>NC_064875.1:42658438-42725938 GCF_943734745.1 Anopheles darlingi | reverse complement strand
AGAGATCAGGTGCGTGCCGGTGATCCGGTGTGTTCGGCTCCGGACTTCCTGGTTCGGGAGGCGCGTGGCACGGCGACCATTTTCTGGTTCTGCCGGCGGTCTCGATCGCGATCGAGAGCGCGCGTCGATCCAGTCCAGGGGCAGGTTCACGGGCATGGCTCCCTGCTGCTGGTTAACCAATTTTTCCGGAGGCCGATGACAAATGGTATGACAACTGGCTCGATTGCATCGAGGAGCGAGCGCGAGCGCGCGCGCGCTTGTAGATGCACTAGACAGAGATTGCATTCTGGATGCAGCAGGATCTTCCTGGGAGAGGGGGGGGAGGGGAAGATGAGATGGAATAAAAACCAGTATCATTACACACACACACGCGCGGGCGCGCGGGCTCGCGGAGAGTGACCAGCAATAATATGCTCATTATGTAGCAATGTTTATTCGTTTGCATACCAGAGCTAATTAAGCTGACCGGTTGTGCTGCGCAATGCTGCGATACTGATCGTATAGAGGGGGAGTCCGTCCGTATAGGTGGAAGGTAGAAGGATTCGCACCGTATGTTAATAGTGATCGCGACATCAATTTTCTTAAATGATACTATGTACCAACAGCGGCGTGTAATTTCTTCAATGCTATGTGCGTGTTTTGTTTCTTTTTTCAAAGAACAAACCAAATGCACTTTATGATTGCTACGATTGAGTTGCGCCGCGAATTGAGTTGTAGTAGTGCCACAAAAACAACAGAAAAGTGCAATCGCAGCAGGCATCAGAGTATGGGAGACGAAGCAAACTGCTCTCTATGACCTTGGGCGCCCTTAGCGATCGGTTGGAGGCTGTGTCTGTGTTCTAGGGTTTTTATCTCCACCATGGCGCAAGGGTCGATGGAGCTGTGGAGTCACACACACACATACAAGCACACACACAAGCCGGACATTGCATATCTAAAAAGCTATCTCTGTTTTTACTTTATCGGACGCGGAGTCAGTCCGGGACTTGGAATGGTTTCCAACGCTAAAACCCAACATCGCGATCGGTTCGGTGATCGGGATTTTTGTGCCAATTCTCTGTACAGCCGATAGCTAACCACCGATAAACCCCGGCTGGACCACTGGGGCCACAGGAAGGTAGGCCATCGGTAAGGGAATAGATTTGACGGCCCTCTGGCGGCACTGAACGCCATTCCACTCCGCTTCCGTCCCCGAAAACGGGAGCCCAGGTGGTGGAATGGGTGGTAGTGTTCTCTGTGCACTACAATCTGCAACATAGGCCACGATCACCAGCATGCAGCAGCAGCTGCAGGCAGCGAGTGCCGCCTGGTCTCCCCGGGGATTTGACAGCTAATCTCGTGGGAGCTGGAGCACAGGGAATAGGAATCTATAAATCGGTAAACCATAAATTTTCCCAACAAATCCCTCCCACACCCCCCTGCCTTTGCACACGGAAGGTCTCGCTTCGGGAATTGGAAAGTCTTGTACCGGCGGGGTCCGGGGTCCGGGGTCCGCTCTAGTGCTCGACTCTGGGACCTGGGCACCGGGTTTCAGGGTCGCCTGCTGTCGCTCGATCGCGATCGATCCCGGACACTGTTTACAGCCAGTTCTCACCCTTTCACCTCGTTTCCTTTCTTCCTCGTCGTTTGGTGGGCCACCCCCCCACTCCCAAACGAACGTCCTATCGATCGCGATGCATTCCAGCGATTGGTGCATGGTGGTGGTGATTCATGCCTGAGCCTGAGTGGCCTGAGGGAACCGATCGGACGTTGTACGTACCGGATTGAAGGCGCTACGTTGGCCCGCAACACAACCGATGGCGTTGCTGGCGTCCAGAATCGTACGGTCCAGGAAAGGAGAGTTCAATTAGTGGACGTTTGCCGATAGCCGATAGGTTTATTTGACGTTCGAATTTGATTGGACTGTGTAATAGATATGGGTGTACCGGGGGGATAAGATTGGATTGGTTGCTGTCCCGGCAAGAATCACGGAGATTGAAGCCAAGGGTGAGCGGCTCAACTAACCGAAGCTTGCTTTTGGATCCCGGGATGGGGTGAAGGTAAACATGCGCCATTCGCCTAATCAGTCGTTTCGTGATAGAGGCTGGCATATGGTTTTAGGATAATGGCAGTATGATAGGTTGAGTTGAGCATCCATCACAAGAGAATGTCCAATCGAATGTTACACAAAGTAATTCTATCAAAGCGTTCAATCACTGTTGAACCAGAGCACATTGAAGTGACTCGATGAAACAATGTCGATACTTAAAGGGCAGAGCCTCAAAATTATGTTGCTTTGCAGAAAATTATAATTGAAATTTATAATCGAATTGGTGTTCATTCGGCATTATTTCTGATAATTCTCTAATAAGAAAAAGGTTCCTCACCATGCATGGATTCTACGGATTATAGCAGCTCGTAACGTGCAATGTCTCTCTGATCACACTATATTTCCTGCATGCCATTGCATAATATCCTTATGGAAGACGAAATTATATCATTTCATCGATAAAAATTCACTTTTATTGATTAATAAGAGTTATTGATAGTTTTTCGTAAAAATCCGTTTTTTTCTTTGTTTTGGAACTAAAATGAATCTAGTTACCATTAAATTTCTTACATGTTCCATCCAGATCTTTAAAATCCTTCCACCGTTCGCGTTGTAGGGTCATTGTTTTCCAAAAACGATTCTGGCCTCAATATCCATCGCAGCAATTGTTCAAAATGATATTTTCGCGAAAGGGTTTAGAATTTCAAATGCATATTGGCTGAGGACAGCTTCCGATTTCATCTCCTTAATCCATTTGTTGTCATTGATACTCACACAAACTGACCAAACTTGAACGTTTATATCCAATTGATTGTTGTTGAATGTTATTTCGTTCAAGGAATGGTCACAGTTTTAACAACAACATTTAGAAGAACTTCTCTTGTCCAGCTAAAGGAGGTCTTCCTTAATCGAAACTATTGTTATATAAAGGGCAGAAAGATCTCTTCAAATCACTTTAGATTGGTGATCACTAGCGCTCGTAGGCCTCGGATATACAAAATAATAATTCTAAACCGCTCAAACACTTTAGCTGCAGGTGAACTTGGCTGTATTAAATTCAGGATAATTTCGACAGACATGGACAAATTGAAGTATTATTTTTCAGATAATAGAGTGCATCTCTTATTCGAACGTGGAATTCATTTTTCAATTCCCCAAAACCATAAATATGATACTTTGCGTTCTCGAGTTACCAAACGCTAAGTATTCGCGTAAGGTTACGTAATGCTGTTTAATATTTCCTCCCGTAGAATTCCGTTAGACGTTGACCAAACTACCGCCCCGTCAGTGGCTAATCGGGAACACGGCCACAGGCACTGCTCAATGCGGCCAGCCCGTTGTGTGGCCTCGATAGGACCGTTAAGTGGCAAAACCAAAAAAAGAAAAGAAAAGAAAAAACGCTCATCCACCAAATCCATCCCCGGCTGTTGATGGGTGTTTACTAATTTCATTTAATTTATGCTTCAACCCCCGATGGATGGTGAGGGAGGAGAGCGAGTGGTGATGAGGAAAGAAGAATGAAGACGTATTGCGCGCTTGGCGGACGATTAGCACGCTGCAAACGACAATAATCAGTCGAATCGATGACCACATAAGTACGCCATTACCCACTTATGCTAATCCCACACAAAACGACCGTTCCCCGTTCCGGCCGCTGGCAGCTGGGTGTTTTGGGAGGGGTGGGAGGGAGGGCTTGCGCTCATTAGGAATTGATTTACCACCACACAGACTCTCATCTCGCGAATCGATCGGATGATGAGTTTATTGGAAGTTGTAACTCCGGCCAGGAAAGGACGGGCGGGAGGTGAGTTTTAATCATTTCTTTCCCCATCGAAAGCGATGAACTTCGACGTCGAATGCTTCGCAGCATCAGCTGGCACATATGGTGAGGAGTTGCTCTCTCTCTCTCTCTCTCTCTCTCTCTGAGGGTGTCATTTGATTCGATTAACAGCACAATACCCAATGAAGGCGACACACGGACACGAGAACCACAAGCACAGCATCGCACAGTGCAGTGCTTGATTTATGGACGAATCTTCGGCGTAGTATCAATAATCCAGACACAACACTCCAGAGGCTCGATCGCTCGCTCACCCTCGCGGCTCGATGAGATCGATCATCGCGCGAGACATTAAGAGAAACAGTGAAAACAGCTCAACAGTCGTAGCTCAATTTATGTCCTCCCAAAACAAAAATAATCAAAAAAGAAACCAACTATCTCGCTAGCGCGGGCTCGATCGTATCCCGCGTATCGAATCCCCGCGCATTGGGTGGGCATTAGTGGGCCCCAACATGTGTCGATGGTGACACGTTTTCCATTTTTGATGTCAACTGACGAAAACAGTCACTCTCGGTTCGCCTTCAGACGGGATGGAGCGCGAGGTGCGGTGTGTTTGCGATGGAATACCTCACCTTGCGGTCTCCAGTGTGTAGGCTTCGTATCCCGGGCCCAGGCGTAGGCACGAAGCTGAAACTCATCAGCGATGCAGCCGGGGTTGTAAATTATTGAATATGAATTATTGATAAGCGATCGACTGGCGTTGGGCTGCGGGCTAGCATTTACTCGTATGGGGTCCGTCTTCACTGATCGATCGATCGAACGATCGACGCCGGTGGCTTCGTGGCGCGGATCGTGTCGCCAGGAATTGGCCGCTGCGGAGATGCTCTCTCTCCCTCTCTCTCTCACTCTCTCTGGCGTTGCCACCGTCGCGGCGCTGAGTGAAATCGCGGACACGTTGCTGTTGCGCGAACGGTTATTTATGTCAGAATCGGTGCCGTTAGTCATCCGTTTTCCGTGCGAGATTTGCCGTGGCGCGAATTGCCCCCGGTGGACAGGAGTCCTGCGGTCCCGCGGTGGGAGAATGGATGGAATGGAAATTTTTGAGGGGCGATTTGTTATTCTCGGATTGTTTGCAGAGGTTAGAGGGATAGGTTTGCTCGCTACCATTTACGTTTGTTCGATGGGCTATGGACTATTCGCATAGTAATTCGCATCAGAGTCACCTTTGAACGAACAGCCGACTACTATTACAGTGATAGACTAGATGAGCCGCAGTTTTTCGAAAAAAAAAAATTAATTAAATTGTCTAGCATGATGCCATAAGGTAGTTGGTGGTTTTTGATGACTATCTTTATACTGCTACTTCCATTAATAAATATGATGTAGTTTTGGTTCCCATAAGACTATTGGATTTTTTCTAGAAAATGTTAGTCCAATCGAGTCCAACCGAATAATATGAGTGAAAGTGTTAGTCCAACAATCTTTCAAGTGAGCTGGAAACATTTGCTTAATAGCCATACATTTTTACATATAAGCCCATTTTTTTTTATTAATAGTGAGATACTCATCCCCGTCATTTTCAAGGTGAGAATTTACAAAGTCTGCTAAAAGCATTCTGTCGATTTGCAAATTCATGCTAGTTGAAATTAGACAAATAGGCAGCTACTCATTATATGAGAAAACCTATTTTCTATATGAAGCTTTGAAAGCATCAATTACATTAAAGTTTTATTATATATCCTTCTTCATACGATTACATCAAACGAAGTTTTTACATTACATGTCCTTCTTTTTCAAGTCATACCTGTAACAACAAATTCTCAAATGGAATAATTTTATGGCATTAGAAAATACGACATTTCGCTATTCTTTTAGCTAAGTCATGTTCTTTCTATTTCATGAGCCGGATCTCTTAACGTGTATAAATCACTCGTTTTGCTGTAAGTTTTGCTGTGAGTTTGTTTTTTATTTCTCTTATTGTTTTATGGTTTTTCATACACATTGCAATGCATTCGATTATGGCAGGATCATATGTTAATTTTTTAAACATTTTCCCAAAAGATAACCGATTTCGGGTTTTTGCATGTCCTTATTGCATTCATTCGCTTAGGCTAAATTTGAACAATTCTTCTTAAAAAAAATACGTATGAACAAATTAAAATGTTTATTTCTGAAGCATAAAATAATTAAACTTCGCTGTAGGCTGCACCTTTGTTATACGATTCGATTTTGTCACTACTGCTGAGGAAAATTTTATCTTAAACCAGTCTAAAACTGCTCACCAGCCTAAAACACTCAAGGATTGTTCACATTTCCTTTCGCAAAGATTTCAAAATAACACCGTCTTTGAATCAAAAGCTATGTGCTAAAATGTAATAAAAAAAAACAGTGGCAGTTTGATAACACGAACGAATGTAACCATTTCGCGTTGATTACCGCTCCATTCCAGACCCATTAATAAGGGCTAAGCGAATGTCTACCACTGTACCCTGCGCGATCGCCGCTGTTCAGAGTGATGCATGGTTTCGACTTCGGATCTCGCACCCGGTACGGTACCCGGTACGGGGCCGGTTGCGTTGGCCGGTGATGAACGAGATGGTGTCCGCCGGTGTCAGGGTTGCTGTTGCTGCTGCTACCACGCCGATCAAAGGGAGCGCACGAGCTGCTGGGATTCTGGAAGGGCATCTCGCGGGCGGGTAATTTATTGCGATTCTTATTAAAAATCATTTACCGACCGATTTGATGGATCCCTCGATGGCGTCACGATCCCCCGGGGGGGCGGCCGGGGGTTGGCCACTCTCTGCCGATCGTTGCCAATTACGCGAGATTAATGTGGCTCGAAAAGCTGGATCTACCGCGGTGCTAACGAGACAATTCCAGACGCACGATGTAGCTTCACGAGCTCTCTCTCTCTCTCTCTCGGTTTCTTTGTTTTGTAGCCAATGTTTAAGCATCTCCATCAAGCATCTTCCCGGCACTTTACTGCAGCAAAAGCCTAGCTATCGCCCCGTTATCGTGACAGTGATTGCAATAAAAACTCACTGGAACTCACCGCCACCCTGTATAGCATCCCCACAAACCATGGAATCCATGTTTTCGTATGCTCACTGTAGGAGTGAACGCGACGTCCGATGAAACAGCGCTATACGAAAGCGCCATTTGCAGATTTGTGTGTGAGCGCGAACGAGATGGCTGATGAGACGGCAATACTTTCGGCCGCGTTCATCGGCGCCATCATGATTCCGCTTGAAACGCGCCGAACTTTGTTCGAATCTGGATGCGACACCGTGATTTGATTTACCTTTTTTGGCACAATTACCGCGATTTCCGACAATAAAAGCGCATCAAATGGTCGTACGATAATGGTAGACCTTGTCGCGAATGAATTTGATCTGCTTTTCAGTCAACTTTAGCCGTTTTATCTATTGCACCGCAGCTGTTCGCATTCAATGAAACAGCCGCAAGAACATACATGTTTCCATGTTTCTAGCCTCATTCCTTCATCAAAAAGGATTGCATGATGTACATGTACAAATCAACAACATTTTTCCTGGTTATCCGAGTACATTTACCTGCCACAGTTTGCCACAAAACGACGAGGAACAGAGCTGTTTTCCTTAACATAAAAGAGACGGGAATGATGATCCGTTTCTACGCACTGTTTGCCACGGCTGTAACGAAGCAGATGATCATCGATGCACAGGCCAGGATATGAAAACGGCATTAGAAAAGATCCGCCCTGGAAGAGTTAGGCAGTGATGAAAACGCAGCGCGATCTCCGCCCACGACAGCAAGAAAAGACGCGCGCGTTTCTTGCGTGGGCGAGAGTTGGGAAAGGGGCGAAGATGTCCATCTTCACAACATTTGAAAGGGTTAAGAGTGGAGCGGGAAAATGGCTAAAACCAATGGATGTTTTTGCATGCTTGTGCAGTTGCCCAATCAGAAGAGAACAACAAAACAGCAGCAGAACAATCGGCAACAGCATCCGGTGCCAAGAACGAAACGGAGAATGCAGAACAAAGGACAACAATCAGCGCAGGATGTACGAACAATGGGGGGGAGGAGGGGTTTGTAGCGAGGAGAGCGTGTGCACCAAGGTGTTTACTACGCGTTGGTGATAGCCACCGAAAAGGGCGTTGTCGATGCAGCTAACAGCAGAAGAAAACGATCGCGAATTGGTGTTGTTTTGGCGCAATTTGATAGACGGAAAACATGCTCAAGAATGACTGAGTTTTGTGCTCAAAACGGCATCTTTTTATGTTGCATATTCCTGGGAAAACCAAATATAAGTTGTTGCTATATCCTACGTTAGCTCGTCTATCTTTGCTGTGCAAGAAAGATGCATACGAAGTGCATCAATCCAGACGCACATTGCGCATAGCGATTGGTCAAAAGTTGCGTTGATTTGTCATCACCGTTTTATGGTGCAATTGATCTGCACAATGTTCCTGTTGTGCGTGATGATCGTGTGCGCGGTTTCCAATACACACATGATGCGTGACACCATTTTTTTGTTGAACATAATGTTTGTTTTTCAGTAAAATCAATGTGAATCATGATGATCATTCGAAGGTATGTTTGTGACATTGTGAACAATTCAAAATGTATGAACTTTTTGTCACAACGCACGGTCTCGATTTCACGTATTGATGTAGCGTTTATGAACAGGTGATCGTCAGCAAAGTAGTTAGTTCAGTGTGTTGCGTGTTAGAAATTCCCATCCCCAATCCTATCATCTCCTTAACATCATTCCACTTCATAGTCATTCATTCATCAACATTCATACACAACGCAGACAAACATACCGACAAATCTCGACCACGACCACGACCTACGACGATGACGAGAGAGCAAGTTAGAACGCGGAGGGAATGAGACGGACAGAAGATCGTCGATCAGAAATGGCGGCGGTCGCCATTTCTTTTTCGTTTTTCAAGAAAATTTTTGGCCACGCCTTAAAAGTTCTCAGGGTTCATCCGTTTACGTTTATATTCATGGGTTCAAAAAGTTAGTGTTATATGGAGCTCTCATCAGTGTTTATTCACCTGCCAAAATAGCGTGTTATCGAACATCAGAGCTTTTCTGTGAAGTTCGAAATGGTATTAACTTTTTTTTTTTCAAATCACTCAATTTGGTTTCTCGGGAATTTGGTTTCTCGGGATGTGTTCCTTCACACGTTTCAAACAAACAAAACATTAAACTCGCCATCGCGAATGGGGCGGGCCGTAAAATGGTCAAATCAAGTAAAATGCAATTCCGATCTCTCTCTCGGAGTCGGACTCGGAAATGGGCAATTAAACATATGATAATGATCGAGGTTAAAAGGCGGACATTCGGGCTTTTTTGCTGGCAAATGCTGGCCACAATCAGGCCACTGACCTCCAGCCTGCAGCTGGGACCCCGCGATGTGCAATGATACCCCCATTCCGGACCCCCCTTTTAATGCCACACCACGCCGTTCGTCACAAATCGTTGATCATCGCCATCATTCGCGTCAAAGCGTTAAACCGCAATCGCGTTTCCTTTGTTTCGCGGAGTCATTCCCGCGGAGATCTCCCCAAAAAAACACAACACGCGACGCTCATAAACGTTGACTCAATCTCAGGGACTGAACTCAGCACCTTGCAGATAGATCTCTCTAACTGTGTGTGTGCGTGTGTGTGGCAGGAAATGGCCTGGCGAAAGCATTCCTTCAAAAACAATAAACCGGGAATCGGTTTAATCCCCACGACGCGCTGTCAGCTCAACACCTTTTAACACATCCTAACAGCCGGACCATCCTCCCCTAAGGGAGGGGGAGGGACAATAAAACGCCTCACCTCTCCCCACCTCAAGCACTGCCCTCAAAATAAAGGAAAAACAGAGGAGGACATAATTTATGATCGCGTGCGCACCTTTGTACGCGTGTGTGTGTGTGTGTTTGTGCGTTTATGGGAAGGAAGATCGTGCGGGCTCGAGAGATCGTAACCATTTTTGCGCGAATTGCTAATTGCGTTTTGTCTCTGGCTGGCTGGCTGGCTGACGGAGAACCCGGTATAAGATCGATGACGCTGCGTCTTGTTGTGGGCCCCGGAACCGGCAAGTGCGGGGACCGTTTTCAGTGCGCAACAATTTAATGGCACTGTGCGGCCAGCAAGGCAAGGACCACCGGCCGAGACCACTGGATGGATGGGTAAAGATGGAGATGGAATCGGTTGAACCTCACCCCGTGCTCCACCAACTCATAAAACGGCTTCGCGAAGAGAAAAAACCAGAAGTGCCAGAACCCACACGCACCGAGGAATCATCTCTCCGTCGTCGTCTCCGTCGTCGTCGCCGTCTAGATGACATCCCGTTCGTCCTTCTCCGGCGTGGCATACATTTGTCACTGCGGTGCGTATCGCTAGCGTCCCAAAACGGAATGTTTACTTTAATTTCGCGAAGACATCGTGACTTTGTTGCTGCTGCTGCCGGTGGTGCTGCCGGTGGTGCTGGTAACCTTTTTATGGGATTTTGATTAATATTGGACGTGGCACGGACACTTGCACGCTCGCAGCGCCATTTGTTGCATTGCATTAACCTTCCCCCGTGTTGGCCGTTGAGTGCGCTCACGGGCGACCGGATGATCAGGTTTAATTTGATTACATCCCCCCCTGGTAGTGGTGGTGATGGTAGGAAGGGCATTAGATGGTTGAATGATGCGGCAGCAATCTCGTGACTTCTCTTTCTTCTTCTCCTTGCTCTCTCGCTCTCTGTCTGTCTGTCTGGTCAGGTGATATTCAATTAACCATTTTGACGGTTTGCCAGCCTTCGCCCTTTGCTGAAGGTGACGCCAACGCTCTCTGTATCTCGCTAATCCCTCCGTTTATAGCCTCTCATCCCTGGGGCTGTTTACTGATGCTGCTGCTGCTGCTGCTCACGACGGCGAACGACGACGAACGATGATGATGCTGGATCGTTCACATTGTTGCACTGTTGGTACTGCGGCCAAATCCGGACGCCTGGTGTGATCTAGAAACGCAGGTTTCTAGTAGCAAAAGGGGCACGTGCGCCAACGCAACGGTGTCACCTGATGTGTCTGCTGATGTAGATATCTAACCACCAAGGACTGAACCGGATCGGACGCAACACTACTAACGTGCACGCCAGCCAGCCACCGGAGGCTGACAGACGAAAAAGGGCAACATTAGCAGCTTCCGAAGGGCCGAAGATCCGAAGATTGATTAGATTCAATTACCAGCGCCAGTGGCCAGTCTTCCGAGCGCTACAAAGTTGCCTTGCTCGATGCCTTGCGCGCGTCTCGGATTACTCGGTCCGGTCGATCGCATATTCGGTTGATTGATGTCCGAAGTGCGTGTTTGCGCGAAGGTTGCTGCTCCCTCAATCCATCCATCTTCACATCCGTCCGTTGACGCGGGGACGCGGGCATCAGCATTTCGCTTTCATGTGTCCCTCCCCCACCCGCCCGCAAGCTGATGATTATAATTATCCGGGGGATTCCGCGAGGGCTTCCTGTGATCCAGGATCCAGGCGCCTTCCGGCTTACGGGGCCGGAGCACTGATTGTGGCCACGGTTTTACGCACACATTTGGCGATCGCCTCCCGGGATCTGCAAAATGATCCCATAACATGCGATCGCGCAATGCCGGAAGGTTTCGGTCTGGATAATCGGGGAACCAATTATGCTGTTTATGGTTACAATTTGCTATATTGTTGCGCGAAATGGCAAACTGAGGACTCAGTTCCAGTATCAGCAGTCCAATTCATCGCCCTGTGAGGCACCTCTAGCTTGGAAACGATGTGACAGGACGACGAGGACGACACTTTATCCACTCCACATAAACTGCAACCAACTTTTCGTCCGTCCATTCGTCGATCACCTAATGGCTTCCATTTATGGCTGTTTACGGTTTGCTACACAAACCAATGGCCGCCGTACTGGCTATTGCTTGGAATGGGAGGTGCCTTGCCGTCTGTATGTGCCCCTTTCGGAAGCACTAGATAGGTAAAAAGAGAGATAGAGAGAGAGAGGTCCACCAACACCACGAGCTCATTAATGCAAAGTATGTAGCAATGTGGAGTGTGATACGAAGTTCCACCGTTGCTACCATACTGTCTGACGTCTGACGTCAACTTTTCCACCAGACCACAAGCAATTGGAAGGAAGCATAAATAGGGGGTAGATTAATCGGAGAGACTCCTGTGTTTCGGAGGGGTCTTTCCAGACCACACCACGGAATCCACGCTTGCTTGGATTGGATGGGGAATTTGCTTTAGAATTTCTTCGCGAATAAAATGCGAATACGAAATGTTTTGAGGTTAGGGTTCCTTTTCGGTCCCCTAGCGAGGGCAGCTAGACGCCACGGTTCGTCACACACACACAGTAGGTCCGCCCTTTTGGCCAAAGACTGGCAAGAACTCGTCTTGCGCAAATTTGCAAACTCGTCCAGAAGGAACTGAGGCCATTGTTACTCCCCCTTCCTCCCGGAGACTGACTTCATCGCCGCAGCAAGCGCCATCATGCCAGGAGGGGACGAAAGCAGACGAAGCAAGCGCGGACACGGACTACCGACCGAAAACCCCTTTTGGCGTTTCCCTTTGGGCCCATGACAGCTTGATGTATTTACGAGTCGGCGACGGCGTCCGGCGGTGGCGGCCCAAAATGACAGAAAATTCGTTGGAAGCACTAAACAACAGCAACAACAACAACATTTTGCCCCGATGAATTCGATCGCCAGACGCCAGATCGGAAGGTGCTCTCCACCATTCTCTTCCAGCCCTCTCTCCGGTGTTCTTGAACGGAAGCACCGGGAACAAGAAGGACATTTGCCGACGTTACCACCGACGTCGTCGCCGGGACACAAGCGCCCATTGGCATCTTGGAATGCAAATGCAAATTGCTTATGTTCACTTTTGGTCTCTTTTTCTCTCTCTTTCTCTCTTTCTACTTCCTTCCTTCCTTCCTGCTTGTCGATTGTTTGGACATGGACCTGGAGCTCTCCAGGGAAGGCTTTCCGTTGACGCCACGACAGGAGCGCGTTTGCCGCGACAGTCGCTTCCGTCGCGGCGCGATAGAGTGATAAAGTGGACGGATGTCATAAGTGACAAGTGAGTGGTCCTCACCGGCCGGTTGTGCGGTTGTGAGTCATCGGGTCCCAGGGACCCCAGGGATTTATCGCTCCACCCCGGGGGAGTTATTCAAATTGATCTTCGCACGCAACTCGCGCATGATGCTTCTGCTGCTGCTGCTGCTGCTCGTCCTGATGAATGATCTTCGATCGATCTTTTGTCCACTTTTGTCATTGTCCCATGTCCATGTCCACCAGGTCGTCTGTCTAAGCGATAGCCAAAGATCTCTGCACGACGCAGCGATCGAGATGAGCACAGTGCGAATGCAAAGAGGTGACAGACGGATGGATGGACACCCAAGGCACCAGCCAAGAATGATTTGTTTGGTCGGTCCTCGCCCGCTCGGTCCGCTTCTGATGGCTGATTGATGGAAGATTTCGATGGCGTGCGAATGGAGATTTCAATCATACGCGAAAGCGAGGAACCCTCTTCCTGGGGCGCTCGAAGCGACGCATTTCGCATTTCCCTCGGTGGAACAGACGAGTGACGGTGGAGTGTCTGGTGGCCAACGGTGTATGTAAGCAATTGGTATGTCGCACCCCGCCACTTTGGAGCTTTGGACTGACATTACCTCGGCGACGATTTCATGTTTTTGCCGGTTTCTTCTTCGTTCCTTTTCTGCGAGATGATGGTTGGTTGTGCCACGGCATGCCAATCATCGGACCCGGGAGCCATCCTGGGAGCTGGTGCTTTCATTCTTCCTGGCTGGCTGGCCGGTCGCTATGGGGATTCGCTTTCCTTGTGCGGAAAATGTGGTGACCGTCTGGGAACAAAAAAAGAAAAAAAACAAACACGCTTGGTTGTGTCATGCCAGGAACTTACCACTGCCCAGGACAGATTGGTACGACACGAAGCGAGAGAGAGAAAAACAAGAAAATGTCAGCAATTCAACGGCAACGGTAGCGGACAGGAGCGCTGCCGGTGATCGATGGTGACGTGCATGACGAAAGCAAAGGCAAACATGGTCCTTCCCTACAAAGGGGTCTCGGCAAGGGGTTCGGCCCCCCAAATCCGGTGCACCGGGTCTCCGTAACAGATTGTCCGCCGGGATTGCGGCACTAGGCACTGCATTCCGCCATTAGAGCCGCTAGACGTACGGCGATGCACACACGAGAGAGAGAGACGAGATTGCGATTGATGCGATTGATGCGGTTTGTGGTTTCGATACGCTGTCAAATGGTCAGGACAGGAGTAGCCCGGAGTGGCGGTGGCCACTAATGAAACGCACCCGGAATGGAAGAGCACGGGGCCTGGTGATGGTGGTGTAATAAAACAACCATCAGCATTCCGCGAGTGTCGTAAGCGTATCGAGAAACGCACCGTCTCACCGTCACCGCACCTCCGGGTGCGTGGTCCTGGCCACAAGCTGGCTCCCGGGTGCTGTTTTTTTGCCCCCCTCCATCCACCAATGCCACCATTCCGTTTTGGGGAAGGATGGACAAAGTGACACAACACTTGCAGCCCGCTCTCTCTCTCTCTCGCTATGGTGCGGCCAAGCAATGCGGTTGATCGCCAAACAGTCAGCGAGCTAGCCAGTCAGCCAGCCACCCGGCCAGCCGGCGAGTTGCTCAAGTAAACACATTAGCATCCGCATTGGTACGCGAACGCGATACATCGAATGATGGTCAGCGTTAGCGTAAGGAGCTGGAATTTCTAGATAGAAAGTGAAATGCATTGCATTGCTGCGCTTGGAGCAGAGGGTAGGCGCATATTGGTAAGTGGAATGGATACGCATTTTAAAGGTGATCAAGCAGTGTGATCGGAGTAACGGAGACGCCACGGTAATGCAATTTGATTTGTACTTTCCTTCCGATAGTTGTTTTTCTTGGGACTTTCTTCATTTAGACTATGGCAATAAAGTCAAGTTATTGTTGTCTACTGCTATTGACTCAATTTAAAACTATTATACATATTAATATCAATGGATCCTTATTAATGAGTGTGACACGTTGTTATCTTACTTTAAAAACTGACGTCACTTGTTACTTAACCAACTATGTAAATATGACATTTCACTCCACAAAAACAAAGTCTTTTACTGTTTGGTAATTGTTGCATTTGGTAGTGAAATTCAACGTGCTAAAAATGTGAAGGAAATAACGAGGATCTTGGAAATATTATAAAATGTTGCTCTTTCGAAGGCGACAATTCAAGCCAGGACGTTAACGGTGCCGCTGCTGTATTAAATAATCATGCACAGTTTTGTCTTGGTAGACTTCGGTCAGATATTTTTGATGTGAAACATCTACCTTCACATAGACAAGCCGATCAATTATGGAAAGCTGTTTGATCGTATATCAAAAACTATATAAGGATCTCCACTGCCAATAACTTATAGGGATTGATCTGGAACTGTCAGATTTGATAAAAAAGAAAACAGGTAGTGTGTTAATTATTCGCCAGAAACTTCAAAAGTTTAAATGAGGAATAGAATTCTGGACTTTCCACCAAGCGCTGGGATAATCATCTTTTCCTCGTATTGCAACACTCTCAGATTGATTAGAATTTGTGATCAATTGAAGAAAATCGTAAGTGTCTTCAATAAAATGTTGAATTTCATAAAAAATAATGGATTTTTAAATCTAATATGAGTATACAGAACGGGTCAGGGGTTCTTCCAGTAGACTCCTCTATAAACTAGAATGAAATTGTGTCTACGTCCTGATTGGTCTGTCGGTACAATTGGTACAAACACTTTTGTTTACTAGTGAGAGTGCTTTTAGAGTACTGTCCACTCGCGTGTAATCAGGAAAACAAAATATCGCTAATAACTGGTCATGGGGACCAAACAGAAGGTCTTAGTTCCACGGATATACTGCAGAATTGCTCGTTTATTGTTATCTATAAACGAAAAAAACATAGAAATCTAAAGCAGTGATGGAATTTTCCTAGAAGTTACATGTTTGCTCTTGAAATATTGGCGCACAACTTTATAATGTGCCACGTGAACCTTATTCCAACGAGTTTGCACACATGGCGACGATCTGCTGCAAGGAAGGTTTTTAGTTGTCCACTTCGATGTTGAACCCACCTCTACTTGATTGAATCTGGCTAGCAACCAGTTACTTGCAGCTAAGTCGACATGCAGTTAGAACGCGTAGCAACCATCTGGTTTCTTACCGACTCTCTACACGGGAGCGCAAGTCGCGAGAGATCTATCATTTAATTGTCAATTCTATCATTTAACTGTCAAATCCATACAAATCGGAGGCGAGAGATCTCTCGCTCGTGTAGAGGGTGAAAACTTTGAAAGAATTGAGCAACCAGCGCAAGAAAATAACTGCTCATAAAAAAATCAAGCAAGCTGTTGTTTCAAGTGAGCGCGGTAGCTAGGTCACCAAGACGATGACGTTTGGATGAGAGTTTTGAAAGTTTTGAAAGGATAGCTCAGTTTGAGCAAATCTCTCAAAACTTTCGCGAAAGAATCTGCGCTCCCGTCTAGAGAGGCGGTTATAAGTAGAAAGTATTCCTTGTAGTACTGCATTTACCGGAAAGAACGTACGATCACTTTTATTCTCATTCCCCACACACACACATCACTCGAGTTCCAGTGAACGCATATGGGAAACGTACGTGAAATGCCTCCTTTCCGAGAAGCCAAAGGGAGTTCCTTTCACCCTTTTACCAGAAGCTGCGCTGCTTCGAAGTGGGCTTCCAATCGAACGATCAATCTCTCGTCGTCGTCGTCGTCGCCGTCGTCCACCAGTTGTGTGTGTGTGTGTGTGTGGAGATAGCAACATTGTCACAATGATCGTACTGTCGCGCGCGCCCGCTTGGTACCATTAATCATGAACTGATTATAATATTGCAGAAACGCTTGACATTCCGGCAGCAGCAGCAGCAGCAGCAACAGCAGCAGCCGCACTGCCGTCTATGGTCCGCTCCGCAACATACCGGACCCATTCAAGCGCACGATGTGACTCGCGGAGGTGAGAAACAATGAGAAGAAAGGGGAGCGATTGGAGAAGTGAAACAACAGGAGGATAAAAAAAAGAAACGGGAAGCAAATAAAAAAAAACTGTTCCAGCAATCACGGGGTGACATGTTGCGCTGACGGTGGAAGACGGCACCCGCCGCCAGCAATAGGTTCTGTGGCTACAAAGTGGCCTCCAGAGGGCGGTGAAACAATCGCTCGGCTTCGTCGGTTTGTCGCCGAGTGTGGCGTTTGATTGGAAATTGCATTTCACGGTACGGTACCGGACTGCCGTCGGGTTCGTGATTCGAGGCGAAGCTGCGCTTGATTGCGTTTGAAGGATTGACAATTGATTATTACTTCATTAGGCAGGCGTAGCGCGACCGCCCGCGTGTGTGTGTGTGCATCGTGATCATCTCCTTGGTGCCTGGGACGGTTGGAGAATCACAAATTACGGAGTCGCCATCGTTGTGCCGACCCTTCATGCGCACCGTGATGCGCTTTTGTCCTGCCAGAAAAGGGCATTTCATTCTTACCGCCGCCAAGATCGGTTGCCCTGTGGCCGTGCCCGGGAATATGTACGGAGGAGTAGTGTAGGACGTGTGTGTGTGTGTGTGTGTGTGCAGTGGAGGCCACCGTTTGCTGGCTAGATGCAGCAGTAGATCGTAGAGCAGCAGTGGACTCGAAGCAGCAGCACTGGAAGTACAATTCTTATTTATGGCACGTCGATTATTCCTAGAGAATGGGCGAGCTGTTGTGGCGAGCAACCGTGACGCGACTTGCAATCGAAAACTGCGCCGCGAGTGGTACGCCGGTGATCGTGCCGATCGGTGTAGTTGTGCGAAACCACTGTACTGCATATGACTGCAGTTGCAGGCCGCCGTTCGCGCACTCGCGACTGGCGTACAAATGGAATGCATTCTTTCAAAATATTCAAACGCGCACTGGCAGTAATTGACGTGCCCGGCGACGGCATGACATTTTGGGCCGTCCGAGGAGCGGTAGGAGGACACACTCGGTGTGTGTGTGTGTGTGGGTGCCCCGCATGCTGCACACTCTAATGCAGCTTTGGTTTGGAACCCACGATCCCCGTGGCCCCCGATTCGTACAATCCGTGTTACAACAGCTGCTAGTCGCACCCGTCCGCGGCCCCGTGGCTGCAGTAGGATGCAACAGGGGGTAACAGGTTTCTTTGGGACGCGATCTGTAGCGAGAGGCTGCTGACGGTAGCGCGAGGAGGGGCAAATTGATTTCCAATTTAAACGAATCAAAATCCAACCCGGTTTTTGGCCAGACTCCAGGGCGAGCTGGATTGCTCCAAAACTGCCACAGCTGAAAGGATTGATCATTCCAAATGAGCATATTGTGTTGTGTGCATTTACAGGGGCTAGCATGGGACCTTTCTGGTCGTCGTCGTCGTCGTCGTTTCGGACTTATTGCTTTGCTCGTTTGCGAAACGATTTAGTTGCATGAGAGGGATTGGAAATTATTTGTTACATGCATTAATGCGTTTCTATTCGTGATCGTATTTTATTCTCCATTTTTTCCAGCTAGCAGCTTTCTGTCATCTTTCGAGCTGCTATCAGTTTTTGTAGCAAAGAATAATTATTTTCTGCGATATTCGTCTGTTCAGAATCGATTTTTTTGGAATCATTATATAAATACATACGTAAGACAACCAATTTACATATTTCTGGCAAATCTCAATGTTTATATAAAAGGGGAAAAATATAAATTAGCAAAAATTAGTAAAATATTTTGAGTTCCATGTCAATTATGGTTGGGGAGAGGTTCTAATCTTTTTATATTACAATTCCAGATTCAAATACTTTTCTGGATAGTGCAATTGCGGGATCTGCATCCAACTGATGCTCCTTATAGCTTAATAGTTCCAGATCTTTGAAATATTCGCAAATTACGGTAACATGGTTAAAAAGAATCCATTTGGAAGACTTTAAAGCAAGGAACTATTCATTTTATGGTGCAATGAAACATGCGGCACTCGATTGTTATTTTTAAGCCCTAGCGCAAGGATGAATTATGCAATAGATGATATATTTTCAATCAGCATTATGCTCGCGCGGCGGAACGCTCAAAGGTACTGGAGCATCATGATAGAATCTGTTGAAAGTACTTTTAACCCTCGGTTGGGCACCCGGGTACCCGGGTATCCATTTCAAGTTTCAGCGAAAAAATGAATGACTTCCCGTTAATATTTTTTTACGAAACTCCGGTTCCCCAAAGTACAACTCATTTCAAGCCGAATTGGCATTGGAATTGTTTTGATAACTAATATTTAAAGGTAATTATGGGCTGATAAAAATAACATACGCCCAGTGGCACCCGGGTACCCGGGTACCCAGCGCGTTGCCTATGCATATGAGCTATGTTTATAAACACAAAACAATACTTTTGATCAACATTTATCAATATACTCGGGTCTATCAATTGTTAAATAAGTAAACTACAATATCTGAATGAAAATAAATTCAAATTTTAATTATTGTTGCGTTATAACACCAGCAATAGGAGAAAAATAAGTAACACATTATTCAGCCCTTTATGTGCAATTTCACCTATAAATTATTTCGTATACTGATTAAAAATGGTTTGTACAATGCCATTTTCATAACATATGGGTGAACCATTCACTTATTTTGATTCAAAAGACTTCGGTTTTTTCGGTTCGGTTGACCCCAGAAACAAATATAGCAAGGGAGAGTTCTTATGGAAGTGGAATCCACCGCGATAATTTAGATTCATATACTCTATAGTTGATTTAGTATTTGGGAATATCATATTACTAAAAAATGCTCTATATTTCAACTTTTTTAAAAACTAATCTTACAACTTGCACATTTATGCAATTTTCAATTGGATAATTTGTAAATTTTTCCCCCTTGCGGATGCAGTAGTCGCCGTTCATAATACTTTTGCACACCTCACATGTTGTTTTCTAAAAATTATATGAATGTGACAAAACGATTGACAACGCGGATAACGTAAAAAAGATTTTGTTGCTTATTGTTCCTTGCTAAGTTCAAATATTTGTGAAGTTCTGCGACAATAACAAGTAAACTAATGGCAAGTAGCTGATCGATTGTGATGATTCTGTTTCTCCCGGGTAAGACATCAAATATTCTACTTCTCTGGCGTGAATGCTTGTCTATCAGTCAGAAAATGATTGCCCGGTGGTAATCTAATAAGTCACAGATTATAATAATACATTTTGAAATACACGGGAACTTCTTTACCATACACTGTTAGCTTTGCGCGAATGTATTGTGTAAACGTGAAGGTACCTTGATATGAATAGCTGCTCGTAAATTTGTGAGGAATACCTTAAAAATTACAGCTTATGTTTTACAAAATTACTATTTCGCATTGCGCATTCCTCTCTTACTAAAAATTATGTACCTTTCTCATCTGCAACATCAATTCGTACAAATGGTATGGTATGACGAAAGTGTTTGCTATGTCGGTCACCATGGTCAGCATCACTAGTATCAATTGTGTGGGTTGTGCAAGAGCCTTTTGACGATGCAAAACCGTTTTATTTGAAGAAATAATTAATTTCATTAAAACAATTACGGAAAATTCCATCATTTTTGGATATTAATGCTTGTTATACGACGTTCTCGGTAGAGAATGACCGTATGAGGGGGTGGCAATGATATTGTGTTCCTTATTTTTATTGTTTTTTAATGCATATTGGTTTGATTTTGAAACAAAAACACGTTGCCAAGACCCTTTAATTAGTTCTTGTGCACTATTTTTGCCATAAAACTGATGAAAACGGCGGAACAATCACTTAACTATGCAATGCACATGAGCTGGGTACCCGGGTACCCGGGTGCCCAACGAAGGGGTAAACGCCGGGTGCCCAACCGAGGGTTAATAACCATCCAAAGCCAAAGTTGATGTCTATAACAGACCTCATGAAAATAAAAATAACATTTGCTTATACGACAGCGAATGCAGTAGTTTACAAAAGCAATTCAAATGCTCAACAGAAGCATCAAGAAAGTTTAAGTGGTTACAGCAACGACCTAATTCGAATGTTACCCATACTTTGAGCCTACAGTTCCACGCACGGTTACAACAGCGGGAATGGGAATGAGTGTGATTTGTCGTACAGATAACCATATATTTACCAAGCCGCGAACAGTTCCCTTTATGCGCATTTTAATTCCATTCCAAATGTCCCATGCAACCCAAGCCAAGGCTTCGTTTACTACTAATCACTTCCTAAATGCTCCAAACATTCAGCTGGTCACAAATCATGAAATCAGAAATACCGTGACAGTGAACTGCTGCATGAATAACATGACCGCTCGAGGTTGCTGGTAATACTTTTAATAAAATTAAATCAAAAGCCCATTTTCACAATCGCCCATAAAGCGAGCGAGAGAATTGAAACACCGCCCTAAACAAAAAAATCCCGGCAATCCGGCGCCAGAGGTCTGCGAGCTCTATTACGAAAGAAAATGTTACACATTCCGGTGCGCATCTTCATAATGAGTAATGGGTCCAGCAAATGATCAAAATTAAAAGAAATGCCCTCCCGAAAACCCTTCCCCCCCGTTTGAAGATCGTGCTTTAGAGCGATGCGGAGCATGCGATATGCGCCCCGGAGGAAGGGGGACCCTGTTGTGGGTTTGTTGATGTTCCGGAGCAACGGGTACAATAGAACCCGCCCGATAAGAAGGGAATGGCACATACAATCCTTTTGGGCAGGGCGGGGAACAGGTTCATAATTCTATTTGAAACCATAACTCAGCCATCTTCTTTCCATACGCCGCTCGTAACATTAAATCAAGTCGCTGGGTGTGCGTTCACCATTCGAAAGCCCTTGTTGTTTGCAGTCCCAACGACTGCCGCTCCTGCGGAAGGTGGGAAATGCGAGCGCGGAAAATGGTTTCATCGAGAGCCCTTTTGCCGGCCTGCTGGCCAGGGTCCGGATCCATCGGTCCGGATCTGGATGTGGTTCGTTGGCTTTCATTGGCGTCCACCTTCGGAATCTATGTGGCAGGTGAAATCGTAAATTTTTGCCGCTCTCCGCTCGCTCCACCGGGCCAGCGTCCGTTCGCGTTGTTCGGGTTTCAGTTTTCGCTTTCCTGGCCAGCCCTCGCGCCGCGCGCCGGCCGCGAAAAACGAAGATTGAAAAGCCACTGGATGGTGTCCGTTCGTTCGGCTGGAAGACACATTTGTTTTGGTCCACGTACCGTGCCGTGGTGACGTCCGAGTCCGAGCAACAATGTTGCCAGCCCCCGGTGGTGTGCAATCGAGCAGCGCAACAAAGAAAAAACCCCTTGGAGTATGGACTAATGCAGCTCACTCCTTTCTCAGGGGGCAGTATCGTTGCAGCCACTTCCAATCCTCGATCGAACAGCCAGCGTAGCTTGTTGGCCAACTCATGTGGCCATTAAATGGCGAGCGGCAGAGAAAAAGATTGCCAAAAAAATGCCAAAAATGTAGAACCAATTATCTAATAAATTAAGAACGTCACAGACAGGCGCGTGCGATGATCCGGGGGAGAGGGGAGAGGGCAGGGGCCGTAAAGCTAAAAATAGCACAAACTCCGTTCCGGGGCAGTGCACTTGGAGCGTGAAAATTGCCTTTCCAGATTATCCACCGGAAAAGGAAAACCGAAACGAACGGAAAGGCTTGGGGCGGTTTCCAAACGAATCCCAACTAATTGTGGGGCGACGCCCTCGGTTTTTGGGGCGGCATTCCCGCCCTGGCTTCTAATACGAGCGGCAGCCGGCCGCTGACTGAATAAGTGATTAGCGCGATTAGCACCGAATGCTCCATTTATTCACCGAAATATGGCTGTTCCCGGGGTGCTTAATGCGTCCACAATGCGTTCAAGCGATCAAGTTAGTCTTGGGGAGAGGGTTCGCAGGGAGGGAGGGGACATTCCAAACACCTCGTGACGCTTTGAGGTAGATCAAGGTCGGTTTTCAGGACCGAGCGCAACGTCGGAATCGGAATCGGCCATTTTTTCGGTCCGATCGTGTGGTCCCGATAAGCAGCGCAAAGGCAAAGCAGTTGACCCAGGAGGGCGTAAATTCGTTCAATTTACGAGCGGTTACGCGCGTGGTTCCGGAGGAACTCAAACTTGACAAACAAGCCGAATGGGTCAGCAGCAGCAGCAGATACGGCGGCCACCGTCCTGCCGTATGGGGGGCACCGTCACCATTAAATCGAAAGTTGATGGCTTTCTCGATCTCTATATCTCTTCGGCTCTCTGGAGCCCTTGTTGTTGCTTCTTGTTGAGGCTCGACTTGCTTGAGACAAAGAAGAGATCCGCGCTGGACAACAAAGGAACGATTACGCACGATGGTCTCCGGCATAGAGCTAGAGACAGAGAGAGAAAGAGAGGAGACAGCGAGTAAAATATATGCTTTTCCAGTTCCGCCTGATATCTTAATTGGCGTGACCACCGGACCCGGGTCCATCGGGTACGATTGCCACTCAAATCCGTTCCGAGATTGCATCGGACGGACAAAATGCATCTTTCTTGTTGCTGCTGCTGCTGCAACATGCAACAATCGTTGTTCATAAATTGCATTAAAAATGATCTGTCGCCGTCCTTTTGCTGCAAGGGCTTCGTGGTACGCCACCATCTTGAAAAGGTTCCGCGTATGGTTCTCTCATCAAAGGAGGCTATCTAAAACGGTTTCCTACTTTGCGAGTGGCCATTTTTGGGACGAGGGGATCGATCGCTTTGCGCTTGCGATCTAGTACAATTACATTTGTCATCGCCTTTGGCATGGGGGTCCTCGGAACCGGGACCGGGACTGGTTCACTTCCCTAATATGGAGCACACTGAAGAGAGCCGCCCAGGAGTCTTTTGCAACATTTCACCATCCGATCCGATCGATCCGGTGTGCGTGTGTGTAGGAGCTAGACCAACGAGTGGAATCAAAGTGTTTGCCGGTACGTTCTCTCTCTCTCTCTGTCGTCATCATCATCATCCGGTGCGGGATGTCCATTGTAAGCGGAAACCATAACTCAGCGCAACAGACCTCTTTATAGAGCTCTTCGGGTTCGTTTTGTGAGGCCGATTTGGTGCGTTTTGTGGAGCCGCGCAGGAGAAAGGAAGTTATTAGTAGGCAAAGTAATTGACGGCGATCGTGCCTCTATTTTTCGATGTGCAGAATGCATCTGGCAAGGGTTGCATTTCAGCAGCTCCAACTGGCGGCAGCAGCAGCAGCAGCATCAGTGACAGTCAACCTTCACCGTACGATCGATCGCGTTGGCTCGCGTTTGAACAGAGTGCGAGGGGGTGAATTATGTCGCCCAGCGCATGGTCACACGGTCCGCTTCGGACCGTAGATTTATGCCACGACTTGTGTCCGGGTGTCCGGATGCGCGGTACGCATCAAACGGTACCTTGGGAATTGGCAGCGAGAGATGGCGAGAAAATTGCATCATTTCGAGTAGCATAAACGTGACCACTCTAGCTGGAAGCTCTAGCAGCAGTAGCAGCAGCAGCAGCAGCCGTCTAGGAGGATCGCGGATCGCGCGATTCGCTTGCGACATGACAGCACGATTGGCGAATCGGTGAGCGGCAGTGTATAACGGCGGATCAGTCCACCGTTCCACCGCACCGTCCATCGATTCCTCTTGCGGATGAATTTATAAGTGAGTTTTGAGTGCCGGTAGCCACTGCGGCCGCTTATGATCGATGAATAAAATATGGGCCAGCTCAGGCCCATGGTCATTGCAGTTGCAGTAGCGCTAGCTAGCAAAGCAATCCGTGTTCCAATTGCAATTTGATGCACGCCGTGGTCATTGCGCCAGGGATTATTGGTCGCTGTTTCTCGTGAATCGGCATTGGAATGCGCCGAATGAAAGCGAATCGAATGCCAGTCACTCGATGATGCCATTTCCATTACAAGAAAATGCATGTGGCATCACTGTCAGGTTATGATGCATGCGAAATATTTTGCTTTTTCCAGGTCGCCAGGAACGCTTGAAAAAAAAAACAACAGTGAATTGGTATTGGAGGCAAAAAATAGTTTGAGCGCAAAGCCGTTCTATCAGTAAGTCTTTACTGCAAATGTCTCCTTTTACGAGCGCGTGTCTCAAAACTATTATGTTGTCACAACTCGTTGTTTTGTTCTACCTAAGAACTCGTTGTGTTTATTGGATATTTTGTTACCTATTAATGTTTACAGGATTTTTAACGGGGTTCCTCAATGTTACTACATGTTATTTGTGAGCATGTAGAATACGAAGGTGAATCAAATATAAACGAGACTTTATTTTCAGCAAATTTATTTTTAGTTTAAATGCATTAAAGGTATTGGTTTATTTTTCTACATAATCTCCTGATTCCGAAACACATTTTTCCCAGCGGATAGGCAGCTTTCTAATATGTTTTACGTAGCAAGATGATGGTCCACTCTGCCTTGCGAGAGTGTCTCTTCCCGGAAGTATGCAGCCGATTTCTTCAAGATTTCGATCAGTTATACGCCTTCTACGGCGAGAAACTTGATTATAAAATGTTGCGCAAATGACGAAGGTACCTCATGCTGCAAAATCTTTACTGTGGACACTGGGAGAGTCAAGAAGACGAACCAGGGTGCTTTTCATATTCCTGACAAACCAACTAAACGACTAAGAAAGCGAGAACGTTCTATCTTCATTTTTGTAACCGTAGGACGAAAAGTCTCGTTTATATTTGATTCACCCTCGTAGATGTGCTTACATGTAGACAATAGATACTTATTCTCGATGTCCATCATGGAGTTGTGAGTTCTTTCTTGACAGGAAAAGCTTAGAAAAAACCTGAATAGGCTATTCTCTTTATTTAAGATCTTGAAACAATAAATAAATTAAAATAATAATAATAAAAAATTTTGTATTTAGAAAATGCAACATACATTCCTTTGAAAACTCTAGGTTATGTGTCTTTACCTTCAATTCCATCATACTTTACATTTGCAAACCTCTGTCTAAAAGAGAGTTTCTTGTGCATCTTGAAATTAGGTTCCCTATACTGCATTACTTGTTTGAATTAATTTAATTAATTGAATGCATTAAAATCGTTGTAGAGTAACGATTCTAGATCAAAACTACCTTCATAACCCTTTTCTGTAGATATTGCGTTCTTTTCTTTTGTAGCTGACATGCTAAAAATTAATGAAAGAACACCATTTAACGCGGTAGTGGAGTAACAGATTTGTACACGGAGACTTTTTGGATAATTTTTTAATCTTTCTTATAAATACATTACCTTTTTGCAACCTTAGTTGCAACTCCAACTATGTAACCTTAGTTGCAACTCCAACTATTCATCAATCCTAAGCATATCATCCAATGTGATTCCGAAAATTGGCAACAAAATGTTTAAGTAAGAGATGGTTTTCGATCAGGCGGATCATCGGCCCGCTGATGGGCACCGACTAGTGCCCGATCATCGGGTGCCTAGTGCCGCGAAGAACCCTGAACAGCCTTCGGAAACTGCGGTAGGTGTCAAGGCTAGGCGCGGAAAAAGATATCACAACCTTCCCCCAGCCCGGTGCAATCGGCTAATTCTGTGACGAAGCATGTCACAAGATAAGCCAATCGGTTCGGCTAATATACCGCCGCCAGGCACGCAATCACGCCACCGTTCAGGTGATCGCGAGACGCTGGAAAAGTTCCGGGGAAACTGCAAACTTCCGCGCTGCACCCTGATCAAACAATCACTTCACGCGATCGCTTATCGGGCCGGTCCTGGTACGCCAGGAGAACACCGATGCGAACAAGCGATTCACTACCAGCGATCCCGACTCCAGGGTGGGCAATCGCGCTCGCCCTGCCCAGGTTCCAGCCCCGCTAGAGTGTCGTGGTGACAGGAGCTCTCGCGTGTTTTGACAACCCCAATGTGTAGCAGCAGCAGCAGCAGCACTCCAGTCCAGCGAGGCGAACCAACGCGAAAAGTCAGACCACGGCGACGGGCGCCCTGGCGTGGTCCGGGCACGAATGCTGCCAAGCGTGGCGGCCGCTTATCGGGGAACGATTTCGATCGATTTCTCGATCGCCAGGGCGCTATTTATCACACCACGAGCAGCAATAAATCATAGACCGACTGTCTATGGTACGAGCGGTAGGTCCGTGACCGTGGCCACACCATCTGGCATGGGTGGTGGTGATGGTGGTGCACGAGTTGCTACAAAATGGTCTACCGCCTCCCTGAAAACGGCCGGGAACTCGTCGCCGCGACAAGCGCGACAAGAAAATGACAAATCTGCACGTATGTATGACCTCATAGCACTACTACCACTACTACCACTACTACTACTACTAGTGGTGCACCCGGTTCCTTCACTTTCCGTACCGAGGAGGCGGGCAATTGGCGACATGCAACCACCACCATGCAAATTGTCCTCCCATGCATGCCTTGGTGCAATGGTGCATGCCCCTTTCGAATGCTCGATGCTCGAACAACGGCTTATCTGTCGTTCGGTTTCATTTCGCTCGTGTTTTGTATCTGTTTATTGGCTAATTTATTTCTTCCTTTTTTGGCCGCGACATCAGGCCCCCTTCAGGCCGCCTGGGAAGAGCGACAATGAGCGGCGCGCCGCAGGAAGAGATGCACGCGAACAATAAGCATAAATAAAGAGAACTACGGCAGACGGAAGCGGTAACGCAAGTGGAGTGGCAAAGAAGGGAGGCGGAATCGCGAAACGGAGACAGCGGTTTGCCACGAGCCGATGTTCGGTGTTCGATCGTTGATTGGTTTATGCACGACCAATTTGTTTATTCTTTCTCAATAAAATTTGACATCTACGCGTTTGTAGATTTTTGGATTTGTGCGTTTGTTGAATGTTTGAGGGCAAATTAAATCAATACACAAGAGAATAAAAGACGAGAGTAATAAAAGAGAATCCTTTTCTAGGGATGGAAATAGCAATAGGACTTCGCTATTTTAAGTTATATATTGGGATTAAAGTAGCCCTAGACCAGACGAATACGAAAGGCGAGACGAAAATTTACGCCAATAATAGATTTGCGAAAAATTTACCGTAGAACTAGCACATTGTAGAGACTGCCATTGGGCTGTCATTAAAATTACCACCTTATACTGGCTTAGATTCTTATGATCTGAACAAGGGGTTTTACTGACAATGATAAGTTAGTCCAAAAGCAGACGACAAAACGAAATCAGAACGAAAGGGCTGATGAAAAAGCGTTAAGTAAAAATATTAAAATATTAGAATATTAAATTCTAAGGATCCGTAGTAATGGCTTTTGAACTCTAAAAGCATATAAGTTCTTTATTGAACGGCTCCGCAAATTCAAGAAAACCAAACATCAGGTTTTTTACTTGCAAAGGCATTCAATAGCCCAACTCAAACATCTTTTAGCCAACATTTTCGAATTGAACCTTTTCTGATATGCTAATAAAATACAAAAATAGAAGAAAAAAGCCAAACCCTACTAGTTTGGATAGTATTATTGTGAAAGAATCATAACTTACTTTATTGAAACAAGGTTAATGGCACCTTGCTACTATTTTCTTGCAAGAACTCAGTAAGTAAAACATATGGCTCGTCTGTCCTTAACAAGAAAAGTAAATTTTAAAATCTCAGTCACTCTCACGCCGTCTACTTATTCACGCCGCTGATAACAGTTTTTACACACCCTTTGATCGTGATATTCGTTCTAAAAGAGGTAGAGACCGATCTAAAGAACGGCTAAAGATTCGTTCGCTTCGTTCGCTTAGTTGGTGCTCCCCTTGAGCCATGACCTAGATCGTTTTATAAACGTTGTTTTTTGGTTTGAATATCTTTGCATGCCTCCACCACCAACACCACCACAGGCATCATCAACACCATCCAGCTCCTAATGCTCGTTTCGCTCCACCGAAAACCCGGCGGTCGCACACATGGTTTAATCAAGTGCGATCCGCCCCGGCGTTACAAACGGAACCGAGCGCTCATTTATATTTATTACTTTTCTAATTAAAAACAATCATTTCCACGGGCGTCACGCGGCCTGCAGAATGCAGAAGGAGCGGAGCGTGAGGCTCGCGATTCGTGAGCCTTTTGCCGTTCGCTCCTCCAGGCCACGCCACCGCGAGCGGCGCTAAACCATTCGCGCGATTTGTGGCGACACGCGGCACGTTCCCGCGTAGGCGAAGGGGAGGAGACCACGGTCTCGGTCACCTTTGGGGGATAATTTTTCACCCAGATCGCAGTGTGTCCACGGTGGCAAGTCACCAGCGAAGCAAAGAGCTTGGCCAACGGGCCACATCGAAACTCCATTCGCCATCGTTACTGGTGAAGGAGACATTCTCTCGTCTCTCGAGTTTCTTGGTGACACCGGTACACCAGCACACTACCGGCGTGCGCAATGGTAGCTAATTTACGGTACTGCGCCGATCATAATGTTCATGTACGGTAGTTAGTGGTAGCCGGCCAGCAGCACTGCCCCCGAACCAAACTCAAAAAACGGACACTTTGGCCAATCACTTTGCTTTGGGCTCGACGTTGAGTTCGCTCCGGTGAAACGCTGAGTGAACGCCGGACTTACGGAATGGTGACAATCGTCAATCGGCCGCGGACACGAGAGGACCATAAATATACGCGAGTCGCGAATGTGCCTCCCGCTCCTCAGGAGGATTTAGCATAAAAACAGACGACCACTAGCCGCACAACGGTTTGTGGTGGCGATTTGTGATCACAATGTATGCTCGTTGACGATCAAGGCGATCCATACTTCACCGCCAAGGCGACTCAAACGGCGAAGCAATAAGCTTTAACGCAAAATTCACGCCAACCGATCAACCGATTTTTTCTTTCATTTTCTTTCATCTTCAATTAGGGCATGCCACATGCAGCCGGAAAGCTATGGTAAAAGCAAAATATTTATGCTTCTTGTGGTGAGCTTGAAATATAAAATGTTTAACACAGAAATACGTTCCTCTATTTTTCGACAATCTCGCAAAATTAGGATATCTTCAAGGGGGAGGAAAAGGATTTAACATACTCATAATGAACACACGCCATCGATACAAACATACGAACACGAAAAGAACACAGAGCCAAGATTTTGGGCATAAGCATAAACAATTTGGCATATACATTTTGTTTTTTTTTCACACTTCGTTTTCCGAGGTCTATTGGATTGAAGTTCTGGGTCTCTGCTGAGATGCACTCGTGGTCAGGGAGGTTTCGCTTTGATTCTTTAAGTGTCTACTATGGGCAAGCTAACGGGATCTAGCTATGGTACGCAGTACATTTTAACGTCGGCGTTGTTCTGGAAGAGCGCTGTTCGTGGCGTAGTGCTCACCCGCAGTGTGGTGGAGGCGGACGTCCCGAGTGTACCACTGACGATCGTGGCCGAGACGCCACCATAGTCGATCGACTGGTCCGTCTCAATCGTGATGAAGGAGATCGCCTTACCGGTTGGCTGGTATGAAGGAGGGGCAGAAGCAGGAGTTTGAAAATGAAAGAAGTGCAGCGACCAACACTGAGATCATCAACACTTACGTTCGTGAATGTGATGGTTTCGGGGCTGAGTTGTCCGGCAAAGATTCGCTGGTAGAAGCACTGCCTCAGCGTTGCAGCGTAGGTACCTAGCTGCACTATTAGGTTGCTTCCGGACACCGAGAATGAGTTACCGGTGACCATGCTGGCGCCACCGATGAGCAGCAGCGGGATCAGCAACAGCTCCAGTGGCCGAAGCCGTAGCCGCGGTAGACCATTGGTCCTGTGATGCATGTTTCACCTCCTGTGATGCAAACTTTCCTTTCCTTTGGTTGGCTGGAATGGAAGCACTAACTTGCTGGGTGGTACAATGCGTACTTTCTTTCTGTTTCGTCTCGAACGGATTGAGCGGACTGGCCGGTCCGGACAGTGCTTTTATATAGTGCGCTATAACCCTTTTTTTTACGCGCAACCCAAATGTCTCCGCAGCAGTAAAAGCAAAAAGAACTCGGATGATGCGAGGGCTGACCGGGTTTTGTTTTGGTTTTTTTTTCTCTCTTTTGGATTTGGGGTGGAGGCGTTGGTAGCTGCCTCCTTTATCTCGTATATCCTGTTTCCTGCGAAACAGCCTCGAGGGGAAAGAGGTTTAATCTTTTTGGAATTCTCGGATTCTCGCTGATCGCTATCGTGTGGTGTGTCGAAGTAGGTATTTAGGTTAGTGGTGCACGCACGCCGGTACTCGGTAATCGCGAACCCCATTCACTGACCACCAAAAGCAATCACCAAAAGGTGCATTTCGGATGCATTCGGACAGGAATAGAAATTCCTGAAGGGAACACATTGCATTACAGAGGAGTTAAATCCCTTGGTATCCTTGGAAACAAGAATCTATGAGCAGTAATTAAAAAGATTGGTGTTGGTTTGTGTGTATTTCCGTTATCTTAACATAGGATCATGATTGAAGCGGTTAACTATTATGCTTACAATGCCTTACGGGGAACAGAACATGGTGAACTTGACGTTGATGCTTCCTGTAGCCGTCCCTGACCGATAGGACGAAGTTGTCAGTACCGATGGCACCACCAATCCTGCAATGACTGCAACTCCTCCGTAAGTATCATCTAGTGTTAAGTGTCTAGTGTGGGTTTCACCTGCAAATAGGAACACTTAGATTGGATGCATCGTTATACTGTTTTGATAGTTCTGAAAAGTTTCGTTGAAGCGCTTACTCGTTATCAAATCAGCTCAGGACCTTTAACAGAGGCGCATTGACGGGCGTGCTGAAATTTTAAAAGATTTCTGCCGCCACCGATAGTGCTGTGATAAAGCGAAGCGATGATGTGCTCAATGATCGCCTCCACTTTATTCCCTTCTTCCTTCTTTGATTCGCGTGCGCTCAGCAATGGAGCACTTTTTGGAAAACAAGTTTCTTTCGGTAATGAGGCAAAGGAAAGGTTGGCCCAACTTTCACCGGAGCCTGCACTTTACGACGGAGGAAGAATAAAGCTTGACGGAGAAAGAGCAGAAGTTGATGTGAAGGCAGAACTCTCTCCCTCGATGGTCTCTAGAGTTGTTTCGGATGCATTTGGACGGGAATACAAATGCCTGTAATAGACGCATTGCTTGTCAGGGTGATCGCTTTGTATCTACGATGCGTAGCTAACGAGAATTTCTTATGTGCGCCACTCCAGGCGGGAACAGGATGGGTTGCTTAAGATGTGTATGACGGTTATCTTAACATACAATTATGATTACAATGCCTTACGGTGAACAGAACATAGTGACCATGATGTCGCTTTTGAAGACCGGCTTCCTGTTGCCGTCAGTGATCGACAAGACGACGTTGTCCGTACCGATGGCGCCACCAATGACAATTGACGTATCTAGTGGATCAACCCTGCAAATTAAAGCACACAAATGTAATGCATCGTTATTAGTTCTATTTCGATTTTTCCGGAAGCTTAGTAACACTGCCGCAAATTGGCCGCGTTTGTTCCAAACTGCGTGATGGCGGCCATCGGCCGGCCGTTGTGGGCTGAAGCTGCCAAAGGGCGCACAACGCGGCCATCAGCAGCAACCAGACGGTATTATCGATACTCGTGGGATGCATTGCTCTAAATAGCAGGAACACGTGTCAAAGCAGTGACGAACCCTGAACTGAGCCGTACTGGCAGGCGTGCTGTAATTTTTATAGAGTTCTGTTGCTGCTGGCACTTTTGAAGAAGCGACGAGGTAAAAGAAAGGTAGATACAACTTTCGCCACACAAAGATGGGGCCCCGGGAAGAAGAAAATATGGTTGAAGTGGCTTTTGGCGACGGATGTACGGCTTTTGATGCGGAAATAGGTATGCTTTCTGTATCTTCGCTTTCGCACGCACGCAGCCACTCGGTTATCGCCAATGACGCCATTGACTGGCCACCGAAAGCAATCACCAAAAGGTGCATTTCGGATGCATTCAGACAGGAATAGGATTTGCATTCATTCAGACAGGAATAGGATGGATTTGGTTCATGTCAGAGGAGTTCAATCCCTGGGTTTCCATGGAAACAACGTCAGAGTGCTCAATGTGTTTCCAGCCTTATAAGGATCCAGGAACACGAAGTACCATCAGCAATCAAAGAGAACTAACTATTCTAGAGTCAGAAGGATTGGATTGGTTGGTGTTGGAATGTATTTCTGTTATTTTAACATACGATAATGGCTACAAATGCTTTACGGGGCACAGAACATAGTGATCTTAACATTGCTCTTGAAGAACGGCTTCCTGTTGCCGTCCGTGATCGCTAGGACGATGTTGACCGTGCTGATGGCGCCACCAATGATTTCGACGGAAGCTCCTCCATAGGTGTCGTCTAGCGTTTCAACTTTCACGAAATTAATGGTTTTTGCCTGCAAACGTGAGCAAACAGATTGGATGTACCGTAGTCTAATGTTTCTCCTTAATACTGCGTATACTCACGGCCGCTATGGCCATGTGCGACACGGCCGCTGGACTGCGACTTTTCGCGAAGATAATCTTCTCGAAGCACTGCTGCAAATTGGCTGCGTTCGTTCCGAACTGAGTGATGGCGGGATTCGTGTTTTGTTGACTCGACCAGTTGGCCGTTGTGGGCTGGAGCTGCCAAAGGCTGCACATCACGGCCAGCACCAGCACCCAGACACTCGTTGGATGCATTATCCTATGTCGTACGCACTTGTGCCAATGCAGCTAAGGACCCTTAACTGAGGCGTATTGGCGGGCGAGCTGTAACTTTTATAGAGTTCTGTCGCTATTGTGAAAGTGCGAAGAGTTGCGCGAACGATGATCGTCATCGTTCCGCGTCTCCACCACATGCCGCTTGGCTCGTGTACGTCCGGAATCGATGCACTTTTTGGGAAATAAGTACATCTCGGGATCGTCGGGGAGGTAAAACGAAAGGTTTTGCCCAACTTTCACCACGAACTGCACCACACTGAAACGAGGCCGTGGTAGCAAATGAGGTTAGAGTGTTTTTTTGGCTACCGAGGCAGAACAGAATTTATAAAAGAGCGCCATTTCGTTGCCCTGGCCAGATAAACGAGCAAACCACCGCCGAGAGAATGCTGCCAAGGATTGTGGGATTTGTGGTCAGCGTCGCGCTGCTTTGTTGTTCGATCGAACACGCGATGGCGCATAACAACGGGGCAAATACCTCGAAGCAGTCGTACTACTTCGGTGACAAGGGTGCAGGCGACATACTGTGTTTCTCGAGGACGCTGGCAAAGGGTTCGTCATTGCCCCAGGACGTCGGCTACACCAACCCAACGGCGGTATGTACAAGAGCAGAGGATATCAGGACCACTGGGCTGGTCACGGATCAGGAAGCGTAACATCGTTGTTACTTGTTCCATTTCAGGGAAAGTCTATCACCTTCATCACGATAGCGGCGGACCGGTACTCGCACAGTGGTTTTAAGGCCGCCATCACAAAAGGAGCGCTCCAGACGGTCTCTGCCACGGTGACCCTCACGGGTAAACAGGTGCTACCGTATGCTATCGAGATAATGTTCTACTGTTTACCTTAATGGATCAGGAAATGCTCCAGTGAATAAAAGTGGACTATTTATCACCCGGGATCAAGCTCCCGGAGGTATTCAGGTTCACCTGTTTAAAATTAATTCATTGCGGTAAAATGCAAGCTTCCATTTGGGATTTTTATTTGGTTTCCATGTCGTATTCGCTTGGTGTGAAACAGGTTTTGGCAAAAACTCCGAAAGAATGTCGCTGTAACAGGTGAAAGCCACCATTCGTACCGTCTTATGTTCTCACAGACACAGGCTCCATTCTCGTGAGCACCCTGAGACACCTTGTATCCATCCGAAATGATTGCCTTTCCAATGTAAGTTGTCGAGCGTTTTGTGTTGGTAGCTTCTTTCTATTTTTCTGAAAAACCACCCAGAACCGCTTAAAGCATCTCTCATTTGCTATGATCTTTTCGTTCTTCTGATGATCTGATGATGAGATGATCGGACCCAGGGTGTTTCCAATAACATTCAGCATTTACAACCGTTATAATGCTACGAGAGCAGTTGCTGATTATTTTGTAAACATTCTCAAAATGGTTGGAGATTCAGTATTTATACTGCCGAGAGTCTTCGAGCAGCATTCAGTCGAGTCGACGGCTTCGTTAAGTGTCATATACTGTTAGGGATCTTTCGTTCGAAGTGCTGCAACCAACCAATCATTCAGTTGTATTGAAGGGACCCAGAAATTGCGTAACGGTTAGTTTGATGCTAGATCAAAACTTTGACGTTGCAGCGTTACCAAAGGGAGAGAATGATGCCACGGATTGTGGGATTGGTGGTCGCTGTGGCGGTTCTTTGCTGCTCGATCGAGCAGACCATGGCTACCAACAACGGGGTGCACACGTCGAAGCAGTCGTATTTCTTCGGTGAAAAAGGCGCGTCCGACATACTGTGCTTCTCGAAGACGCTTTTCAAAGGATCGTCCCTGCCACAAGAGATCTCTTACAAGGTTCTTCCGCTCACCCGTAAACGAAGAACTGTATGTCGCTAGGTTCTGGTTCTCGATGGTCCATACATATGATTTGTTGTTTTTCTCTCAGATACCTGCTCTACCACCTCCATCTCCACCTTCAAAAGCAGCGATCACTTTCATCACCCTGGAAGCAGACCGATATTCTCATTTCGGCTTTACAGTTGAAATCACCGGTGGAGCTATTAAAACGGATACGGTCAATGTGAAGATCGCTGGAAGGACACCTCTCGGTTATTCCATCGTGGTGAAATATTATTGCGCCTTTTAAAGTTCCGAGCACGTGTTTATATATAATATAATTAGGATATAACAGTGCCCACAAATGAACCCGCTTTCGAAACTTGGAACTTGTACAACTTAGTATTGTACTTTCTTTTAGAACATTCGATATCGCTAAACTTTCTCGATCTTTCGATTCCATCGTTCTTCCGCCGAACCCCATATCAAGCATATGGTTACGATGTACATACTCGAAGTATCTCAAAATATAAGAAAGCAAAACAATATGCAATCCATTTACAAACTCATACAGACATCAGCTGGAGATTGCTTATTGCACGCTGCGCCAAAGTTCCAAAATCGTTGAAAATAGGTCAGGCCCAGCGGTACGTTATTGCGTTGAGCGTATTTATACGGCTGCACCACTCAAATCGGGAGTCAGTCGAGTGAGTCGCATCATTCAGTACCTTGCATATTTGCACCCAAAAAACGAAGATCACAAAGAGAATTCAGCAGCACAATTTCTCGCAGACGCTTCCCGGTACGGAAAAAACACGATAACTCGTTTTGCTTCGGCACGATGCAGTACGGACGCACGGGACTTTCGGTTGGGGCGGTGCTAGTGGTAACTGTCCTGCTTATCAACGGCTCCCAGGCCATCTCGGCGGTCAGCTCGGCCGATTTGAGCTACTTCTACGGCGTGAAAGGTGCGACAGATATATCGTGCTACACCAGGACGATCCCAAAACACAGCACCCTGCCTGTAACGGTTAGCTATACCAACCCGACTGCAGCCAAAAACATCAACTTCGTCACGATTGCCGCCGATCGGCATTCGTCGTGCGGTTTTACGGTGGATAAGATTGATGGGCAGCTAGGCACGGTCTCGATTAGCTACCGGATCAACGGGCCTAGTCCCACTCCGTACGAGATCAACGTCAATATGTTCTGTGTAATGTAAGTGTTTGTAGAATGTTGGGAAAACAATAAAATTGGAACGCTGGTCCGCGTATTTTATATTCGATGTTGCTGTATGTACAAGAGCAGGATATCAGAAGCGCTATTGCCTCCTGTCTAGAAGATTAGCGTCGTTGTTATTTGATCTATTTCAGGGAAAATTTGGAAGTAGGATAGCGGCGTACCGGCGGAGTTGCACTTCGGTTTTCAGGCAACAATCACCAAAAGAGTTCTCCAAATGGTCGCTGCCATGGTGAGGGTGAACAAATGCCACTGCATGCTATCGCGATAACGTTCTACTGTTTACCATAATGGAACTGCTTGATGCTCAAGTCATTAAAAGTGTATCATCGACCAGTGACCAAGCAAGCTTCCCTTTGGGAGTTTTTTTTTATTTCGATGCCGTATTCGGTTGATGTGGAACAGGTTTTGCCAAAAACTCAGAAAGAATGTCGCTGTATCAGGTGAAAGCTGCTATCTGTTTCGCTTTATGTTCTCAGGCACCGACTCCATTCTCGTGAGCCCCATGGGACAACTTGAATCCATCCGAAAGGATTACCTTTCCAATGTAAGTTGTCGTGCATTTTGTTTTGGCAAGTACTTTCTACTTATCCTGGAAAAGATTCTCATACGCTTGTTGAAAGCATCTCTCATGAATTTTAATGTTTTCGTATCTTCTGTTGATCATTTGGTGATGAACTGACCGTCGGCCAGGATGTTTTCAATACCATTGAGCATTTCCGACCAATACAAAGGCACGAGAGCTGTTACTGACAGCTATCGGTGATTGCAAATCGAGTATTTATACCACTGTACGTCCTCGAGATGCAGTCATTCGAGTCGAGCGCTTCGTTGAGTGTAACCCGTTGGAACCAATCAATTAATCAGTTGTTGTGAATGGATTCAGAAGATTCCCTGAGGTTAGGCTGACACTAGAGTCTGTCAGGGGTAGCTATATCAAAGTGTGAGAATGATGGCAAGAATTGTGGGACTAGTATTCGCTGTGGCGCTACTCTGTTGCTCGATCGAGCAGGTCACCATGGCTACCATCAATAAGGTGCGCACATCGAAGCAGTCGTATTTCTTCGGTGAAAAGGCAGCGACGGACGTACTCTGCTTCACCAAAATAATTCCTAGAGGATCTTACCTGCCACAAGATGTTACCTACAAGGTTCTACCACCCGTCCGTAAACGAAGAGCTGTAAGTAGCGACGTCCTGAATATCAATTGTCCAGACATTGCTTTTATATACAATTTGATATTTGATACCATATGATTTGCTGTTTATTCCACAGCAACAGCCACAAGCCGCACCTATGCCTGTAGCACCAGGAAGCGGCGGTGGAGGAAGTCCTGGTGGAGCTGGAGGTGGCGGTGCTCCTGGAGGAGGTGGAGGTGGAGGAGGTGGAGGTGGAGGAGGTGGAGGTGGCGGAGGTGGAGGAGGTCCTCCTGGTGGAGGTGGAGGTGGTGGAGGTGGTGGAGGTGGTCCTCCTGGAGGAGGTGGTGGATGTGGTCCTCCTGGAGGAGGTGGTGGAGGTGGTCCTCCTGGAGGAGGTGGTGGAGGTGGTCCTCCTGGTGGAGGCGGTGGAGGTGGTCCTCCTGGAGGAGGTGGTGGAGGTGGTCCTCCTGGTGGAGGTGGAGGTGGTGGAGGTCCTCCTGGTGGAGGTGGTGGAGGTGGTGGAGGTGGTCCTCCTGGAGGAGGTGGTGGAGGTGGTCCTCCTGGTGGAGGTGGAGGTGGTGGAGGTCCTCCTGGTGGAGGTGGTGGAGGTGGAGGTGGTGGAGGTCCTCCTGGTGGAGGTGGTGGAGGTGGTGGAGGTGGTCCTCCTGGAGGAGGTCCTCCTGGAGGAGGTGGTGGAGGTGGTCCTCCTGGTGGAGGTGGAGGTGGTGGAGGTCCTCCTGGTTGAGGTGGTGGAGGTGGTGGAGGTGGTCCTCCTGGAGGAGGTCCTCCTGGAGGAGGTGGTGGAGGTGGTCCTCCTGGTGGAGGTGGAGGTGGTGGAGGTGGTCCTCCTGGTGGAGGTGGTGGAGGTGGTGGAGGTGGTCCTCCTGGAGGAGGTGGTGGAGGTGGTCCTCCTGGTGGAGGCGGTGGAGGTGGTCCTCCTGGAGGAGGTGGTGGAGGTGGTCCTCCTGAAGGAGGTGGTGGAGGTGGTCCTCCTGGAGGAGGTGGTGGAGGTGGTCCTCCTGGAGGAGGTGGTGGAGGTGGTCCTCCTGGAGGAGGTCCTCCTGGAGGAGGTGGTGGAGGTGGTCCTCCTGGAGGAGGTGGTGGAGGTGGTCCTCCTGGAGGAGGTGGTGGAGGTGGTCCTCCTGGTGGAGGTGGAGGTGGTGGAGGTCCTCCTGGTGGAGGTGGTGGATGAGGTGGAGGGGGTGGTGGTGGTGGAGGTGGTCTTCCTGGAGGAGGTGGCCCTCCTGGAGGAGGTGGTGGAGTAGGTCCTCCTGGTGGAGGTGGAGGAGGTGGTCCTCCTGGAGGAGGTGGAGGTGGTGGAGGTGGTCCTCCAGGTGGTGGTGGTGGAGGAGGTGGTGGTGGTGGATGAGGTGGAGGAGGTGGTGGTGGTGGAGGAGGTGGAGGAGGTGGAGGAGGCCCACCTGTGGTACCTCCTACACCAGCGATCACTTTTATCACCCTGGAAGCAGACCGATATTCTCGTTTCGGTTTTACTGCAGATATTACTGGTGGAACTATCAAATCGAATATAGTCAATCTGAGGGTCGATGGAAGGACCCCACTGCGATATAACATTGTGGTGAAATATTATTGCGCCTTTTAGAGTTCCGAGTACTTGTTTAGATATAATGCAATGAGACGTGATAAGTAGTTCATCTTCCTTAAGTCATCTTTTTATTTGGTGTCAGTTCTTCGATTAGTGTCAGTTTAGACAACAGAAACGGGAGGAATTTAATTCCAACAGAATAGAACTCCTTAAAATATGAATCCAAGTGAACATTGAGTTTATACAAGAAGTACGACCACTTTGTTTCAGATGTAGCCACCTGACCCACTTTCAACCATCTCTTCTGTGATAAGTTTCGGTCACTCCGAACGGAAGCGTTCTTTTTCTTACCTGCGACTTATGCTGGTACAATCGATCCCGCAGCACCGGCAAATAGGCCAAGAAAGGCAAAAAACGTTACTGTTGGAGACCACAACTGGACAGCAATACTGCAAGATCAGTAATTCCGTGAAACTCCCAGCGTGAGGTAGGCCCAAGCTATGCCAAGCCTCATTGTGAAGCCCTGCCCACATCAAAGAATGTCCTGACGCACTATATTTGACATTGCCCGGGAGTGAGCCGAAGTAGCCGAAGCCAAAGTAAAGTGCGCACTTGAAGAGGAAAGATGATGCCTCGTGACGGCATCATGATATAACGGCGCCACGATATTGGAGGTACGCGACTCGTGGAAATAAGTTGATGTCACCACTACACGGACAAGGGACGAGCCCCGGAACCACCGAAAAGTCCGTGCATACATAGGACTTGCCATGCAACTCAGCCACGTCTTGCAAGATCGATTAGCGTCAGTCCAGATAAGTCTAATTACCAAATTTACATAAAGACGATACACGTTGAAGGGTTGGAGAAGAGGTTGGAAAGGTCCGTTTACATAACCTTCAGAACTAGGTTTAAGAGTATAAATAACGATAGATTTTAATAAATTATTGAGTTGTATTTTGGACGTGAAATCTGTTGTAGTTTAGTGTTTTACTACGGAACCACCCTCAGTTTCAGGTAGGCGCACCTTGGTCTATTGATACGCTAGAGTGGTAATTGCATCCGCGGTAATTCTCTCTTGGACACCAATTGGCATACTCGGGCGACTTATTAGACTCCGTATTCTCGGGGAGGCTCTATAATCAGGGCAAATCGGCTCCTGGTGACAGCATTTAAAGTGTAGGAACGCCATCGACAACACGGATTATCGCGGCTATTGTATATCATAGTTCACTTTGGGTTGCTAAGCGGATTTTTATAACAGCAAAGCAACAAGGCGGAAACGTAGTTAGTTGTATTGCAGCTGTTGAGAATGAAGCTCAACATATAACAGTTGGTGACGAGGATTAAAGCGAACAAGTTTATAAAATGAATATCAAAGCAGCAGATGTTAACATTGGAGATTCCTGGCCGTTATACCAGGAGCACCTCGAAAGATTTTTCGTGGCTTACGAATTCGAGGACGATGAAAGACGAGCTGCCCTTGAATTGTATTAAATCGTTCGCGACCTGTGTTTTCCAAGCAAACCAGAAGAGAAAACGGTTAGTGAACTCTGCGGCATTTTGCGGCAACGTTTTATGCCGACTGTGGTTATTTTCCGGGAACGCTCGATTTTTTTAAATGTGTCAGGGCGACGCCGAAAATATCGTGGAATCGAAAACCCGTTTAAGGAAGTTGTCGGCAGCTGTGAATTTGTCAGTAATTTAAATTAACTGAATAAGACCATGTTCGTGTTGGGATAGAATTTTGAGAAAAGAAATTAATCAAAAATAAGTCATTTACGGTTAAATAATGAGGTTTGATAATGGATTTTTTGTATTTAATCAGTGGCTGAAGCAAACTCAGAAAAATTTAGAAATATTTGGAAAAAACATGAAACAGTTTTCAATGGTGACTTGGATCGTTTGAAGAATATGAAAGTGCATATACTTTTGATCGAAGGAGCAGTGCCAAAAACTCTCCAACCATGAAAAGTGCTTATAGCCTGCAAGGATACGGTAGAAGACAAGTTCGATCGCTTAGAACAAATTGGAATCATTACCAAAGCATCTACTGCAGATATGGAATGGGGAACTCCAGTATTTCCTGTTTTGAAGAAAGATGCGTCTGTTCGACTTTGTGCTGGTTATCGTGCTATAGTAAAAAATGCGAATTTTTCAAGGCAGAGGTAAAATTTTTTGGCCATTGTATTGACAAAGATGATTTACACAAGCAAGGATCCTGATACAGTAGAAATCATTTTGAATGTAGCAAGACCATCAAATAGTAAAGAGAGGTCATTTGTTGGTTTGATAAAATACTACAGTAAATTTTGTTCCAATGTGACATTGATTCGATGTGAATTTCCTTGGATGAAAAAAAAAAAAAACAGCAGCAGACACTTGAGCATACGAAAAAAATTATTTTTAGAGAATTTGTTTTGGCTCATTATGATCGAAGTCCATCGATTAAACTGTATTGTGATGTGTCGAATGCAGTTGGTTCAAGAGTATTAAAAAAATATGAAAATAGTTACTCAACTATTTATAGGAAAGCATTTGCGATGTATTTCGGAACCAAAAAGTTCTGTAATTATTTGGCTAGACGACTCGTAAACGATCACAAATCATTGATTGGTTTATTCAGAACCAACGCTGGGTTTACAACGCTGGGCTGTATTTTTAGCAAATTTCGGATTAATTTGTTTGAAAGAATTAAAGGAATGGATAAAACGGCAGCAAATTTCCTATCTCGTTTACCAATAAATGTGACTGAAGATAAGACGGATTATACAGAATTCGAAGACGAATCGTCGAAATTCATCAGTTTCATTGAATCTGCGACTCATTCGTTAGTTGAACGAAAACAACTGGTGATTGAAAGTCGTCGAGACATCATTATAAGTCGTATAATCGAATATTTGAAATCTGTTTGGCCTCAGAATATTCCAGATAAGTGTGGAAGAAGGCATTCTACTTTGGGGATACTGCATTGTTGTGCTTTCTAAATTGCGTTGGAACATACTTCAGGGGCTACATTGCGTTCATCTAGGAATAGTGAGATGGAGAATCTCGCTCATACGTATTTTTAGTGGCTGTCTAGGGATAACGAGATTGAGGAAATCGGCCATAGATGCAAAACATGTATCCTTGGTAAACAAATTAAACCTGTAAATTCACGACTGCCCGGGATTCATTCGCGATTTCACAGCAGTTACAATGATCTATTTCTTTTTTGAGTGTTAATTAACACACGATTGGATCTAGTTTTCTTTCAGGATCCGTCTATATTTTAGTCCGGGTCTTTATTCTTAAATCTTAAAAAAAGTTAGAGAGAATCACAAAAGCAGCTATTATCTCTCGCTTTCGTGGTTACACTGCCTGGTGATTCGATTCGTCTTTGTCTCTTGCCTGGTGTCACGTTTGGTGCTCCTCTCTTCCTATTTTCTTATTCTCTCTGTGCGCTGTACCTAACATTTATAGCATGGATAGTTTATTTTGTTGGCTACGGTGGATGGGTACCATCTCACATCCAGCAATCCCTATTCGATTTCTTATCACCTTGGGAGCTTACGAATTCACTTGCTGACCGTGTTCACATAGATCATTTCAAGTTCAAGAGAGCTGATTATTTTGTAATCGTACATAGTTTTAGGAAATGGATCGAAGTGTTTCCGGTGCAAATGCAAACATCGCGTCAAACTGTGCAGTAGAAAATGCCGTAAAAACAGTCAAAACGGCATTGTCCAAATCATCAATGATCCAGCAAATCACGGAAAAGGCGTTTTGCTGAATTTGTGGAATTTCCTTGAAATGTATTGGGATACTAAACATGCAACAACGCATGAAAGTCCATTCTAACTCATGTTCTAAAGGGAGATGAAGATTAGATTTAATGACACAAAAGAAGGTGCTAAAAACCATGTTTTAAAGGATCAATCCAAGAAATAAAATTTAGTTTTTGAAGCTGGCGGGGTCGTTTTTGCTAGAGATTATCGAAATCCTAATACGACGGCATGGATGAAAGCTACGATAGCAAGGCGTATAGGAATGATGTTGTTTGAGTGCAGTACTGATTTGGGAATTATCAAACGTAGGAGACATCAACTTAAAAAATATCCGATGGATATTTTTGTGTTCTATATCCAACTTCACATTCACATTGGGTTGCTAAGCGGTTTTTTATAACAGCAAAGCAACATGGTGGGAACGCAGTTAGTTGTATTGTAGCTGTTGACAGTAAAGATCACAGAGGCTCAGCGAATTAAATCAAGTATAACAGAGGCTCAGCGAATTAAAAAGTTCGCCCATGATTAGGTTCAGTCATCCTAAAGGTTTGGCCTCTTCACAGAACATTCGATGTCTCTCAACTTTTTCGTTCTTTCGGTTCCATCGTTCGTCTCCTGACCCCCATATCAAGCATATTGCTGCGATGTAAATTCCTAAAAAGTAACTCTCGCAAAATGAAAAAAAAAAAAAACAAAAAACCCAAGACCATCTACAAATTCATACAGACCAACACATCAGCTGGAGATTGCTTATTGCACGCTGTATCAAAGTCCCGAAATCATTTAAAATAGGTCAGGCCCAGTGGTACGTTGTTGCGTTGAGCGATTTATACCCAAATCGGGAGTCAGTCGAGTGAGTCGCATCATTCAGTACCTTGCATATTTGCACCCAAAAAACGAAGATCACAAAGAGAATTCAGCAGCACTGACGCTTCCCAGTACGGAATCAGACGATAACTCGTTTTGCTTCGGCGCGATGCAGTACGGACGCACGGGACTTTCGGTTGGGGCGGTGCTAGTGGTAACTGTCCTGCTTATCAACGGCTCCCAGGCCATCTCGGCGGTCAGCTCGGCGGATTTGAGCTACTTCTACGGTGTGAAAGGTGCGACAGATATATCGTGCTACACCAGGACGATCCCAAAACACAGCACCCTGCCTGTAACGGTTAGCTATACCAACCCGACTGCAGCCAAAAACATCAACTACGTCACGATTGCCGCCGATCGGCATTCGTCGTGCGGTTTTACGGTGGATAAGATTGATGGGCAGCTAGGCACGGTCTCGATTAGCTACCGGATCAACGGGCCTAATCCCACTCCGTACGAGATCAACGTCAATATGTTCTGTGTAATGTAAGTGTTTGTAGAATGTTGGGAAAACAATAAAATTGGAACGCTGGTCCGCGTATTTTATACCCGATGCCGCGATATGTACAAGAGCAGAATATGAGAAGCGCTGTTGCCTCCTGTCTAGAAGATTAGCGTCATTGTTATTTGTTCTATTTCAGGGAAAATTTGGAAGTAGGATAGCGGCGGACCGGTACTTGCACAGACAACAATTACCAAACAATTACCATGGTGAGGGTTCAAGGGTGAACAAGTGCTACTGGAATATGAAACATGGAACATCTCGATTCAATTCTATTTATTAAATGCTTAAGTCATCGAACAGTGTCCAAACACCCAGAAATATTCTGGTTCACTTGTTTTCCTTTAATGAATTGCAGTCAACGCTGGCGGAGAATCAAGCTTCCATTTGGGAGTTTTATTTGGTTTCCATGTCGTATTCGATTGGCGTGGAACAGGTTTTGCCAAAAACTCAGAAAGAATGTCGCTGTAACAGGTGAAAGCTACCATCAGTTTCGTCTTATGTTCTCACTCACTGATAAAATTCTCGTAAGTCTCGTTTTGTCGGTCGCCCAATCGCCCAGGATGATTCCAATACCAATCAACAACCAATACAATGATGAGAGTGCTGTTGCTGATAGTTTTCGGTGGTTGGAAATTCGGTATTTATACCGCCGTACGTATTCGACAACCAGTCATTCGAGCAGAGCGCTTCGTTGAGTGTCAAATAAAGTTCAGTATCCTTCGCTTGAAGTGCTGCAACCAACCAATAAGTCAGTTGTGGTGAAAGGATTCAGAAGATCCCCTGTGGTTGTGCTAAAACTAGAATCTTCCAGGAGGTTGGATCTTTACCAAAGGAAAGAATGATGCTAAGAATTGTAGGATTGGTAGTCGCTGTGGCGCTACTCTGTTGCTCGATCGAGCAGGTCACCATGGCTACCATCAATAAGGTGCGCACATCAAAGCTGTCGTATTTCTTCGGTGAAAAGGCAGCGACGGACGTACTCTGCTTCACCAAGATAATTCCTAGAGGATCTTACCTGCCACAAGATATTACCTACTACATACAAGGTTCTACCGCCCGCCCGTAAACGAAGAGCTGTATGTCGCGACGCCCTGAATCTCAATAGTCCAGACACCGATTTGATATTAGATATGATATTTGCTATCGTATTTCTGCTGCTTTTTCCACAGCAACATGCACCCTCAGGTAGACCACAACCTCTCGCCCCACCAAAAACCGCAACACCACCAGCAGGACCTCTACCAGCAGCAAATAAACCAGCAGGAATTTTGCTGTTTTTTCCACAACAACCTGCACCTCCAAGTGGAACTCCACCTGTCGCACCACCAAAAGCCGCCCCGTCACAAGCAGCACCATCACCTGCAGGACCACCTCCTGCAGGTCCACCAAATAAACCAGTAGGATCTCCACCAGCAGGTCCACCGCCAGCAGGACCTCCACCAGCAGGACCTACACCAGCAGGTCCACCGCCAGCAGGACCTCCGCCAGCAGGACCTCCACCAGCAGGACCTCCACCAGCAGGTCCATCGCCAGCAGGACCTCCACCAGCAGGTCCTCCGCCAGCAGGTCCTCCACCAGCAGGACCTCCGCCAGCAGGACCTCCGCCAGCAGGACCTCCACCAGCAGGACCTCCACCAGCAGGACCTCCACCAGCAGGTCCTCCGCCTGCAGGTCCTCCGCCAGCAGGACCTCCACCAGCAGGTCCACCGCCAGCAGGACCTCCGCCAGCAGGACCTCCTCCAGCAGGTCCTCCTCCAGCAGGACCTCCACCAGCAGGTCCACCGCCAGCTGGACCTCCACCAGCAGGACCTCCACCAGCAGGTCCTCCGCCAGCAGGTCCTCCACCAGCAGGTCCACCACCAGCAGGACCTCCACCAGCAGGACCTCCACCAGCAGGACCTCCACCAGCAGGTCCACCGCCAGCAGGACCTCCGCCAGCAGGTCCACCGTCAGCAGGTCCACCGCCAGCAGGTCCTCCGCCAGCAGGACCTCCACCAGCAGGTCCTCCCCCAGCAGGACCTCCACCAGCAGGTCCTCCGCCAGCAGGACCTCCACCAGCAGGTCCTCCACCAGCAGGCCCTCCACCAGCAGGTCCTCCGCCAGCAGGTCCTCCACCAGCAGGACCTCCGCCAGCAGGTCCACCGCCAGCAGGTCCTCCGCCAGCAGGTCCTCCACCAGCAGGTCCACCACCAGCAGGACCTCCACCAGCAGGACCTTCACCAGCAGGACCTCCACCAGCAGGTCCACCGCCAGCAGGACCTCCGCCAGCAGGTCCTCCGTCAGCAGGTCCACCGCCAGCAGGTCCTCCGCCAGCAGGACCTCCACCAGCAGGTCCTCCCCCAGCAGGACCTCCACCAGCAGGTCCTCCGCCAGCAGGACCTCCACCAGCAGGTCCTCCACCAGCAGGCCCTCCACCAGCAGGTCCTCCGCCAGCAGGTCCTCCACCAGCAGGACCTCCGCCAGCAGGACCTCCACCAGCAGGTCCTCCGCCAGCAGGTCCTCCACCAGCAGGACCTCCGCCAGCAGGACCTCCGCCAGCAGGACCTCCACCAGCAGGACCTCCACCAGCAGGTCCACCGCCAGCAGGACCTCCGCCAGCAGGTCCTCCGTCAGCAGGTCCACCGCCAGCAGGTCCTCCGCCAGCAGGACCTCCACCAGCAGGTCCTCCTCCAGCAGGACCTCCACCAGCAGGTCCTCCGCCAGCAGGACCTCCACCAGCAGGTCCTCCACCAGCAGGCCCTCCACCAGCAGGTCCACCGCCAGCAGGTCCTCCGCCAGCAGGACCTCCACCAGCAGGTCCTCCGCCAGCAGGACCTCCACCAGCAGGTCCTCCACCAGCAGGTCCACCGCCAGCAGGTCCTCCGTCAGCAGGTCCTCCACCAGCAGGTCCTCCTCCATCAGGAGCTCCACCAGCAGGACCTCCACCAGCAGGACCTCCACCAGCAGGTCCTCCACCAGCAGGTCCACCGCCAGCAGGACCTCCACCAGCAGGTCCACCGCCAGCAGGTCCTCCGTCAGCAGGTCCTCCACCAGCAGGTCCACCGCCAGCAGGTCCTCCACCAGCAGGTCCACCGCCAGCAGGTCCTCCGTCAGCAGGTCCTCCACCAGCAGGTCCACCGCCAGCAGCTCCTCCGCCAGCAGGACCTCCATCAGCAGGTCCACCGCCAGCAGGACCTCCACCAGCAGGTCCACCGCCAGCAGGTCCTCCGTCAGCAGGTCCTCCACCAGCAGGTCCACCGCCAGCAGGTCCTCCACCAGCAGGTCCTCCTCCAGCAGGACCTCCACCAGCAGGCCCTCCACCAGCAGGTCCTCCGCCAGCAGGTCCACCACCAGCAGGACCTCCGCCAGCAGGTCCACCGCCAGCAGGTCCACCGCCAGCAGGACCTCCACCAGCAGGACCTCCACCAGCAGGTCCACCGCCAGCAGGTCCTCCGTCAGCAGGTCCTCCACCAGCAGGTCCACCGCCAGCAGCTCCTCCGCCAGCAGGACCTCCATCAGCAGGTCCTCCGCCAGCAGGACCTCCGCAAGCAGGTCCTCCGCCAGCAGGTCCACCGCCAGCAGGACCTCCACCAGCAGGACCTCCACCAGCAGGTCCACCGCCAGCAGGTCCTCCGTCAGCAGGTCCTCCACCAGCAGGTCCACCGCCAGCAGCTCCTCCGCCAGCAGGTCCTCCACCAGCAGGTCCACCGCCAGCAGGACCTCCACCAGCAGGACCTCCACCAGCAGGTCCACCGCCAGCAGGTCCTCCACCAGCAGGTCCTCCACCAGCAGGTCCACCGCCAGCAGGTCCTCCACCAGCAGGTCCACCGCCAGCAGGACCTCCACCAGCAGGACCTCCACCAGCAGGCCCTCCACCAGCAGGACCTCCGCCAGCAGGTCCACCACCAGCAGGACCTCCGCCAGCAGGTCCACCGCCAGCAGGTCCTCCTCCAGCAGGACCTCCACCAGCAGGACCTCCACCAGCAGGTCCACCGCCAGCAGGACCTCCACCAGCAGGACCTCCGCCAGCAGGTCCACCGCCAGCAGGTCCTCCGTCAGCAGGTCCTCCACCAGCAGGTCCACCGCCAGCAGGACCTCCACCAGCAGGACCTCCGCCAGTAGGACCTCCACCAGCAGGACCTCTACCAGCAGGTCCTCCGCCAGCAGGTCCTCCACCAGCAGGACCTCCACCAGCAGGACCTCCACCAGCAGGCCCTCCACCAGCAGGCCCTCCACCAGCAGGTCCTCCGCCAGCAGGTCCACCACCAGCAGGACCTCCGCCAGCAGGTCCTCCGCCAGCAGGTCCTCCGCCAGCAGGACCTACACCAGCAGGTCCTCCACCAGCAGGTCCACCGCCAGCAGGACCTCCACCAGCAGGACCTCCGCCAGCAGGTCCACCGCCAGCAGGTCCTCCGTCAGCAGGTCCTCCACCAGCAGGTCCACCGCCAGCAGGACCTCCACCAGCAGGACCTCTACCAGCAGGTCCTCCGCCAGCAGGTCCTCCACCAGCAGGTCCACCGCCAGCAGGACCTTCACCAGCAGGACCTCCACCAGCAGGACCTCCGCCAGCAGGACCTCCACCAGCAGGTCCACCGCCAGCAGGACCACCGCCAGCAGGACCTCCACCAGCAGGACCTCCGCCAGCAGGTCCTCCACCAGCAGGTCCACCGCCAGCAGGACCACCGCCAGCAGGACCTCCACCAGCAGGTCCTCCACCAGCAGGACCTCCACCAGCAGGACCTCCGCCAGCAGGACCTTCACCAGCAGGACCTCCACCAGCAGGACCTCCGCCAGCAGGACCTCCACCAGCAGGTCCACCGCCAGCAGGACCTCCGCCAGCAGGACCTCCACCAGCAGGTCCACCGCCAGCAGGACCTCCACCAGCAGGACCTCCACCAGCAGGACCTTCACCAGCAGGACCTCCACCAGCAGGACCTCCGCCAGCAGGACCTCCACCAGCAGGACCACCGCCAGCAGGACCACCGCCAGCAGGACCTCCACCAGCAGGACCTCCACCAGCAGGACCTCCGCCAGCAGGTCCTCCGCCAGCAGGACCACCGCCAGCAGGACCTCCACCACAAGGTCCTCCGCCAGCAGGTCCACCGCCAGCAAAACCTCCGCCAGCAGGACCTCCACCAGCAGGACCTCCGCCAGCAGGTCCACCGCCAGCAGGACCACCGCCAGCAGGACCTCCACCAGCAGGTCCACCGCCAGCAGGACCTCCACCAGCAGGACCTCCACCAGCAGGACCTCCACCAGCAGGACCTCCACCAGCAGGACCTCCGCCAGCAGGACCTCCGTCAGCAGGACCTCCACCAGCAGGTCCACCGCCAGCAGGACCTCCGCCAGCAGGACCTCCACCAGCAGGACCACCGCCAGCAGGACCTCCGCCAGCAGGTCCTCCACCAGCAGGTCCACCGCCAGCAGGACCTCCGCCAGCAGGACCTCCACCAGCAGGTCCTCCGCCAGCAGGTCCACCGCCAGCAAGACCTCCGCCAGCAGGACCTCCACCAGCAGGATCACCACCAGCAGGACCTCCGCCAGCAGGACCTCCACCAGCAGGACCTCCGTCAGCAGGACCTCCACCAGCAGGACCTCCACCAGCAGGTCCACCGCCAGCAGGACCTCCACCAGCAGGTCCACCGCCAGCAGGACCTCCACCAGCAGGACCTCCACCAGCAGGACCTTCACCAGCAGGACCTCCACCAGCAGGACCTCCGCCAGCAGGACCTCCACCAGCAGGACCACCGCCAGCAGGACCACCGCCAGCAGGACCTCCACCAGCAGGACCTCCACCAGCAGGACCTCCGCCAGCAGGTCCTCCGCCAGCAGGACCACCGCCAGCAGGACCTCCACCACAAGGTCCTCCGCCAGCAGGTCCACCGCCAGCAAGACCTCCGCCAGCAGGACCTCCACCAGCAGGACCTCCGCCAGCAGGTCCACCGCCAGCAGGACCACCGCCAGCAGGACCTCCGCCAGCAGGACCTCCACCAGCAGGTCCACCGCCAGCAGGACCTCCGCCAGCAGGACCTCCACCAGCAGGTCCACCGCCAGCAGGACCTCCACCAGCAGGACCTCCACCAGCAGGACCTCCGTCAGCAGGACCTCCACCAGCAGGACCTCCACCAGCAGGTCCACCGCCAGCAGGACCTCCACCAGCAGGTCCACCGCCAGCAGGTCCACCGCCAGCAGGTCCACCGCCAGCAGGACCTCCGCCAGCAGGACCTCCGCCAGCAGGACCTCCGCCAGCAGGTCCACCGCCAGCAAGACCTCCGCCAGCAGGACCTCCACCAGCAGGATCACCACCAGCAGGACCTCCGCCAGCAGGACCTCCACCAGCAGGACCTCCGTCAGCAGGACCTCCACCAGCAGGACCTCCACCAGCAGGTCCACCGCCAGCAGGACCTCCACCAGCAGGTCCACCGCCAGCAGGTCCACCGCCAGCAGGTCCACCGCCAGCAGGACCTCCGCCAGCAGGTCCACCGCCAGCAGGTCCACCGCCAGCAGGACTACCGCCAGCAGGACCTCCACCAGCAGGACCTCCGCCAGCAGGACCTCCGCCAGCAGGACCTCCACCAGCAGGACCTCCACCAGCAGGTCCACCGCCAGCAGGACCACCGCCAGCAGGACCTCCACCAGCAGGTCCACCGCCAGCAGGTCCACCGCCAGCAAGACCTCCACCAGCAGGACCTCCACCAGCAGGACCTCCGCCAGCAGGACCTCCGCCAGCAGGTCCACCGCCAGCAGGACCTCCGCCAGCAGGTCCACCTCCACCAGCAGGACCTCCGCCAGCAGGACCTCCGCCAGCAGGACCTCCACCAGCAGGTCCACCGCCAGCAGGTCCTCCACCAGCAGGACCTCCGCCAGCAGGTCCACCGCCAGCAGGACCACCGCCAGCAGGACCTCCACCAGCAGGACCTCCGCCAGCAGGACCTCCACCAGCAGGACCTCCACCAGCAGGACCTCCGCCAGCAGGACCTCCACCAGCAGGACCTCCACCAGCAGGACCTCCTCCAGCACGACCTCAACCAGCAGGACCTCCGCCAGCAGGACCTCCACCAGCTGGTCCACCGCCAGCAGGTCCTCCGCCAGCAGGACCTCCGCCAGCAGGTCCACCGCCAGCAGGACCACCGCCAGCAGGACCTCCACCAGCAGGACCTCCGCCAGCAGGACCTCCACCAGCAGGACCTCCACCAGCAGGACCTCCGCCAGCAGGACCTCCACCAGCAGGTCCACCGCCAGCAGGTCCTCTACCAGCAGGTCCACCGCCAGCAGGACCTCCGCCAGCAGGACCTCCACCAGCAGGTCCACCGCCAGCAGGTCCACCGCCAGCAAGACCTCCGCCAGCAGGACCTCCACCAGCAGGTCCACCGCCAGCAGGTCCACCGCCAGCAAGACCTCCGCCAGCAGGACCTCCACCAGCAGGACCTCCACCAGCAGGACCTCCGCCAGCAGGACCTCCACCAGCAGGACCTCCGCCAGCAGGTCCTCCACCAGCAGGACCTCCACCAGCAGGACCTCCACCAGCAGGACCTCCACCAGCAGGACCTCCACCAGCAGGTCCACCGCCAGCAGGTCCACCGCCAGCAGGTCCACCGCCAGCAAGACCTCCGCCAGCAGGACCTCCACCAGCAGGACCTCCACCAGCAGGACCTTCGCCAGCAGGACCTCCACCAGCAGGACCTCCACCAGCAGGTCCACCGCCAGCAGGTCCACCGCCAGCAAGACCTCCGCCAGCAGGACCTCCACCAGCAGGACCTCCACCAGCAGGACCTCCGCCAGCAGGACCTCCACCAGCAGGACCTCCGCCAGCAGGTCCTCCACCAGCAGGACCACCGCCAGCAGGTCCTCCACCAGCAGGACCTCCAGCAGCAGGTCCACCGCCAGCAGGTCCACCGCCAGCAGGTCCACCGCCAGCAGGTCCACCGCCAGCAGGACCTCCACCAGCAGGACCTCCGCCAGCAGGTCCTCCACCAGCAGGACCACCGCCAGCAGGTCCTCCACCAGCAGGTCCTCCACCAGCAGGTCCACCGCCAGCAGGTCCACCGCCAGCAAGACCTACGCCAGCAGGTCCTCCACCAGCAGGTCCACCGCCAGCAGGTCCACCGCCAGCAGGACCTCCACCAGCAGGACCTCCGCCAGCAGGACCTCCACCAGCAGGACCTCCGCCAGCAGGTCCTCCACCAGCAGGACCACCGCCAGCAGGTCCTCCACCAGCAGGTCCTCCACCAGCAGGTCCACCGCCAGCAGGTCCACCGCCAGCAGGTCCACCGCCAGCAGGACCACCGCCAGCAGGTCCTCCGCCAGCAGGTCCAAAGCCAGCAGGACCTCCGCCAGCAGGTCCACCGCCAGCAGGACCTCCACCAGCAGGACCTCCGCCAGCAGGACCTCCACCAGCAGGACCTCCGCCAGCAGGTCCTCCACCAGCAGGACCACCGCCAGCAGGTCCTCCACCAGCAGGTCCTCCACCAGCAGGTCCACCGCCAGCAGGACCACCGCCAGCAGGTCCTCCACCAGCAGGTCCAAAGCCAGCAGGACCTCCGCCAGCAGGACCTCCGCCAGCAGGTCCTCCGCCAGCAGGTCCACCGCCAGCAGGACCACCGCCAGCAGGTCCACCGCCAGCAGGTCCACCGCCAGCAGGTCCACCACCAGCAGGACCTCCATCAGCAGGACCTCCGCCAGCAGGACCTCCACCAGCAGGACCTCCACCAGCAGGACCTCCGCCAGCAGGACCTCCACCAGCAGGACCTCCACCAGCAGGACCTCCACCAGCAGGACCTCCGCCAGCAGGACCTCCGCCAGCAGGACCTCCACCAGCAGGACCTCCACCAGCAGGTCCAAAGCCAGCAGGACCTCCGCCAGCAGGACCTCCGCCAGCAGGACCTCCACCAGCAGGTCCACCGCCAGCAGGACCTCCACCAGCAGGTCCACCGCCAGCAGGTCCACCGCCAGCAAGACCTCCGCCAGCAGGACCTCCGCCAGCAGGACCTCTTACACCAGCGATCACTTTTATCACTCTGGAAGCAGACCGATATTCTCGTTTCGGTTTTACTGCAGATATTACCGGTGGAGCTATCAAATCGAATATGGTCAATCTGAGGATCGATGGAAGGACCCCTCTGCGATATAATATTTTGGTGAAATATTATTGCTCCCTTTAATGCTCCGGGCTCGTGATTATATTTAATGCAATTATACGGAATAAGTAGAGCATCCTCATTATATTTATCATGAAGGCATTATCGTTTTAGTTGGTGTCAGCTCTTAAGCCGGGCCTCCACGTTCATGATGGTTGTTATGCACATCAAGTTGGAATCTAAGTCGGAGAGTAAAACAGAACGTTCTCGACGGATCCGAGAATTTCGAGTTTGACCGGAAATTTACGTTTGCATGAAGGCATGAAGCCACGCCTCCCCGTTTTTGTTGGTAAACAATACTGCCAGAGTGTAGCCAAACTTCAACCAGGTCGAATAGAAACACTAATTTAATTTGTTTACAACCAAATAGATTACAAATTCCGACAAGAGAATGAAAAAAAAATCTAGAAAGAGTTTATTCAACTCTACAGGGAGTGCTCCGAGGTTTGGAAAGTAAAAAGTATCAGTTGTTGTTTATAACTTTCGAATTGAATGCGCCTTGCAATTGAAGTTGGCTTTGAGCTTGGATTCATCCTAACGTTAGTGGAGCAACGACGGACGTAGGAAGAGCCCCATGCATTACGACTTGCCTGAACGTGGATGCCCACCTTTAGATTAGTTCCAGTTTAGACAACAGAATCTGGAAGAAATTAATTCCAACAGAATAGAACTCCTAAGAATGTGAATCGAACACAATGGCATAAACATTGAGTTTATACAAGTGGTACTACATTTTCTTCCAGAACATTCGGTGTCTCTCAACTTTCTCGTTCTTTTGGTTTAAACGTTCTTCCGCAGAACCTCACTTCAAGCGATTAGCATGTTGGTAAAAAGTATCTCTCGAAAAATGAAAGCAAAAAATCGAAATGCAATACAAAATCTCATACAGACCAACACTTCAGCTGGAGATTGCTTATTGCACGCTGCGCCAAAGTCCCGAAATCACTGAAAATAGGTCCGGCCCAGTGGTACGTTGTTGCGTTAAGCGTATTTATACGGCTGCACCACCCAAATCGGGAGTCAGTCGAGTGAGTCGCATCATTCAGTACCTTGCATATTTGCACCCAAAAACGAAGATCACAAAGAGAATTCAGCAGCACTGACGCTTCCCGGTACGGAATAACACGATAACTCGTTTTGCTTCTGCACGATGCAGTACGTACGCACGGGACTTTCGGTTGGGGCGGTGCTAGTGGTAACTGTCCTGCTTATCAACGGCTCCCAGGCCATCTCGGCGGTCAGCTCGGCGGTCAGCTCGGCCGATTTGAGCTACTTCTACGGCGTGAAAGGTGCGACAGATATATCGTGCTACACCAGGACGATCCCAAAACACAGCACCCTGCCTGTAACGGTTAGCTATACCAACCCGACTGCAGCCAAAAACATCAACTTCGTCACGATTGCCGCCGATCGGCATTCGTCGTGTGGTTTTACGGTGGATAAGATTGATGGGCAGCTAGGCACGCTCTCGATTAGCTACCGGATCAACGGACCTAGTCCCACTCCGTACGAGATCAACGTCAATATGTTCTGTGTAATGTAAACAATAAAGCTGGAATGTTGGTCTGCATGGCCTGCACCGGATGCAAGATTGGGTGTTTCCTTGTTTTTAAAGGGAGGATACGTGCGGTACGAGCTTTAAGGACGACAACAGATTCTGTCGGCAATCGCTAGATGGCGCTACAAACCAGAAGCTCAGCAAAGTCTTCTGCTTGCACTTTCTGGGTTATCTTTTTCCGGAATTCCTTATCCTGCGTTTTTTTCCTTTTCACACATGTAACATGTTTGGGATACTTCAATTAAATGTGCTTGAACTTGGGCTCCTCTAGCCATCTTGGAAGTGTTATTAGTGCCATGTGTAATTACGCCGTAATGACTAGTTGAGAGTGAATGAATTTAAGAATTTAAAAATTCCAAAAATCCTTACCAAAACAAACAATGAAAAAAACAAGTCCCAATTCGTTGATACGAACCATCGTTGAGGGAAGGATCCGAGGAATGATTGACCTAAATCGCTCGAAACCGGACCGTTGCCATTTGCATATGCACCGCGGAACTGCGTCACAATGCACCGACCGTGCACTGTGGTGGTGGGATCGACCTCTCACTCGCTGCACACCGTATTTCCGTTCCATGCGTAACACTTCTCCTCTGTGTGTGTCTCCATGTGGTTGCGGATGGATTTGGGATGGATTGAACGTAACCGGCCGACTTGGATGCTCGACTTTTTGTAGCCGCATCACCGGCACCGTATTTGCCTTCCTGCGTTCCGTTTGCATTTCAATAATCGCATCGCCGGCAGCTGTTGCATCGAGTTGCATCGCGGTGCATGCTTCCTATGTCTACCCACATAGACAGACACGCATACACACACACACACACACACCGATACACACAGGCGGACACCACTTTCGCAATGCATTTGGAGGATAAATTCTCTCCGTTTCGATACCACTTTGGCGACGCCCCAAACGGTGAATGTATCGGATTGCATCTGCCGCGTGCATTGCCCGGGCACGGGGTAGTGTGTTTGGGTTGGCAAATGGAGAAAAACAAATCAGGCCACGGGTACGGAGTAGCGATGGCGCAAAAAAGCAGTTGTGACCAAGCTCGCCGAGGGATCCGTGCGCCACGCCACGTCACGCATTAACCGCTGGACCGCATCAATCCAAAGGTGACTCCGTGTTTGCGTCTCTGGCGTGTCCTTCGTTCTATGGCACTCCATGGTATAATAGCACCTTCTCCAAAGTGAAAACGAAAATTCGTCACCAAACGAGGGTCATTGGCCTGCCCGTTTGCTCTTTATCCTTCTGTTTTGTTTCCGTTCGGTTCCATTTGTTGCTGGCGTGGGGAGTGTACCCGGTAGGATATGGTAATCGATTCGTTGCGAGCGGTGACGCCAGTTCCAGCTGCACTTTGATTTGCATCCCTCCACTTCGAGGAGCTGATGGTGGATGGATGCTTCTCGATGTTGCGTATGTTTTGCGGAACGTTGATGCTGTAGCCCGGCACTGGCCCCGGTATCACCGAACGATGTGATTGAACGTCAAACATTGTGGAACGGTTCTAGTCGGTCTGTTTGATGATGATGGCATTTCGACTCGTCAAAGCCAAGCTAAACAAACTAAGTGTCGATGAATTGTAGAGAGTAGTTTTGTTTTGTTATTTTATGACCAAGATAGGGCTGATGCTGTTTCCGAGATGGAAAGAAAGTGTGAAGCGTTTATGATGCATCAGATCAGATGCATTATGAACAGAGTATATTTTTTTCAAATTAACTTTTCCTTTATTAGAAGTTTACAACCAAAATAATCTCCATAGCATCTGTAGCCCTGCTGAAAAATGTGCTATTTGTTCAAACCTAGCAGTAACAAAAATTGGTTTCGGTCCTATAGTGCTGACTCTACCAAATGCAGGCAATTTTTTGCAGTAATGTGGCTATGGCGTCAAATCAAATGCTTTGCAACCTGCGCAATATGCTTTGGTTTGAAATGAACTTGAAATGCTTCCGCGAATCATTAGCGTTTGGGTGTCAAAAACTCTGCAAAAAGCGGTTTTGGAATAAGTCCCTTCGATTTCCGTCATCTATTTTGCATTTGATTTGTGCAACGTTCAATTTCCTCCAAAGAGATGTTTGAAAACAATACACAGGCCTCATTTAGATACCACAATAAACATCCTGTGAAGTTACTACAATTTGAGGTTTTTGTTTGGATACTCGTACGTCTTCATCACGTGCACCAGCCCGAGTTCGTACCTGTATAATCTGATCATATCCGAAGGAACGTGCAGAAAGTGTGATAATAATGCAAATGTTCGATACAATACAAAGACTAGCGTCCAGACATCGTAGAGATCCCGTCAAGCGGCTAGCCAGGAGTAGAAAACGCAAATAACCCAAGCATAGGCAAGCAAAGTGGCGAAATAAAGTAAAGTAAAGCATCAATTCCGGTCGCCTCAGGACCTGCACCATTGCTTTGGGGCACCATTTGCCTGTGAGACAGCGCGCCTGCTATGCTCTTTGCCATGTTCGACCAGCAGCGGCGGCAGCAGCAGCAGCAGCAGTCTGTTCCACTTTTGCCGTTTTGCTACTGGCCTACTGGCTTTGCTTTTGCTCCAGTTCTGCCAGTGGAATTGGAATGCCTTCAGTGCAACGCAACGCAGCGCAGCTGTTGTGCAATGTGCACCCTGTGGTATCCTCGGTATCCTTACGCCACTGGCCTACGCCGCCTTTGTTTTTCTTTCTTTCTTCTTCTACTGGCTGGCTCGATCGATCGAAATTAGCACGTACGCACGTTGGCCGGTTTAGCGCGGTCACCCCAGCACCGACCGCGTGGCCAATTACCATCCCGCCGGACGGACATCCCGTACATCCCGGACGAAAGTGAAAACCCTCTTGAGACCGATCCCTGACGACTTAAGAAGTGCAACAAGAAACATAAAACACAAAAAATAAAGTCCGAGAGAACTCCTCCGTCCTGGGTTTCGTGTGTTGTGTCCGGTGCAGACGAGGACGGACGCGTTTCGCCGTAAATGGGGTCGTCTGCATCGCCGGCGTACGGCGAGTTGCTTTAAGCGCGTCGAAACGGAGCGCTGACGCGCTAATCCTTTAATTAAAAATCAAAACCAACACAACGAAAACCGTCCGGGAGGGAGGGAGGAAGGGAGGGAGAACCGCCGGAAAAGGGAAGCGAAGGGAAGTGCAATCATCGCGTCGGAACGGATGGACGGACGGACATGACGGGCATCGGCGTTCTCATCGACTCATCGTCGTCCTGGGCGTCGACATCAGGCAGTCGAGCCCTTCATCGGTTTGCAATAGAGGGGGAGTGCGGATAAGGGGTCAAGGAAGTGTACGCACGTACACCCTTCTCGTGGTCGTCCTCGATGTTGTTGCACCCCGCGTTAGCCCCGCAGTCCTGCGTGAATACATAATGAATGAAGATCAAGGTTAAGTCCCGCGGTTCCTGCGGTCCTTTTTGCGGTCGTTCAACAGCACATTAATTGCTTTTCCTGCGCCAGACCCAGACTCTGGTGTCTGGTCTCGCGTTCCGGGCATTCCCACCAGCGAGCCAGACCGACCGGGACCGCCGGTTTGAAACAATGACCTACATTAATACCGATTCGTCGGAGGAAATGAAATTATGCTTCTTTCAGGTCCGTACCGTAGTCGTCGTTGTCGTCGTCGTCGTCGCAGTAGTAAGTCAGAATGGGTCAGATGGACCTCCATCCCCCGCCGGTTCGGGCATCCATCCGGAAAGGGAGAGTTCGGTGTACGGAGGTGGTGGTGGTGGTGGTGGTGGTGGTGGTTGTGGTGTTGCCGCAGCTCGCTTTTATTCGATTTTATTCCTTACGCCGCGAATGCCAACGCGAACGCGTCGACGGTTCGCAATAAGCGAACTCTCATTACGTCCTTCCTCCGATTCCTTAATGCCGCACAGCTGCGGTAATGGAAAATAAAGTTTTTCTCACCGCCTCCGCCTCATCGCCTTCCCTCCCGCGTGACCTGTCTGCGACCCGGCTTCCTCCGCCCCCCTTCCTGGGAATGCCATTAACCGCTACCGCGCCCAGTCTTCTCCTCGAGTAAGTCACAGACGGTACTTGCCGTTGGTTTGAATTACCATTTCGGTTACTGCTGCTGCTGGTCGTGATGCGCCGTTGTCGGCATTGTCGTCCCGTTCTGTCGGTTCCTTTCACTTTCCTTTTCACTTCCCGGGCCAGGGACACCCGGGACCGGCACCGGCATCCCTTCGCTGAATGGTAGCGTCCGGTCCGGTCCCGGTCGGTCGCTTCTTCCGGTGGAGTGATTTTAATCTTTGCGACTTTTTGCGTCCCACAACTTTACGACCTCGTTCTCGGCCAAACACCATTTGGTGCTCGACGATGATACTGTCGTCCTTGTTTCCCTATTTTCCCTTGCCGTCTGTTTTGCACAGCGGAACGGGATGGGATGGTGAATGAAAATCGATCGAGTTCAATTAAATGTTAAAGTCGCCGGTCGCTAGCGGTCAGCGGTGGTAGTGACGCCGGATTTACTGCACTGCTGGTCAGCTGTTACGACCAGCGCCAGGGTCGTTTCCGATTAACCGTAGAACCATCAATCCAATAGACGTCCCGAAATAATGCGCTTTCCAGTGTGTCTCGTGCGATTTAAAGTGAAGTCGCAGCACGGGAAGGGTCCTTCTTAAAGTGTCGCTCACGTGACACAATTCCGGGCGAACGACGACCTTTTGGTCGCTGTCGTCGTTGTTGTTGTCTTTGGTGACCCCGAAAGGAACACTTCTGACCGGGACGTGGACACACACACGCGCCGCGACGTCAGCGAAGCGCCGGAAACTGTATTTTCCCCTCCGGAAACTAACTTTTTGACGTCTCGACGCGGTGCTGCTCAAGCGCTGCGTGGCCGGGTCGCACGCCACGGCGAGCTCGATTGTAGCATATACCGGGTATCCTCAAATCGGGACCATTCGTTGGCCCGCAGGCTGAAGGACCTCCAGTGTGGATTCCAGTTTCACAGGACAAAAGCATATTTTTGGTCGCGCAAAGGACACGCAACGCGGTAGTCCGCGGGTGCTGGTGGCTTCGAGTCATCCGCAAACAATCGATTCCAGGAGTCGGATTTCAACCAATTCCGTGTTCTCCACCAGCGTTCGATATCTTGTTAACAGACAAGACAGGATGCCTTGACGTTGACGTGACTCAAATGGTCGCCACAGAAGGTAGGTCCAGGCGCAGCAGCTGCCTGGTCCGGGATCAGGGGCGCCATCCGTGATGGCCTCGAGCGGTCGGTAGTATGGCCAATGAACGGTTGCCATCCAATGACCCCCTTCCAGTCCTTCTTCCCTTGGCAACCTTCCGGCTAGACACAAACGCCAAGAGTTGGAATTGTCGGAAGCTGAAGTCCGGGAAGAGGTATCCGCGCGTCAAGTGTCAGCGCCATCGATCGGACTAACCATGTCGTACCGGTTGGCAGTAGCAGCAGCAGCAGCAGCAGCAGCAGCATTGTACAGGATGACCTCTCGTGCTTCCTCGTTCTCGTCAGATTGGCAGTCCCGGCTTATTTTCGTGCCCGATTATCACCGTGTTAGGGGTCGTGGGATGGGGAAATGGAAAAGGGCGGTGCGGATTGGGGTGATTTTAGTCCGCCGTCGGCCTCCGGAACCCGTGGTGAGGATCAATTTTCCTGCCAAATACCACCAGAATCGCGTTGCGTGTCTTTGCTGGTCGGTGGCCGGCCATAAATACACGCTGTCCGAGATGCTTTACATTTTTACGGTCAGCAGCAGCAGCAGCAGCAGCAGCTGACAATGATTCCTGCCAATCGTGTAAAGCGGAACGATGCGTTAAAATGTTTTTCATTGTTTGTAGAAGGGAAGGAAATGTATTTTTACCAAACATGCAACCGATGATGAATTTTGCTGCGGATTCTCACATTCCACGCCCTTAGCATAAACTCAGTACGAGGTAATTATTGGGCTGCGGTATTTTGTTTAATATGTTGACTCTATAGTATGCTGTTTATTCAACAGGAAAGGTTTTCCAAAGGTTTTTGCTTTATGGTATGAAATGCCATAATTTCATTCTTGATTAATACAAAAAAAAAATACCGTTTAAAAGCGGTACGAATGGACCTTAAATATAGGAAACATGGACCCTAAATATGGGAAGAAGTCAATCGAAATCATTCCATCATGCATGATTTTTTGTCGAATAATTTGCTGTATGAAATTACATCCTCCCAGATTTATGGAACTTATCCATTATAATCCACTAGAAGGAACAATTGTATAGTGTAGAAGTATTATCTAGAGTGAATAATTCTGAAAATTGTTGTTTTATGATCTCCTTGATTTTTATTTCAATTGTAAACTTAAAAACAGAAACACAAATCTGTTTTGTACTTGAGAAAACTTCGTAATCTATGTCAAGGCCCTATTACTTCGAAAAGAAGACCATGCAGTCGATTTAATGCCATTAGGACAAAATTTTGATTTTGACGAAAAATCCTCAAACTAAACCAACATATTATTGGTTACAATTTTAGTTCGATTGGAGATTAGAATGATACTCGAAACACGATAATGTGGTAACGCTAGAGGATAACATTTTATACTATCGTAACTGACTAAGTCAGGACCGTAAAAAATGTAAATATCGAAAATGCGGATAATACTTCGCTTGGCCGATTTACACAGTCTATGAAGGAGTTCAAAACAGGATAGATTACAGGTTATAAAATAGGATATTGTACGGTGTTAGTTCCATAGACACACCGTTTTATCTTTTGTCAAAATGCTTAAGTATTAGAATTTGAATATCAGAATTATAATCAGAACTTCCGCGTCTACCACAAGAAGACAAAAAGCATAAACCTCTCTGTGCTGTCAGAACGGACGACCCCCGAAGATGTTGACTAATTAGAACAACGTAGGCATCTTCGATGGAGCGACAGGCTACGACGATGCTCTAACGTCACAATACCGCAGGTTTTGACATTTTTGACAATCCTAGCCACCGGGTGAGTCTTCTGCGAGTGCTTTCCATCGAGCGTCACTCGATCCGACTCCAGATTTCACCATCTCCCACCTCTCCTTCGCCCAAACCGCGAAACGACTCAAGATGACAGACGCGTCACGGCGCACGGGCCATCGGGAGCGAGGGCGTCGAATCTGATCTTACATTGCAAATTAGCCCACGTAATCCTTTCCCGTACTTGAGCATGAGTGAACCGCATGATCCGGGCGCCACCGAGCACGCGCTCCGGAGTGCCGAGCCGTACGTGACTTTTTGCAAATCGTCCACCGGGAAGGCGGAGAAGGCGAGCATCGGTGATACGGATCAGTCCACGATGTCGTCGTCGTCGTCGTCGTCGCCAAGTGAAGTGCCCCATTGCATCCGAGACCGGGTTTTGAGCGGACTTAAGCACAACCGGGCGTCTAGAATCCATCAAAACAGAAGGGGCGACGCTTCAGATGTCGAGGCTGCACTTGGACAAAGAATTCAATGGGGGCGGAGGTGGATTGACGCCACGCCAGTCAAGTGGCTGGTGACGGTGCTGCAGACGCATAAGCACGGTCGCCTATAGTGCTGGTGCATATTTTCGAGCCACTCCCACACAGCACCATATGAGGTGAGCACCAAAGGATTACTTGAGTAAAAACGGGGGCCATGTCGGGAGAGGGGTTAGGCTGCTTAGACATGCGGACACGAAGGACGCCGTGCATTCTTGAGGCGCCCAAGTGCAGCCAGAGCACTCGAAAGGGGTTTTTCCGGCCCGAGGTTTTTCCACCCGACAGCGACCGCGGGCTTCACATTTTCACTTCCACTTGACGATACGAATCTCAGGACCCATCGTCGTCGTCGTTGAGGCCGCTTTTGTGTCGCTTCAGTTCTGGGGCTTACGTGGAGTTGGCCGACCCGGTGCACCCCGTACGCTCAAGATAGGCTTAAGGAAGGCGCCGCCGCCTGCTTTGGTGCTTCTGTGGCGCAGAATAGAAATATGGGTTTTGAAGAGGGCTCACCGAAAAAGGGCGCCACGAAGAAAATAGCAAAAACCAGCGGAAAGCGACAACGGGGGAAAGTGGGAAGAAAGGGAAATCTCCACGTAGTAGGTGGCCGCTGCGCTGTCACACTCGAGGCCGACGAATGTGGCGAAGAAGATGGTGCAAGTGGTGCGAGGACTGCAAATAAACCTTGGAGTTTTCCAAGAGCAAAAAAAAAAAAAACACGAAAGGGAAGGGAAACCATCCCCAAATGCCCCCAAGGTTCGAGTAAGAGCGGCCAAGGATAAAAGGTGGCTACACGACCCCGTGTGTGTGTATGTGCGACGACATGAGCCACACTTTGATTATAATCTAACGCCCCCCGGACAGGCCGGGCCAGCCGGTCGGAACGGCGGCTACACTGTCAAGTGCTGGATGCTTTTTCCTACTTGACGTGGCCACTGGCGGTTCATAGAGAAGGGTCCGGGGGCCCAGTGTAATCTTCAAAAGTGCTTCAAAAGCATGCCAGACGAGAGGAAAAGAGAGAGAGCGACAGAGCATGCAGGATGCGTTTCGGGGATGTGCTCCCCAGTGAAAGGCCACCTTCCCGGCTACCCATTTGTCAAACATTTCGAATCCGTCGCGGACCGAAAAGGTTCGCTCCTTACACGATACATTGTAACAGTACTGTCGTCGTATTTTGCAACGTAATTCGCATTCGCATCCTGGTAGGCGACGGAGGTAAACAAAGCGACCCCCGGAGAACGGGAAAATCCTCTAAACGCAACGCAACGCAACGGAGCACCATAACCTCAAACAAAGCGTGCATTGAGGTGGCCTGGCGCTGCCACTGGCACTATGCTCGCAATATGGCGCAATGTCTCATCTGAAGTGGAGAAGAAGAGAAGCGGCAGGGTGCTGGCCGGGACACGGGATGGACAGAAACAAAAGACCGCCCGGGATGGCAAAAAGGGTTTTCCGCTTTCCACGACTGTGGGACTGTGTGTTGCTGAATGGGAATGAATAAGAAACGACGCCTACGATGCGTTCTCGCGTACGAATGAAAAAGAACGAAAAGAAAAGAAAAAAAGGACAAATACCAAATGCGGGGAACGCCGGCCCGTGCGTCCATCCGTCCAAGATGTCCATTTCACACTTCCACTCCCCTCCGGTGGGAGTTGTTTATGAAAATGGAAACATATCCGACCGGCACCGAGATGGAGCTCGGCTTCAGGGCATCACCTCAGGGGACCGGAGTCGCCGCTGTCGTCACCGACGCCACCGGTTGGGAATGACAAAAATTTCAATGCCAAGTAATTTGCAGGCTGAATACAATGTAAACATGAAAAGTGTTTTCCTTTTCAGTGTGCTCATACCTCGGGAAAGACTCCTCGCGGGTGGCAGGTTTGTTTGGGAAAGGCGTATGCTTATGCTTTCTGCCCATTCCGCTGGTGGTCCGTTTCGTTCATCACCGGATCTCCGGACTGACACAAAAAAGGGATGTGCATGGGGGTGGTTTGGTGAAGGGAACTGATGAACACGGTGTGCTGCTTTTGTTGCAAGGATTTGCGCACTGGACTGGCGGGGTCCGGGTGCATAGTGAGTTTGCTTACAGAAAACTACTTAAGCCCCGAGCTGAGCGACCGTCAAAGCGATAAAAATGTCGACTCAAAATTTGAATGACTTTTCCGGGCATGAATGGAAGTGTGGTAAAGGGAGGGCCGTGGGCCGGGCAATGCGAAATAATCAACAAAAAACATCATCATCATCATCATCATCCATCTTCTAATTACCGGTGCATTTTCTATGAGGCTCGTGCCTATAAGGTTTGCGCTGAGCGCTGAGAGGCTGGTGATGAATGTTTTATGTAGCGTGCCAGGGTAGGGGGAGGAGGGGGGGTGGTCTTACAAACCATTCGTGTGTTGTCAGCTGGAAGGTATTGAAAAACAATTGCCCTGATGCGCACGGTGAGCCGTGGCGTGGCGTGAAAGATGGCGGCTGATGTTTGATTGTTTTGAGGGTTTCGGTCGCGTAGAAGAGTTCCCGAAGAGAGATTTGGCGGAGTGGTGGAGGATATATCCTTCCATGTCGCCGGTAACCGGCAAAGGATTGTGCTGCATGCATCGAGGATCTCTGGAGGAATGCTTGTTCTATGAACAATCATCCATTACGTTCCGGGAGAGCTGTATGGCTAAGGTTTTGCTGCTGTAAGGTCCACATCGAGGTTCAAAACTGTATAATTTTGTGACTACTTTATGTTTCATCTGTGAAATTAGTTTGAATTTCATTTTAAAATATCTTTTATGAAAATCTCTACTGATTTTATTCTCATTTTTTCGTATTTGTTCAATTTTTGTAATTTTTTTTAGATTCATTCTGGATAATACTATCAAGGATTTGTTTTACTGTTAGTTTAATATTAGAAAACTCCTTTTTTTCTATAAAAATTGGGAAAAGCTTTGAAAAATACCTTTAAAAATACAACTGCGATGGCATCAATTTTGTGGCATCGTGTATGCTAAAATGCACCGCATACTGTGTATATCGTAGCTTGGTGCTCGGTGGAAAAAAAGGCACTGTTTCATTTCGTGGGATAACGAGCTTTCTTAGTAAAAATCCACCAACTTTTGTTTGAAATTTTGTTTTTTTTAGTTTTGGGAACTGTTTGATGTTGTAACAGGTATGCTATGAATCTGATGGTTTCGCTGCAGTAACATGGTATCATTTGTTGAAAAAGATCCGACAAATTATACAAATGTATGACGTTACTATCTGCTAAATGATGAACAGATGAACTACGTTTACAGCTTAAAAATGCACTGATGCACTTAGCCATGCATCTCCTAGTTTGTTAAATATTGTACTGAATTGGATATCTCGTCCTTTGCCAAAGCACGTTAGGATCATTATGATTAGAACGATTATTTACTTTAAAAAAGTTGTTCATTCGAATGCCAAAACCATCTTCCTGGACTCAGTAAATTTAATGATTAATGCAGAGTTTAAAGATATATGGATAATCATATTAATATTTTCCACTGTGCTTCGTTTGAGACACGAGAACTTTAACTAAAAGAAAGCAAGTAATCAAAAACAAATTACCGTACACTGATAACCTTCTACCGCAAAACCAACCACTGCTTGTAAACATGTTCTTTACGAAAACGCAAACCCTCTCTACCAAAGGCTACATAGCTGAGAACGTTCCGGATGATAATTCTCTCGCAAATCGCGCGAACCAGGTAAGGAATAAATGCAAATTTTTGATCAAAACATGTCATCCTGGGCCACTGCCGGATTCAATCATCTTCAAACCACCACCTCGCAGCAACCCCGAACACGGAGCACTCACCGGACACCGGGAATCGTGCTCGTTGGTCATATTTCATAATACGCGCATCGCGATGGTTCAGGATTAAGGTGTTTTGTTTCGTTACGTTGCTTTCGCCGCTCGCTCGATTCAATTTTCCGCTGGCGGTTTAAGGTGGGGTAGGTGGTAGGGCAGCGAAGGAACTGCCACTTGTCGAACGACCGAGCCGTTGTTCGGGTGGAACAGGCTAGCCTCAGCTTCTTATAGATTTATTCATTTGCGTATCCATTCCCCGTTCTGACCGGCCTTGGGCCCAGCCCCACGAGTCGTTACCGGCGCCGGAAGTACACGGAAGGGGAAGGGGACGTGAAGCGAGGAAGATAAAACATTTTGATAAATCACGCCAATCATGGGGAGACGATTCAAGATTTGTATTTCGTTGTTGTGTTGTGACAGCAACAAAAAAGAGAAAAGATAACAAAATCCAAGAGAAAATGATACAATTTTTCTTTCGAGCTTCCTCCTTTGCCGGTGAACCAGTCCAAGCCTTTTCAGATTGCGACAGTGCAAAGTGGAATTTGATTTGATTTTCGGTTCCCTGTTCCCCCCCGGGGCGGGCAACGTTGCCTTCACCCCGGGAGACACTATAGCAACAAATCATATCGAATCATCACTCCCGGGATTCGCTACCAGACTCCTCCTTCATATGTGGTGCGCCTCATAGTGTTTGTCCGGTCCGCGGGCATGATGTTCTCCACAGGAACGCAGCCGCCGTCGTAGAACCATCGCGAAAGCACAAGGACCAATCCAACTGCAGGATTCTGAAGCATTTTCGCGCAAAGGCAATCTCGTCTCCTTCTCTTCACGTATGCCACATGTGCTCGAGTGTGTGTCTATGTCATCTGCCGCATATGAGTTCACCTCATCCTACACCCCACTCGGTATGGGCGGATTTTTTTTCTCTCCCTCTCGGCAAAGATGCTGCCAACCACCCTCGAGGGATGGAAATTGATTGCTGGTCGGTTGAGGTAGCGCATGCGTTTGCGTCGCATATACGAATGGTGGTGAAAGGAGGGACAGGAAGAAGTGGTGTCTCTCATGTAACCCGTGCCCGTGTGTGTAATGGGTGGGATTTACTGGAATCGCACACACGACGAAGGTGACGACGACGACGAGGACACAATCCGCGATTTCTTTTAATGCTATTCGCGCGCGCACCCACCAAACGAATGGCTACGGTCTGCCATCGTCCTCTCCCTCGTGAACGAACTCTCTAATCTCATCAGACCGCATGCCAG
>NC_064875.1:42523438-42653438 GCF_943734745.1 Anopheles darlingi | reverse complement strand
CTTTTCACGCGTCTGCATTGGTTTTTTTGCTCGTCCCCCTCCCTTACTCACTTTTTTATTTTATTTCGTTCGGAATTTTCCTTCGAGAGCATCGCAGGTACCAGCCTTTACGTACGTACCAGGTGTACCAAGCGTGCATGCATGCCCACATCAACACGCGGTCAGCAGTCGAGGGAAGATGAAACAGAACAGCGTGGTTATGTCCTGGGATGGCCCAGCATACGTGAGACCAAAGAAGGGGTGAGAGTTTTTCATCGCCCCCCGAGTTCGAGCATCCTGACTGCAGACAGACTGTATGGCGCTGCTGCTGTCCTGGAGCCCGAAAATTCGTCAAATTAAATCTCTTGGAAAAGTTGTTTGGTGTACTTTCAAGTGGTTCGCGCCACGCCAAAGGCAATCTCTAGCCGCGTCTTTTCCGCGGTTTCGTTTTAACTCATTTTCAATCCCCGCTTCCCCTTTTTGCTTTGCTTGCTGTGCGCCTCTCGTGGTGGAGTCGTTTGACGGCGTGGCGTCCTTTTTTTTGGTCTCCGGTAGTTGGAGCAGCGAAAAGATCAAAGGAGGCCTAGCCGACCTAGCCAACAGCTAGCCAGGGACCAGTGCGCCGGCTGAACGTGGTGGAAGTCAATCGTGGATGACGGCGATATGATCGATTATTCGGCCAAACACGATGGACGCGATGCGTTCCCGGAAGGAAAACCTTCAAAAGATGGAGGCGGAGCTGTTTTGAGAGATGATTCCAAATGCCAGTCGCCGGAGTCTCCGAAACCATTTTTCGATAACAATGGTCCGATGGTCCCCCTTTTTTGCCATTTTCGTAATTGTTTTCCGCATTCATCGGGGATGTTTTCGACTTGAATATGAATTTATCCTCGTGCTCCTCGTCCTCGTCTGGCTTCGATGATTTCAAAGACGAACTAGGGGATGCTGCTCTTTGCGTTCAGCGTTATTTGCCTCGTGAATGGCTCGGGAATGGAGACATGATTACGTGCACATCATCTCCCATAATGGCTTGCTAGTTACTTCCTGTCCCCTTGCTTGGTGGCCAAACACCACCACCACCACCGCGTACAAGTATACAAGTCGTGCTGTTGTTTGGCGGATGTGCAGCACTCGAGCACGCATTCCGGATCAGAGGCTACGCCAGACGGCTTCCTTTTCCCCCATTTGTCTCTGAGAGATTTGTCACACACAAAAAAAAATCCAAACAACAATAACCACATTGTGCAGTCATATGCGATGGCCCAGCATCATCACCACCACCACCACCTTCATGTTACAATGCGCCACCGTGGCAGGATCTTGAGAAGCGGAAAGGAATGAGGAAGCAGCAGAAAAACGGCAGCAGCAGCAGCAGCGGTACGAGGGTAAGAGGGTGGAAAATTGCAGGATTTTCTTAATTGTTCTTCAGTTTTCCCCGACCAGACTCGTGCGGTATTCGTGTGTATGTGTGTGTGTGTGCGTCTGTTGGCCACAGATTCCGGTACACCAGCCGTTCACATTCGTCGTCATCGCCATCATCATCGCTGGTGCATCGCACTAAACGTTGCGGAATGTTTGGAGGCTCAGACACTCTCATCATTTACGCCACTCGAGTTTCCACTTGTTTCGACGGTGGAAAACGTAAAAATGGCCGCTATGGCACGATACCGGACGGGTTGGATGGGGTTTGCAGGAAGTAATTTGAGCCGGGTTATTAGCGGAGACCGTCGCGGGATGGTGCGCGAGTTTTCCATTTTTTCTTTCTGGCTCGACGGAATTTGTTCATGTAATTCTGTCGTAATTGGTCTTACTGTGTTGCTGATTTAAGATTTTGTTGGTGAAAGATTGAAAGTTGCAGAAGAAATGTTTGAATCAAATCTTAAGGTAGTACATGGTTAGTACATGAGAGTAACTTTCATTAGTGATCAATTGTCATAAGCCTGTTGTTAACTATCATTTGGCGCTTTGAAATGCTTCTTTCAACCACGCACTAATTCACAAATACAAGAGAGACAATAGTGAAAGCCATATAAACAGTAGTTGTTTGCGAATTTATCGCCAGTCCCGTCCATGAATAGAAAAAAGCGCATTTTTGTTTATCATAAATCGATAACCGTAAACCTATATAAAAACACGAATTTCCAGGCAATCCTGATTCACAGACAATTTGATTTACGCCATGTTTGAAAAAAAAACCTTATGGAAAAATAATAACCATACATGGTTGTTATAAGAACGGATCAATAGAATGATTTCAACCGAAAAACCTATCAAGGGGATAGAATATTTTTATCATACAAACTTTTATGTAGATTAAAAAACAAAGCCATTATACGGTGGTAATGGCTATTTTATTGCATCAACACTATGAGATTTTAGTCCTAGAATTGGATGAAACCCGAGAGAACTGACTGAACTGAATTAGTCTGTTTTGAAAATTTAATGTTCGTTCGGTTGGAAAAGATGAAATCTGTACACATATTTTTAAATTGAGCCCATTTATTGAATGGACATATTGTTGAATAGAAGCTGCTGCTCTATCAATTTTCTTATCTAATAGTAGCTAGATGCAGTAAATTTGGTTGATACTTTCGACTTTTCGCCATTTTATTATCGGACGTTGCTAAAAAACGATTTAGGAACCATAATAAAAAATGACAAACATACCTCTAGAAATATTTCTACGGCTACGGTACATTTTTCGTCAATTTATTATAGTCTGGACAATTGATAAGCGCTTTTCTATGCTTGCTGAATAAGTGAAAGAATGTAGTGCAATGAAATTATTGCATCCTTACGGTACGCATACACGAACGCAATGCAATGAAATATCATATTTTGCCGGTTTAACAGTCGTGTACTGCCAACTTTATGCAGAGTCCTTGTATCATTGGTTATGCGATGATTGATGATCGGGAGTGATCATGAAGCCGGGAGACATACAGTCGCACCCGAACTCGACCAATAGAAATACGTTAAACGAAATTGAAAATTAGAAACAAAAGCCGTACGTGTAACAGTTGAAGAGGCGACCCCATTGGCGCTTGGCGAAATACCACCGTCTGGCATCAGAACAACCCACCGGAGACCAAGTACTGCCCCTTTCTCCCCCTCCACTTCCCTGCTTTTCTGTTTTGTTCCGGATCTCTAGCTGATAGTGCCTCACCTTTTCTGGCCATCTTCTGCCTGCATTCTCTCACCACCCTTCCCAAAAAAAAAGAAACGATTGGTCCATAGCCGAGACGACATAGACCGGTCAACGTCGGTGCTGCTGCTGCTGCTGCTCCGTCATCCGTTGCGTTCAATCGTCCGTTCTCCACGGCGGGGTCGAATCTCTCGTCCACCCCCCTCGGGTCCGAAAAAAAAAACCGTATGCTCATGCTCAACTTCAATTACGCTCATTGTTGTCTAATCATGTTTCCTTTATCGGCAATAAATTTTGCGTTTACTGCCCTTACCGCTGCTGCACCATATTCTCGCGCCACACATTTTATCCGCGCCACGATGGGGTCACTCGCTCACTGGCCACCTTTTTCGGTAGCCCACAGTACGGCAAAGGGGGTCATGTATTCCTTTGGCATGTATATGTCCGTATGTATGTGTGTCTCGCCCTCTCCCTGCCCAAAAAAAAACGTGTGGTCCTGGTGTGCTCGAGTGCTGGCCGTTTTTTTTAGTTTTTTTGCTTTTTTTCCTTTTCTCTCACGTTCACGTTCTTGCGCTCTGCGGCCATATCTCCGCCGTCTCCAGAGTCGCGCCATTCGTTCGTCCGGTCCCGTTCAGTGGACCCTCCGATCAGCCAGCCCGCCAGCCCTTGGCGGGAAGTAAAGGAAGCGCGATACTATCAGCAATATTTCGGTTGTCTGTCGTGGGTCTTTTTTAAGGTAAAGGGGAAGGGCGGTTTGGGGGCCTGCCTTCAACCTCTTCGTGCTCTGCAGTTGCTGCACATTCCATGTTTTTCAGCCCGTTTTCTGCTCCTGCTGCCGATGGTGGTGGTGTATTTGATTCGAAACACGCCCGAAACACATGCCCGGGGTTCGCGCTTCGTGGCTTCTTCGATCGCGCAGGATCGATAGGATTGCGCCCCGGTTACTTTTTTTTTGGGTGTCTTTTTGGGTTCCCCTCTTTTGCGCAGGCCCCGCAGAAGGGATTGGTACATTACTTGTTTTGTACCGCGGCAGGGCGGGGGTACACACCTTCCCACCGGCCGGCCAAGAACGAGACACGTGAAACGAAGATCCGGGGAATGCTTATTCCGTTCCGTTCCGTTCCTCTTGGTTTGTATTGTTTTTCGCAAAGGCGCAACAAAGCAACGAGCAGCAATCGCCAAGAAGTTATGAGCCTCTTATATCTTAATAACAATGTCGTCGGTGTCGGTGTGTGTTCGAATCGATCGGGATGTCACTCGGTTGCAAGTTTATTAGCGCGACAATAGCGAGTGCGTCTTCTTGTCTCCGATTCGCTTCAGGAAGTAGCAGTAAGGCTCACAGAATGGAATTGCCAATGAAACCAAAAGTAAAAGCAAGCGGATTGTGTGTGTGTATGCGGAAGAGTTTTTATGGCAACTAAAAATGCGCAGCCCGAAGCACACACACACAAGAGAGCTGCCTGTTCTGGCTGAACACCTTCGAGCGAGCACCACAAACGTCAAACGGTCGTCGGGGGGTGTGATCGGTGCAATTTAATCTCGATGCATAACAACAATGCAATGCGGTGCGGTGCTGCAGTTGCATCGAAATGTAGAAACAAACAAACAAACAAAAAAGTATGCAGCTACGAAACGAAACTCTCAACCGGAACGCACCGCACCACCAGCACCGGGTCCGGATCAGGTGTGGCACGCATCGCACCTCGGTGACAAAGTAGCCAGCGCCGCCGGTGGCGGGCTAGTGGTGTACCGAGTAGGCTGTGAGGGGCGACGCTGAGCTGAGTTTTGATTCATTCGCTGCACTGTTGTTTCATTGTTGCTGTTGACGATGTTCGCGCTTTTGGCTTTGGCTTTGTGCCAACGGGGTAAACCTCGTGAAAGCCTCTGTCTGCTTACCGATTTGCATTCCACCACCACCGGTACCATCGACACCTAGGCAAATACCAGCATCACAGTGTCGGTGAAAATCATTTGGAAAACATGGACTATGGATGCTCGAGTGACAGTGGTGTGAATGACACTCGCATTGAACACGAGACGCTAACGTGGATGCTCCATAACCTCACAAATCTGCGGGATGAGAGTACTAACGTAATCCCACAAATTGATCACGCCTGTAAGGGATCACTACCATTCCCACCACTGTACACCATTCCCTCGGTCTGGCCGTCGGTCTGTCTGTCTGTCTGTCGGTCTGGCTGTCGATGCCCGGAACACACCGTTCGTTCCGACGACGATTGTTTGCAGGAATGTTGATGACAGCCGACCGGCTGGCCTAATGGCTGGCTGGCTGGTGGTCTCTCGACTGTCGGCATCGTTAGCAAAGACACACACGACGCACGCATTAGAGCGGTACCGTAGTAAGTTCGCACCTTGGGATTCGGATTTGACGGTGGTTTCCAAAAACAAAACGCCTCGTACGCAACATTGTCACCCGATCCGATCGCGCAATTCCTCTCGTCGGCCGAGGGGAGGCCGTAGCAACAATTGTCACTCTTCAAATGAGCTCCCCCTTCACCCTTCAATTGCGGTGCGAAATGAGAACGTCTTGCCTGGCCAGAACATTCCACAGAGCGCACTCTACTGGAGGTTGTGAGAGGAGGTGTGTCTGAATGCTGGAGAAAGCTTCAATTACCGCAGACACCTTCACCGCTCGAGCGGCGCGGTTTTTGCGGCGCGCTGAAAAGCCTTCAAGAGTTCATTAGGACTAAGTGTGCGACCGCCGAGGGACCGTACCGAGGATTTTTCACTCCATTTTCCATTCCGTTGCCTCCGCTGTGCCAGCCTCGATTCCGTCTCATTGCACACACGCCTGAATGGGATTACGGTTGGTACGATAGCTTTGGAGCGAGTTGACTGGACGCGGATTGGTGCTGATGGACTGAAGTCAAACACCGGGAATATCGGAATAATTATCGGGACGTCGCTCTGTATGCGTGAAGCTTTGGAGCATAGTTTTGTAGGATGAATCTATTTTGCATTTCTTATGTATTCTAGATAATATAACATCGATACTACAGGGTTAGGTTAAGAAAATACAACATTTCAACTACTTTTGCATCCGCAGAGGGTGGGAGCCATTAGGACACCGAAATGAAGTTTAGAACGTTCTGATTTTAGCTACCCTCGCGTAATGGTCGAGTGATTGAGAAGTGATACAAGTAAATTTAGTAGTTTTGCTATACCAAAACTCATTATAAAAAACTAATTTAATAACTCATCGCTTTCGGTCGAGCAAACCATTTCTTTGGCGGTGTCGCGGTGTCGTTTGAAGCCCATCATTATCAAGTATTAATTGGATTATGATCAAGATGAAATTTGTTCACCTTTATGCATTACAGTGAGGCTGCGGCGTTGCTTCAAACCGCTTCTTAACTGTTATAAACCATTTCTATCGTTTTTACCGTTTATTAAAGTCCACTTCCTGGCCGTCTGGCAACACTATAAGTGTCACAGTAAAGAAATATGGTCCGAGAAGCAAAAGATTTATTCACCTTTAGTTGCTGGAACACATGAACTACTACAGCTTTTGCAGTCAAATTTTAAGCTATCAATCTAACACAGCTTTTATTGTGTTCAATTTGGTTTTTAGTAAACTTAATGCAAAATACTTTGGTACGTTTGTGAACAATATTATGAACTATTTTTGGATAAATTTATAGCACTATCATTTATAGTTTGGTAGAGAAATCGTTCTGAAGTTTGTTGAATTTTCTGTACCCAAAATGTAGAGAAATAATATCTGTAATACATCGATAGCACAACATATCATGAACACTTTTGGGAAAATGCCATGCGCCAGCCTGTTCTACCTGCTTCTCTTGCTTCCCAATTTGTACGAATTCAAGTTGAAGACTCCACCTTCGGAGTGGAAAATGGTCGGAGGTGTAAATTATGATCCTCGTCGAATCGAGCGAGCATATTCTGGATTGGAACAAGCATATCCCGTGCCATATCGTTTCGGTTCCGATTTTTTTGGCTGAATAGACGAAACGCGATGCAACCAAAGACCCAATGGCCAACACGAGGAATAAGGTCCCGCCGATAGAGATGCGATGCACGCAGCGAACCACGAACACGGCTCTTGGCTGTGGAGCAGACCCTTGAGAGGCACCAGAAAAAAAACCGCCACGAGTGTCTCGTTCGCCATCGACATCATCATGCTGATGATGCCCCAAGCCTCCCAAGTCTCACGTTGAAGCGTTCCTCTCCATACCGTTCGCGGGGTACTCACTCATTTGCACACGGCTTCAAGTGGACTCGTCGGCCACGAACGACGACCACGACCACGACTACGATGATGATGATGATGCTTGAGAGGAAGCTCCACTAGGGCCCTGTACGCGGGCAAATTGTCACTTGTGTACGCGGCGCTCAGGCTTGAGCTGCTTGAGACCGATCGGTCTCAATGACGCCTTCCGCGGCTTGAAGAAGACATCCGCCGACGACCGGGATCCGTACGGTATCCCTATACGGATCCCTCCTGTGTGTGTGTGTGTGTGTGTGTGTGTGTGTGTGTGTGTGTGTGTGTGTGTGTGTGTGTATGCAGACACCGGGCGACTGATGCGCCTAATTGACGTTCGGCCGGATGGACGATGTCTGGACCACGGACCGGAGGTGTCCTTGTGTGGTGTAACGGAGTCCCGGGCCCAGACGTGACTCGTTCGCGATCGATTGCAAGACAAGAGGCACCCAAAGACCCCTCCCCCCCTCCCCCCTCCTCCCTCGAAGGCAGAGCCACGTGCAAAAGTCATGTACTTAAGCCACGCGCCCAACGTTCTTAAGCACATCGTCCGTTGTTCGCGTTCGCATAATTCGTTTCGTCTGCGCTTCATCATCTCGCACACCACACCACGTTTCCGCTCGCTGTCTACTGTCCTTCCGGTCGCACTCAGACTAACGGCCCCACAATCCTCGTCCCCCCAAAAAGATCCTGCGTTCCTGCCCTTCCTGACATCCGATCGATCGACTTGGTTCGATTATGCTCCGCTAGCCCGCTGATCGACAATTGAAAGCGAAAGTAACCGAAAACCATGGCCAAGTGCATGGTGCACCCCAACACCCCTTCCAGCACCCCCTCGCATTCTACGCGCAATTAGAAAAGGGCGTCAGGGAGATCGTGGCGTGGTCGATCGCTGCAAAAGCAAACAATCGATAGACGGACGAACATTGACGCTTCACTTTCGGTTTTCGATTGTGCCGCTGCTCCCCGTGTTTCATCCCCGTCGTGCCAATCGAACATCCGGTGTCGGTGGACACACACACCGGTCGGCGATCGTCGGTGTGAATTGCAATTAGAAAATTGCTTCGCGCGATCATTACCTAGTGTTGCGATCTGCCTTAGACGTGGTGTGCCTTTTGCGGTGCCGGGTAAGGGGCTGCTGCTCCTTAGATGCTCGGTGCCGCTGCTCGATGCGTGCTTAATGATGCATTGTTTCCGCCGTCCGCGGTCTGACGCAAATTGTGCTTAGTTTGCCGTAGTTCGTCGTTTGCCGTTTGATTAGATTGCATTATGCACATGCGCGCGCGCGGCGCGTTGCAGTCTCCAGTCGTTGGTGCAATTCGCGTTGCGTTTGAGTTGGTTGGTTGGTTGATTTTTTTTGGTCGGTGTTGCACCTTCGGACCGGTGTCGCCCGGCCGCGCGTGCAACACTCGCAATTGACAAGTTATTGTTTAGCCGTCGGGGTTTGGCACCAGCAGCAGCAGTAATAGTGAGGAAGTGCGGCAGACGATTTCCTGTTTAGAAGGGAACCATCTGGTGCGTTCACTTCATGCCGACGCTTGCATCGCTTCATGATCGTCGAGGTCGAGGTGGATAGAAGTAATAGAATTGAAACTCTTGGAGGGGGGACAAAATAATTGTAGAAAACATTAGCTTTTTGGATGGAGATGAGTAAAGGAAACTGGACTTATCGATGTTTGTTGAAGATCACGCTGCCATGCAGATTCGTGAGGCGGACTACAGGCGCGCAATATTATTGGTCAATAATCTAGGCTACTTGGATTTATCATATTTAGCATATTTTCAGGAAATTTTAAAATATTTTGCAGATACTTAATTGGCGTATTAAATCCAAGTAACCTGGAGTAATGACCAAGAATATTACGCGCCTATAGCCCGCTTTAGATTGAGGTTATGTGTATGAAATTCAAAAAGATTTCGTTGAAAACCCTACGTTTTGTAGCATCAACCGCTGGATAAAAATAGCAAAACGAGAAGCATTGAGATCCTCTCTTATCACCAACTCAACCTACACGATAGTAACAACATCTTGCAATTCCATGCGTGTTGATCCTGTCACTCGACCACGAAGAGTCTCACCGAGCATGCCGCGTGCAGCAAATGCCGCGAGTGCCAATCCGGCCAAACAACATAAGTGCTCATAAGTTTGTGGTTCTCGTACCACGACAACCCTTCACGAGAGGCGCACCCTTCCGCCAAACCATGCCAAGCCATTGCTCTTCAGCCTCTCGCTTTCCGGCGCTCGAGGTAAACAAACAGATTAATGCCATCCCGAAAATTCCCCCCCTCGTTCATCGATTGCTATTTACCGCGGTTCGATCTGCACCCCGCTGGAAGCGGTGATTCCTATTGTTGCTGACGAACCCCGTTTTTTCGTGGCCCGGCTCGAAGTTCGAAGTCGAATCCTTCGATTGTGATCGGCTTTCGATCCGCCCCGCCAAATCGAACCCAATAGATTGGGCGAGTTTTCGGAGGCAGGACGATGAAGACCAGCAAGAAAACAATTGCAGCAAAAGCATGGATGGAAATCATTGGGAGGCTGGGCTGTCCCGCTCTGTGTTGTTCAAATAATCGAAACTCGAATGTAAGTCCTTTTGTTCGTGTGGTGTGCGGCAAGGCTTCTAGACCGGTGACCACAATTCGATTGCGGTTCTCGATCGGTAGCGAAGGTGACATTCTTGCGCCGTGGTGCGCACCGCTCCTCCTCCCTTGGTCCTGAAATCCGTTAAGGGGCGAGGCCACCACACTCGAGTGTTTGTGTTGCGTTTTAAGCGGAGGGATTTTTAAGGCATTACCGCGGGTTTTGTTCGGTCCCTATCGTGCCCGGTGCCGTGCGGTGCCGTTGCTTTTGGGCAGCTCCGTTTATATGAGCGCGTAATGAGCACAATGACACGACAATTATAGGCCGATTACAGGATAATAGTTTAAATGCACGAAGCGGTGGGAAGAGCTAAATGGGCAAGTGACATGATGAAATGATGTAGCAGCAGCAGATCTAGCAAAGAATTTCGTAGCATTTATTTGGAACGACAATCTTTTTAAATATGCATTTTCACCACAAGTGAACAATTAATGCAAAAATTATGTATTAATTTTATTTTGTCTGATGTGCAAGCAAACGTCACCATGGATCCTTTTATAAACAACAGAACACAAATAGGTTGTAGAAATACGTCGCGATTATTGAAGAATTCCTAGGCAGGAAATATTCTAAATGGTCATTGTTGATAATCAACAAATCGTTCAATTGGATTAAATCTTAATTTATCAAACATATTTACATTTGGCATAGCAGGCATACTTCGACCCGCCATGATATACGCGTTCAGTGCCTGGAAGATCTGAGCTTAGTTATTTATTTTAATTTATTGTACACAAGTTACATAACATGGACTTCGAATATGTGTAAATAAATAACTTGAAACAATTTTAATATTCTGTTTGTACGCGACAAAAACGATATGCACAAGAAATACTAGACTACAGAACTAGAACAGCTATTGAAATATCAAAATAAGAGAACTACTCGACAGCTCATGATGGAAAATTCTAAATGCATGTATTTAAGGGATTAGATGTGATAAGTTGAGCAAAAAATTGTTTACGATAACGTTTACAAACAATTATTGCATAAAAAGGTATATAAACTATTTTTTCTATGAGCAAGTAAGTAATTCTCCGGTTGCTATGTTAAAAGCATTTCTTTGGGTTTGGTTCTGATCAAAGCTCTTTTCGACATGGCAAATAAAAAGAGAAGGTTTTGAAGGAGATTGAATTTCCTTATCTTTATAATCAAAAGCAGTTGAGGCAAATACTGCTTTTCAGTACAACGATCTTAGTGATACAGACTTCTGGACTTTTCATCCATCCAACTACAATAGAACTAGCAACGTAAAAACGAGGCTCCGGTTAGCAACAGTTCATTGAGAATACTATAGGAACCTATCGTCCTGAATCGACGACACCAACCATCGAATGAGTCAATAAGGCGTTCGGAACATTCCATCGTCTGCCGTAGCCCATCGCTCAACCAATGCAGAACTCGATCCCCAGTTCGCCCCGGGGCGTGGAAGCCGGAAAATAGTCCAACCCGGTGCCCGGCTTTCCATTTATCAACTGTGACCGTGACCAGCCTGCTAGCGGATGGGTGTGTGGTGCGGCATCGCTGGGTATGTGGTGAAAAATTAGCTCCCGGCATGTCAAATCGGACCAGGACCAACGGGCTCTGGGGCATCAATCGATCGCCCTTACCGTGAAACCCGGTAAATATGAACTCGCGAGTGTTCGCGCGACGCCCCGGCTCGGGATGGCCATTGGCCAATAAGGATAAGGCAATAACTCGTTTATCATTGTGTACCCGGGACCCGATCGGGTGTTCACCGTGAACGTGAAACACGCGACAGTAATTGTCAGTGATATCAATCATTATCGGAAGATGTCACCGTCAAATGCGCGGGCCAATGCCAATGCGGTGCCGTGGCCGCCGGGAAGGGGAGGGAGGGAGGGATAATGTTTTGCCAAGGAAGCGGTCTCACGGTGTCCATCGGTGTCGTCGCACTCCCAACCCGAGCTGGCAAGGGAAGAAGGATGTCTTCCTGTACTCGCAACGGTACTTGATTGATTGAGAGGATCGAGACTGCATCGTTGCGCTGTATGTCTGCCTGTGTATGTGTGTGTGTGTGCTTGCGCTTCAAATGCATCACCATTTGGTGCAGGTTTCACCGCAGAGAACCTGTGCCATTCATCGTACACACTTGTAGCAGATTAATTCTAAATTATGGCCAGCAGCGAACCATTTCCATTTATATGGCAAGCGATTCACGCCACAAGAGGCAAAAACATTGTGTTGGACCGAACATCGATCATATTGATAAGATAATGGAGGGCGAGACGGTCGGTGGTCGGTGTTTCCGTCCATCCGTCACACATTAACACGCGCCCGAATGGTACGCCGATGCGCGATTCTCGCGTATTTCATTTCCACCTTTGGCCAACCTCTGGGATGTGTGTCAAGCAGCAGCAGCAACAGCAGCAGCACCGATGGTGGATGTTTCAGCCTTATTATAAGACAATATTTGTACGCCCCATTGAGGTGGCCAACGGGTGCGTCTAAGTCAACACCTCGCGGCCATCTGCATCGTCCACCTTGCGTCGAGGTCACGGCTGTGCTGGACCCGGGGCTCGCCACCGTTCACGGACAGTTGCACCGGAGGAATGCCAATGTTCCGAATGCGGCGGAACGGCGATGCATTGCTCGGCGCCGCTTCCAGCCAACCAACCAAACAAAAGGAACCTACTATTTCCCTGTGTGTGTCAGTGTGCTTATGTGTGGCGTATGTTTAGCTTGGCGCATCGGCATCGAGATGTAGACGACTACGGTGAGCGCGCAAATATTGGCTTATCTGTGATTGCAAAGAATCCGCCGGTTGTGATGAGACCGGTGATGCGACCGAGGTAGCCAGACTTAGGGCGCAACGAAAGGCGATTCATTGTGACCAAAATGCGCCAAACATCTTAGGCTTAGGATTGTGTTGATCAAAGTGAGAGACCAAATTGTCTAGCTACTGGCTATGTGTTTCATAAGAAAGAGGAATATCATTTGTTACAGATTAAAAACATGTTTTCTTTCGATGAAATTCGAATTTCTGCATCATAATGCATCTATAAATTACAATAATGAAATTCGCTTGATATATCCACTGTCTTTGGAAGCTGTCAGCGACTGTGCCCAGAGCATCTGCAGGTTTTCTGTTGAAAATACACTCATATTGAAAACCTTAGTGAGGCATTTCGGAGAGCATAAACATGTTACCCTAAACGTCTCAGTCTCCGCCAACCAAGTTTCAGTTGATTCGTACTATCTTGTTTTAAACAACATTTTCAAGGTTACCAACGTTTGTTTTAAAGCATGATAAAACGTGCTGTTGGTGTAGACATCAGTATTCATTTTAAGAGCAAATTGTTTCAGAAAACTTAACAGTCAAGAAGAAAACAGAAGCGGCGCTTTTGTAAACCATTGGACGCAACTGTTCCAAACATCATGAGTTCATTGGGATGCGTGTTGGTTAACTTTAGCTGAATATTTTGTGGAACTTTATTGGTACTTCAAATGTGATATGAACCGAACCGTGCGAGAATTGTATTCTGGATCAATGGAGAAAACGATTCGGAAGAGATAACTCAATGGCAGCATTATTCACAAGTGACTGAAACTGTATCAATCCTTCATCCAGCATTGCATTTATTCGTCTAGAAAGACAAATGTCGCTTTGCTGTAGTTCTAGACCTTTGAAGCTATTTGTGACCAACATGAAGGTAATTGAGATATTTGTCTCTTGTGTCATGTTTCGAATAGATTGAAGAGAGCATATGTAATTCTTTTTAACTTTTCATCTTTTCAAGATCTTCAACGTCCTGTTGTACAAGGTTAGAACTGTAAAGCACGAGACACCTCGAAATACGTTATACACAATTTAAGGGGGGGTGCTTTGGTTATTTCGTATAAAAAAAGCTTGTTTTTTTAGATTTTTTGTGCAGAAACCATTCAATTTGACTTTTTCAAGTGGATATCACATTAAACGTCAACTTTTCAAGAATAATTGGTACTATTTTGGGAACGATTTGACCAAAATTACGTTTATGGCATCCAATCTTGAAAGGCATGTCCCCTTTTGCAGTGCCCATCGTAGCCACGTGCTGGATCATCAGAAATATTCAAATCAATATTATTTTGTTAGATTATAAGTTTATCCAGGAAGCCACGTGGAGTTTTAATAGAATTTCCCGTTTTTTGACTATTGGCAAAGTTTTGAAGTTGAAAAAGTGATGCTTCGATTGATCCCAAAATTTTACACAGTACTCTTGATTATTTTTTCAAGAGCACTCATTAAAAATGTAGAAAGTAAAAGCGAGGAAATAAAATAAAATACCGAAGCCTCTCCTTAAGTTAATTTGTTACTTTTTGTTCTTCTAATTATAACTAATATACCTGTCAATTTATAAAATTCTGATAGGATTAAGATTCATTTCGTACCGATTAACCGATCATAGCACTTTTGCAGTGGCTGCTGATCGTCGGGGCTCACTGTCAGAGTCGCTTGAACACGACTCTCGAAGAAGACATCGTTAAATCCGCTACACTTAATTCCAATAATTCCAATTTGTGCCACTATCAATCTTGGAAAAGAAACGGCAAGATAGAACATACAAACCCAGTAATTACTCATGCACCTCGGGGCTCCAAAAGTCAATTTTTTAATCCACAAGAGACACCCTTCCCTTCACCCGGGTCTGCTTACATCGCGTAAAGCGGACAGCTGGTGCGGTCAGCGATTTATGCTGCATACCCCGCAGCGGTGGTGGTGGTGTGGTAAAGGGCGCCATGAAAACCGTGAACGTGAATTCGTGATAGCATAATATACCCGCGGTTCGCGGCACTGGCGGCGTGAGTGAGTGATTGCGCAAAGGAAAAACTAAATTCAACTCTCCAACGCCGACGGCCAGGTGGTGGTGGTGGTGGTGGTGGTGGTGGAGAAAATACAAAATAGAATCCCACTATCGCACACCGCTTAGGAGCTTTCGATGAATAATTCATGGTGTGCGCACCCGTAGCCAGCAGCCGTCGCTAGGTCCGCCGCGTTTTTTTTCGTTGTTGTTTCGATTTATTTCACTTCTCTCCATTTTATTACCTCCATTTAGCAGAGATGACTGGTTGGTTGGCTGACTGGCTGGTTGGTTGGCTGGCTGGCCGGCCGGCTGGTCTGTTGCGGAGGGGCAGCAGTTTTTCTTCTCGTCGTCACCTTCACACCACCGCGCTTAGAGGCTCCATTTTTTTTTGCTGTTGTGTTGAGCGGTTCGATGGCCATGCGTGCGTGCGTGCGTCCGTGGCACTCAATGCGGGGTGAGAGAACAACACACACAAAAAAAACGATTTAAAACAAAACAAATAGAGTGCTTGCTAGCCACTATACCGTTGGCTCCCCCCCCGGGGTGGCCGTTACTGCCCCCGCAGTTTTCCGTTAATGCTCTTCGTGGCATCCGCGGCGTGCGTCTCACACCCTCTCTCTCTCTCTATCTTTGGAGCGCGAGCTTTGTTTACGCAAAATCCACGAGCGCACGCACGCGATGCTCGGGAAGGTGGATTGAATTTGAAGATTTATGGTGAACGCAGGGAGTGTGTGTGTGTGTGTGTGTGTGTGAAGTGTGAAGTCGTCACATACCAGCAGCAGCCTTACGGGGGTAGTTATGTGCTTAACGCACCGGCATACCGTTAGCGAGCATAGTCCTCCGGTGCCTATAGTGCTTGGTGACGAGAGGTTGATGATGGCACGAGGCTGATCGTCATCGTGAAACTCACAGCATAAGTGGCGTAGTGTGGCGTTAGGGCGTTGAAGAAAGACCTCTTCAATCAAAGCGTGATCATAACCCCAGGCTTTCGGTATGTTGCGGCTTTAGGTGTTTGCGAGGAAAAATGGTTAATTCCTTGAGACCTCCATACACGTTAAGATTATCCAGCACACCATGAGTTTCTTAATACATCCACGGATGCTTCCGTTCATGTTTAGTTCGCCTTATACAATTTGCATGTCATACCTTTATTTCGTTTACAACCGCTAGAGTTGAAGGAAGGTTTAAATCTTTTGCTATTCTTCTTTTCTGTCCATTTTGAGTTATTATCAATGATTTTCAACATTCTTTCAATTATACTATACTATCAATATTCTTTTTCATCAACCTCATATCTACTGTATGTTTGCGAACGAATGCTGCCATAATATATTTATCGTGACCACTATTGCTCATACCAGGGATCGAGAATTACAGGACGATTTTCGAGGATGAAACCACCAGACGTTCAGTTTGTTACACAACCCCAATGGATAATTTTAACGTGTGTGGGATGTTGGATTAGACCTCGTCAATTATGTTGCCAAATCATGTAACGTAAGCCGAGCATAACGTGGTTGCTACTCTCGGCCCTCTTGGATTTGGCCGTTCGGTCGACGACGACGACGACGGCGAAGGAGAGAAATTTAGGCAACAGCGCTGTAGTGCTTAGCTGTCTCGGGTTGCTGCGATCTCATCTCGCGAACTTGTCGCCAACCCACACTTTCACACACACAAACATACACCTGCGTACGCCCATCGTCTGCCCACGGTACCGTCGGTGCGTCTCATACATTATTTATTCGACAAAAATCTCGGTAAACAAACATCCAGACCCAACCGTGCTGGGATAGGTGGAACGAGGAGGCACCTTTCATAGCAAGCGAACGCTCAAGTCAGCCAACTCCAAAGAATCTGCTTAGACAACTTGTTTTCCAATTCATTCCGATGTACTCGATGCGTCGCACTTGTGGCAGGTTTAACCCCCGGGGGGGCCCGGGAAGGGTGAGCGATTCGAGTGGCCACACTCTCACTCCGTCTTCACCTTTGGTTGGTTGTCCGGATTCCGGTTGTTTGCGCGCACCACCAGTCAGCATGCTTCAAGCTGATCAATAATCGATCAAAGTCAGTAGTTGAGTTTGAAGTTTTGTGGCACATTTCCGCCATTTTGCGCAGAATGAAAACGGCATATTCGGGTACCCTAATATGCGCATCAAAACACTCCACTCCACGCAGCAATGAAGACGACGACAAGCAAATGGCGAACGTTATCAATTCGCAACCGGAACGAAACAGCCATCGAGAACCGTAGACGTGGACGTCATTCATCTACCATTTTCCCGCTCGACAGGAAATACTCCAAACCAGGGAAGGGGAAAACTGTCTGGTCTGGACGTCATTTGGTTGGTTGCGCGGTAAGTTGCCGTTTGATCAAACGCCATCTAACACCTCAGCCGGAACCGAAATCAAAACAACACCGAACGAACGGACAAGACAAGGGCCTGCTGTCAACCTGGTGTAGGTGTAGGTGTGTCTCCATCCTTTCCTCTTTCTTCAACCTCCCCACCCCCCAAAAAGCGACCCAATCCACACCATGTTAAGCTGTTGTTGGGGAGAAAACTCGTGATTGAGGCCCACGGAACCAGCAACAACGCTTTCGCGAGTGAATCATGCAGCAGCAGCAACAGTCCCTAGGACCGATCAACAGCACCGGAGACACCGTCGTCACCGTCGTCACAATCCACGTGGGTTGCTGCGTGAAGCGTAATGGCCACCATTCATTATATCTCTTTACGAGCGTGGCGCGATCGCGATCGTGGGCCGGGCCCGCTGTATCAACTTCACAATTATGCTGCCGATGCCGGTGATCGCGGTGCCGAGGTGCACGATCACAGCTCAGCACAGCACAGCTGGCTGCCAGCTCTCTCTCTCTCTCTCTCTCTCTCTCTCTCTCTCTCTCTCCGTCTCTCTGAGGCTGGCATAAAATAACTATTTCTATGCAAAGCTTCTGATCGCTTTATAATCTAACGAGAAGGGGGAGTGGGTGTCCCCTCCTCCCCCCCCCCCTCAAGCCCACCCCCTGCCGAGGATCTGGAGGATTTGATTGGATGGAAGGTAATCAGCATTAATTATTTCCCAATTTATTTTCCAACATTTGTGTTTGGAAAATCAATCAGACGGGCAGGCGGGCGGGCGGGCGGGCGGGCGGGCGGGCGGGCGGGCGGGCGTGACGCTGGCGGTGATGGTGTGGCCGTGACGTTCAGCAACAACATTCGCCGGCATCGGCTCGTTACGTGTATACTTTCGTGTCGATTTTATGCTGTTGTCGATTGTCGATCGGGAGAGTGCGGTTTAAATGAGTTTGTTGATAGAAGTCATAACATAAATTACCCGATCAGGCCATGTGTGTGATCGTGATCGTGCGTGTGTGTGTGTGTGCGCGAACCCAATTGGAATCAATTTGAAGGAAAATGGATCGATCGGCCAGCATGCCAGCCATCAGATTGGTTGATTAATTATGATTAAATCTGTCATCTCTTGATCTATAATTTCCTTTTTCTAAACTGTTGTCTCTGACACTCGATCATGCACCCAATTTATGCGCTAACCGTCTCGTACTATGCAATCGGTTGGTGAATCAACGACTTTTCCTTGTAGAGCGACTCCTGTTCTCCTCCTCCTCCTCTGTCGTCGTCGCCGTTGTCGTCCGTAACGAGACAATTGCCATAAAGATTAAGCAATTTATCAATCGTCGTCCCTTCTGTGTCTGATGGTTATGCTTATGTGAGAAGATGTGCCGTCTTTGGGAGGGAGCGGCACCGAAGGTGATCGTAGAACAAACTGAAACCGATCACCCGCCACTAGTAGGCCCTAGGTCCCCGGTATGGATGTCTTGATGCTGTTTATGTGGATCGAACCATCGACTCAAAGGTGCAGCATCGTCACCATTATCATCATCATCATCATCATCATCATAGCCTGTCGATCACCGCCAGAGGGAGAGAAGATGAAAACTGCGAGAAGAATCCACTGGGCAGAAAACAATTGAATCGAACAAGGCGAGAACAGTAGCCCAACACAGCAATGATCAACCTGTGTGCGCCTTTCTGTGTGTGTGTGTGTGTCTGAATTTACCGTTTTTTTATGCTGACCACCTCATTCTCCTCCCTTTGTAGTCAATAAGCACGGACCAGACCGGCCACCGTACCGAATGAGACAACCGCGATTGCAGAATGGTGAACGAATTGAGCAATGCTGCCATCGATCGCTGGCTTCTGCGTGCGGTCCCCTCCACATCGCGATGCCCGGAGCGGTCGCTTCGATGCCCATTTGGATGCACCCATGATGGCCACGTTGTGCCCGTGGTCAATGCGGTCGCCACCGTGCACACCGCACGGATATATGGAAAGTGCACCACAGATGGCAATATAATGGTGATTTGTAACTATTTGTCGCAAATATGTGATTTGATTAGCATAATATGTTGGGCCGATCGTTATGATTGCATCTTTGCTGCCGCTCTGGGCCGTCGGCGAATGGCAGGCCTAGGATGCCGCGGCCATGGTGTGGCTACGGTAGCTGCACCTTCTGCACCGCTCATTCAGGTCCTTTCATCCACCACCGGACCGGACGGACTGCACTGAATGCATTTCTTTCTTATTGCAAGCAAGTGCTGCGAGTGCGCGCCATTGCGCTACCGTTTTGCGGTTCCCCTTTCCTCTTCAATTGCACATACCAGAGTGCCAATGCACACAGTACCACCTCTTGTAATGGCGGCGCGTTGCGGCGAAAGGAAAAAAAACACCGAGGAGAAAAAAAAGATCCAAAATGAGAAAGGCAAACAGACGGCCAAGAAAGAGGTGGGGGGGGGGGGACCGTAAAAGGTTTCCCATTCGCCGCGCGGTTCCGAGATGCCTTTTCGGTTTGCCAATGCAGTGCAGTCACCATGCGTCGTCGTCGTGGTTGTGGTCGTCGCTGTGAAAGCTGCTATTGCTGCTGCTGCTGTGGAGAAAATCAAATAAAAATGAGAAACAAACGAGGGATGGTATTGAGCGGCTCCCGCGGGTCACGCAAGTCCATCAAAGAGCCACCCCTTAGGGCACCAGCACCAACCGCTACCAGATGGAGATCCGCTGATTTGGAACTGATTTCACGTCTTCTGAGCCCTTTGTGGATTGTCGGCACACGAGAGAGAGAGCGAACCGACAGAAGGGAAAGATTAGGAGGGGAAGAACCTCGTCCCCGTCTTGGAACTCGAAATACGCGGAATCCGCCTTCGCATTGCAACAACAAAAAAAAAACAACGCATTCCAGATGCCGTGCAGTGCAGTGCAGTGGCCAAGTACAGTGCTTCAGTTGCATCGAGGTTAAGCTTGTGCCTGGAATTGGCAACTAAGCAGTGCTCTGTGCATGCGATTGTTGCATAGATTGTGATTCACAGAAGGGGGGGAAGTAAAAATCCTTTAAATATATCAGGTTCAGGCGATTCCCGACCCTGGCCACGACACTATTGAGCAATGATTTTAGCATCGGAATGCCAACGTCGGTTGTAAATTAAGATGAAATTCGTTACGCGCAGCCTTTTGCGCAAATCTCCATGGCGACGGTGACGGCGACGGTGACGAAGATGCCGATGATTGACAAGGCGGTGGCCTCGTAGCATGCCGCGTCTGGCGCACCTTCAGCAGCAGCAGCACCAGCACCAGGAAGACGACGGTGAACGGCGCGAAAAATGCGCGACCGATTAGCATACAATCGACCACAGGGCGTGAGGGACCACATCATCATCATCATCATCATCATCATCCTGATCATCATCATCTTTTGCATCGTTGGTGGTGTGCGGAGGTGCGGAGTAGTGGGCACAATAAATATAAATAAACTGCCGATTGTCAAACCGATGATGATACGTCACATTCGGAATCGGTGTGCCTTCTGTGTGTGTGTGTGGCGTGCCCGGAGGCCACCATCTGCTCACACCTGGGTTCCCCCGGGGCGGGCCGTCCGTGTTGACGTGTATCGATTTGTTTATCCGAGGAACCGCCACAGATAGAGAAAGAGAGGCCACGAGAAGCGTCGATCCGTTCGATCGCCATCGTTCCGAACGTTTGTGGATCGCGAAAGAATTCTTCAAAAGAAGACAAAAAAAAACCACGCATCGCACACCAGAGGTTATTGATCTTTTGGGTTTCTCGGTTGTCTCCGTTTGACAATCTTTTTGGCACTGTTTTGCATATTCGCGTTGCCGTGGTGACCTAGCCACAGAACCACAGAAGGCGAGACACTCACACTCTAGGCGGCATTTCGAACTGGAACTGGAAGATTAGTTTCATAAATACCACAATTTACGGCGTTCGCCCCTTAGCGAAGTGTGTCCTGTGGGCCGCGTTTACAGTGTGATCTAGCTCCCAGGGTATAGGGAACCATTTCTAGGAACCATTCCGACGGGGGCCTTCACTTCATTTAATTAAGAAACGCCATCAATTCTCGCCTTCCAGTTCTTCTCGTCCTCTGGTGGCCATGGGGAAGTGGCGCACTATGCTAATGCATGAGCCAAACAGGAACTGTAACGCTCTCTGCTCTCTGCTCTGTTACCTGATCTACACCACGTACCACTGGAGATGATTTAATTAAACGGTTGTTGCTTTCCGAATCGATCGTCCCCGAGAAGGAGGAGGAGGAGGAAGAAGCAGTCCCCGGCAGTGGTTCCGAGAGCGGTTTGGGTACAGAAATTGGATCGCGCTGGGCTTGGCGCGCGCCCAACCACCGTAAGTACCGGGTGCGAGTGTGATAAAAGACAGCAATGGCCGGTTCGGCGGCGAACGCGCTGGACGCGCGTGTGTGCTGCTTGTAACCGAGAGAGAGAGAGCGCGCGCGCGAGCACGCCCGAGAGGCGGTTGATAATAATTATGCTAAGGATGTTGTTAAATGCATTTTCCATCACCCGTGTTGCGGCCGCGGTCACCGGCGACCGGTTCTGGCGACGCAATGCGTGCTGGTTGCTAATTAAGAAACTTGTAACCCCGCTCGGATGGCTCGGTGGACAGCAGCCAACATCAGTAGATCGCACGGTGCCGGATAGTGAAGATGAATTTGTTCTGTTGAGGCCAGGCTCATTTGCAGTCGAATCATAAAGTTGTTCCACTTCCGGTCCGGCAAGGGGCGCCGATCTGATTACCTGACCAGTGCGCCAACTTCTCCCTTTGATACCAGCAAATAGTAGATTAATAATCACTTTAGTGCGACGGTTCGTTTTTTATTTCTCTCTCCTCGAATTCGACAAGAAGAGACAAGAAAACGATGGCAGCAAAACTAATTGGCATCGGCACTAGGCGCCTGGTACAGGACATCGTATTTCGTGCGATAACTTCTAGTAAACTTGCTCCAGTCCGGTGATACGACATGGGAACAGCAAACTGCAATAGGGTCATCGTGCAGGTTGGCGCCTCGGTGCGAAGCCCGGACAATCCGGGCGTTGATACTTCGTCGTAAAGTAACTGATAAGATGGGCGAAACCGGGATGAGATGCCTGCGTTGAGCAAGGCGCAATAAATTCCCTATTTTAACGGGGGTTTTATTTTAAGTTTCTCTCAATAAAAAAAACCTTTTTTTCCCCTATAGCTTTTGGATCTATTAGGGGATCGCGCGAAGAATACAACCTGTTTCATAATGATAGCATCTGCCTTTTTTTTCTATATTGCGCTCGCATAAAGCGTTCTAAAGGAAATTTATATCATAGAAATTTTTCGTGTTATCCTTAGAAGATGTATGTAATTGAATTTTATTTAAACATATGACAATAGTGCTAGACTGGCGAGCGATAAAACCAAAAATAGAGTGTTTCATAATGATTTTCCGGATTAAACGGTGGGTTGGGATCATAGAGACGTTGAAAGATTTTATTAGCTATGCATAACGGTGTCTATCTACGAGAAAGGCCGATAAAAATACCAAAACAGAAAACCGAACCTAACCATTCTGTTATGGAATGACAACACAAGAGAGAACGAACTGCTACAACATTTTGAATTTGGGACAATCTCTGCAGAATAATGCAGCTTTATATTTGAAATGCTTAGTGAAGGATTATCATTACGAAACACTACATTTTTGGTTCTTTGGCTGCTTAAAAATTCCAATCCCATACGCCTTCTAATGATAAAAGAAGGAAATTTTCTGTAGTTTAAATTGTTTTTATACAGACTGTATTAATTTCGATATTCGATATGTATTCGGTTCGATAAGCCAAACAGAAAGAAAGTCTCCTCGAAGTACTCATATTTCCGATGAATTCAAACGACGGCAGGTTTGACACATTGTGTTGGAGAAGTGCATTCAATGCGCCTTGCAAAGTGCATTCAGCACAACGTTATACATTATCGATCGATTCCTGCTGCGCGCTGGATATTAATAGAGAACCATTTAAATGCGTTCCTTATCGCACTGCCAGAGATCGTCACCGTTCAGAGCGACTTCTTATCACCTCCATATAGCCATATCCACTACGGACCACTGCGGAGTAGCCGTTGAGCACCGCACTTAAGCTCGTAGCTCGTAGACTAAAAGTGGGGGCCACAGTTGAAAGCAGCGCGTGCGCACACACACACCATTAGCAGCAGCGGTCGTAAGTGCGCCCCGATTAAATGGTAGCTTAATTGAAGCAACCACATCGACGCCACCCTATCAGAATGGGTGGCAAAAAGGGGGGGTTGAAGGTGGTCGGTTGCTATTAAGATAGTAGCTGCAGCATTCGAATGTCTCACTAGCGCATTGATGTCGCCTTTCATTAAGCGACGAACTGCTCGCTACTTCATCGCTTTTCTGCTCTCGGAGGCCATTTGAGGGGGATTCTTTTTTTTGGTGGAGCTACTCGATGCCACCAAACGCCACCACGAAAGCGGTCGCGTTTAAGTGGCCTTTTTACGAGATGATCGGGAAATGATAAATAATAAAAAAATTTAATGACCCCCTCGGGGGGCGGCCACGCCGTATCGCGTATCTTATCGCATAGGAAAAAAGATGAAATTATGCGAAGCACGCCGTCCGGAGGATTCTAATAATCCTCATTATCATGGGCACGGGTGCGGAGCAGCATCAGCTCGGGATATAATCAGGGTGCTAATGCTGACGCTGCTTTTACGATCGCACCCGATGAAAAGCGCTAAATGAATGAGTTTGAACCCACTGACCCTTGCCAGCGATAAAACGCGCGTAAAAACGTGAAACGAACGAAACGGATTCCGATAAAACATCGCATTTCGTCGTCGTCGTCGTCACCGTTTAGGGGCTTATCTGGTTTGGAGGATCATAAATGGAAGAAATGTAAATTATGACAACGCCGAACGATCACCCATTTCCCGGTATGGTTTAGCAGCATACAGCAGCAGCGGTACCATTAGCCTCTAGCACCTCATTTTATCGATAAAAAGGTGCATTATTGCTTTTTTTTCTATCAAAATGACATCCACCTGGTAGAGTGCCCGGTTGTCAGTTCAATTAGCGATCACGGGGCGTAGCGTACGATCACTTCCTCGTCCTTCCCTTGTGCTTATGCTGCACTGCTCCAGTTCTGCGAGCGCTGACCACTCGTGCAGTAGCAGGTGAAGGAATGTGGCAGCATTTTGTTAAACTGTCGGTTAGGAATTCGATCCACGACATCCACACACCTTATCTGGTGTGTCACGGTACACACACACACACACGCACGCACACGCGCACAGGCAGTGCCGTGAGGCATGCCAATTTCAAAGTGTTTTTTATGTTGCCACTTATCACTCCCAGAGACGGCCAGCGACTGAACCACACATGTTTCTCATTCTAGGTGTTCCATTTTCGGACCGAACCTGGCCATTTACTGGCCCCAAAAAAAAAAACCCGAGGAGTCGACGACTAGTCGTGGAACGGTGGGCAAGGGGGCCACACCAAGGGCCCCTCTCGCTGATCGCCGGGAACGGGACAACGGGACGCACCGATCGTTCCTTTGAGCCTCTGGTGCAGCAGCACCCTTAGCTGCACACCCCGTAATGACCACAAATAAGTACCTGATGCTGCTGCTGCTGTTACCTCTGGCTGGTGCTGCTACCATTTTGAGTGTGCTCGTGAGAGAGGGAGAGAGAGATGAATTAATTATACAGCATCACGGCCGTGCGTGCTGATAAGTGCCACTCACTAGTATCACACGTGTGTCCGTGTGTGTGTGTGTGTGTATGCAAGTCCCTCCGGCCAGCCAGCAAATGGCAGTTTTCGAAGAAATGCTCCAAGCATCCACGCGACCGTCTCGCATGCAGCATAAATCGGGTAGTAGGGGGATAGGGATGTGAGGTGCATTTTAATTATGCCATCGAAATGCCCATTTATAGGCGCACCCCCCCTCCCAGGGCCGGCAGTGGCACTAGTAGTAGCAGTAGCAGCAGCAGCATATTGATTTTACTCTCACGATCCCCTTCCCGGAGCGGATCCTGGAGCGAGGATTTCCGATGCGAGAATTTCAGGGAACTGTTAGGCCGGAAAATGCATTCGCATTTCAAATCGTCTCTGCATCTCGGCGGGCGGCCATTACTGTGCACGGCAAGGCAAGGTCACTCCCAAGGTCCAATGGCAGTTTGATTGATTGCAACTCCAGCCAGCAACTCCGGAGCTCCGCGGAGCCGCCTCCGAGAAGTATCGAGTAAACATTGTAAAGCCGTCGCTATGGAAACGGTAGTGAACGGAACGGTTGTAAACCAGAACCTAGACTGGACCAGTGCTGTGGTCATGCTGTGCCAACATGCGCATAATGCGCATCCGCGACCAAACCAGCGACATGATCTTCGGTGCCGTCAATGAGTTGCAACTCCCTAGACTCCCGCGGTGCCTCTCTCTCTGTCATAGAGAAAACGAAGATGGAGAGAGAGAAGAAGGAGTGACGGTCTGGCCTGGTAGTTAATGTATATTTAATTTTATGGTCCTTCCGCCTAAGGACATGCCCGTTGCTTGTTGTTGATGAATGGTGCTGCGCAGTGGCAGTTGCAGTTGCAGTCCAGCAACTACGTTGCTGTTGGGCTGCATAAAATTTACTACCAACTCCCGGCCAGTCCAGCGGTATCCATAAATGTTGCCGGAGGAGCGTGCGCGAAAGGGCAATCCGGATGCGTCCGGTGGCGTGGTGTGGCGTGGCGTGAAGTGGCGTTGTTGTCGCCGAGTTGTACGCCGTACACACACCACCTGTCCACCCAAAACAAGACACATCCCGGCACGAACCAGGTAGTACCGGTGCTGGTCCCATGCTGCACGCCAGGCACCACTGCTTGGACGAGGGCTTTGCTTTTAATTAATTACAAAATTCTCGCTCCTGGCTGGCCGGCCACTCGCAGGATGGGTCTACATCGGTTGCAAGATCACCGGAGATTTGTTTTTTCCCAGCTTGTCAAGATTTATAAGTAATTAATACCTTCAACTTCAACTACTCGAACCAGTGTGTGCACGTGTGTGTGTGTGTGTGTGTGGTAGGATCTGTAAATGGGCATCTGGTGTGCGCGTTCCCTCCTGGTGCTTCACACGCTGTTGCTAACAGTCGTCTTAAGGAATGCAAAGCAAATACCTATTTCTGGGCGATCGCTTCTCCTGCAAGGCACGGCACTCTGGAACTGCAACTGTCAACGGTTCTCGCGGGCGAAGACAACATTTCTGCGCATTGTAACCACACCGTTCGGCTTCAGCTTCGTTTGCCGTCGTTTCCTTTCTATTCTTCCTTTTCCGCTCTCCATTATCAGTGAGTCCATGCGCCGTGATCGCAAGCCGCTTGGAATAGGCCGCTTGGGTTGCTACGATGGGAACCATTTGCGGTTGTCCGGTTGTCGGTTAATTGTTGTGACACCTTCGCTGATAGCATTTATCGGACACGATCAGCGAATTGTCTGTGCGCGAACGTCTTTCTAACCGAAGATGTCCACCGTTCCCGGTACGTCCACACGACGCGCACGGCCAGTTTTGTCCAGAAGCTGGAAACTGGTGCCAAACATGACCACGGAGCGAGGCTGGCGCGAGCAGCTCTCAGATCTCAATCGCAGTAGGTCTTTTCCTCTTCTGGAGCAACCGAAAGGAGTGATTCCAGTGTTGATACTACTCCGCCTGATGTGAAACACGACAATCCATCCTGAACTCGATGTGTGTGTTTGTGTATGTGCGTGTGAGTGTGTTTTTGATTAAAATTCATCACACAAACGCACCCTGATTAAGGCAAATAGAGTGCATTAATTGAAACACTCGGCAAGCAGTTTGTTCGTTCGTTCGTTCGCTTGTGTTGCCTGTCAACCAGCAGCGCGGTCCACCGATCGCGCGATGATCCACCCCCATTTTTTCTTGTCCCCCCCTCCTCCGAACAAACTACCTTCCCCAAGGGAACTCTGGTACGAACGCTGGGGTGGATAAAGCACCGAAAACTGAAATGTTTTAAACAGCAAGACACACAAACACGCAAAATCCAGGACAAACATGTGAATGGCAAAACACACACACACACACACACACACCCATGGTGGACCACAACGGCACTGGTCAGCAGCCACTCCAGATGGCCATCAATATTTATGACACGCGGCCACGCAGCGATAGCCACGGGATAACGCGCGGTGCAATTGCGTTTCGTTGCGTTGCAGTATTGCACCGTATGCGGTGTCCGTCGTGCTCCGACCCGTGACCGGTTCTTGCCGTGGACCACCGTTTGCTGGAGGAGCTGTGCTGGAGGCTGGGAGGTGCCCGGGGTGCGTTCTCTCGATTTCGCGCGCACTCCCGCGGTCCGTTGCGGTCATTAAAATTTAATAATTCCACACCGCGGGTGGAACTGCTCCAGAGGGGGTGGTGGAGGGTTATTCGTTCCGGAGACAACATCCCCCCCTGCCCCTTCCTGAAGCTGTTGTTGTGTAGCGAGCTTAGACTCACTGGTGGTGGGTTTGTTGTGCCTGGCTTTGGACCACAATCTACGTTCAATTGACCATTTGATGTGCTGCCGGGACTTGTGCTGGCACTCTGGAATCGCGAACAACGCGATACACACTCGTCCCGAGGGAAGAACACTGGAGAGCATTTGAAGGACATGGCAACACAACCAACTGCCACCTTTTTCGCTGAACGGAACTAATTTACAAATAACTGTGGTCGACGGTGGCGTTTCTCTAAATTCATATTCTTCACAGCTGGTGTTAGTTTAGCAAATTCGGGACATAAAAAGCGATATTTTTGAGGATATTTTGGGAGATATAAAATGTTTTATTTTTGTCACGAAACTGCTAAATTTATTTGTTTTTTTTAGAAATGTCACATTAAAGAACAACTTTTGAAGAATTTCACGACATAGTTTGATAAATTTACTTTTACTAAGGAAACCCTAGTAGACACTTCTGCACCTTTTTCGATATCCATCGTAGCTTAGTGTTGGAATATCTGCGATGTGCAAAACGAGATTATTTCGTTCGATTTTTATTTTCTCAGAGTACTTGCTTCAAGTGTATTTGAATGTTCGTAATTTCCCAGTTTTTGATAAAATTTTAGTGTTCGCTGGTGATGGTTACTGCGACATAGCTTGAACAAACATTATGATGCAGAGGATTATTACAGGAAAAATCATCGTTTTACATAAATTTGAAGAGTGTACTTCGTAAAAGAATTGCACACTATGTTTTTACCGGTTCAAACGGATCCTGTCTAGTAGCTTTGTTGCTAAGCAGGACAACGACTTGGAACACTTTGGTATTCAAAGATCGATACTTTTTGTCTTTTTTCGCTCCTGAGCCAGAAAAATAAATCGTATGAATCGATGGAAGGTCCGCGGAAAAGTGTGGGTCCAACCCACTGAACTTGTACCTATAATCGGAAATTTCTACAAAAGCATTCTAACTAGAACATCCCTCTTTTTGTAAATTTCGTTCCGATTGTTTCAATTTTCCTACAAAACATTCTTGAAAGATGTTTTGGGCAGGAAAAAAAATCAAAAATAGATGCAAATAAATAAAATATAATTACTACTAATACAGTTCCCCCTTTAGGTGTCAGAAACAAGAAAGCATTCAACGCACTGCAGTGTTATCCAGGCTGGCTGGAGATTCGCATATAATTATCCGTCAATATCGCGATGCCTCATCGACTTATTGGTCCAATGTAAGTCTTCTGTAAGGCTTTTATATAACCATAAAGATAATTCATCAACAATATTTATATGCATAGCTTTTTATTACATCTTTTCTTGCTTTGCAGACTGGATAAGCGATGATTATCTACTAGCAAGCGTTGTTAATAAGTTTTGACTTACCAGCTTTCAGATTTTAGTACAAGATTGAAATAAATATTGCAGCCCACTAAATGACGGTTAACGCGCTAAGTTACTGGTCCGCTTACCCTTTCCTTCTTCCTGACACCAAAATGGCGGCTTCTGTTTTCCAAGCAATCCAGTTCTCATCGTCCACGACCTCCCTCATACTCAGCTCGGTTAATGCATATTTATGCTAGCATGAACGAAGCTCATCTGCCCTAATCAACTAATCAGCACCGAAACCCTAGATCCAGGATTAGAATGAAATAAAGAAAATTATGAATTCCGGCCCGGCACGCTGAATGCCTCAAAACCGATCCACCAGCGATCGTCCGAAAACCCCAATTAGTCATCCGCATGCGAGACGGAAAAGTGGTCGGTCGGTGGCCGGTCGGTTCCACCTCTACTCACGAGACGATGCCGCGATATAGTTTTGATTTAGAGAATTATGAATCCAACCAATGCCCGATGTGGGTGGCGAAGGGCGAAGCGATCGTACGCGATATTCCGGACCGACATTATGCATTCATGAACAACTCACACGCACGCACGCACGCACAACGGTTGTTGTTGATTTGTGAACTAGCATCATCGGAAGCACCACGGAACCATCGGTGGCCTCAACCCCCCCCCCCCCCTTCTCCTTCTTCCTCCCTTTACCATCGTAAGCTTCACACTTGAGCCACGCATAATGTGGTTTTTGATGGTGATAAAGTTCGCCGGACCTTGTTTTAATTATCATGTACCCACCCACCTCACACACACACACACACACCCATACCCGCACCCAGGGTTGGAAATGAGGTTTTTACTCGGCTGGCCGCAGCCGCCAGCTTATCTCGCTCACGGTCAGATAAGCCTACGAGGTACGCATTTCATCGAAATGGTCCGTTAAGCGGTCGACTGATGGGTTTCCTCTCGTGCTTGTGAGCGCAAACTTAGATAAACCATTTTGATAACCGTCAACCGGTGATGGAAGGTTGGGTGGAGTTAAGTATGAGCAGAGAGATCCATTTAGAAGTGAGAAAAAGTAAATTAGGCAGCGTTTTAAATTATCTACAAAAAATTAAATCATCCCCCCCCCCCAATCAAAAGCTGAGAGCAGAGAGAGCTAGAAGGGTTAACAAAAAAGCTGAGGGAGAGAGAGATTTGTTCTCTCTTCCTCTCATTTTGTTTTTAGGAATAGCAGAACGTAGTTTCGATCTACGGACCTCTGGGTTATGGGCCCAGCACGCTTCTACTGCGCCACTCTGCTTCTTGCTCTAGCTGGATAACACATATTAATACAAACTCAAATCGTTCATGTCTATAATCGCAAAACATGATTCCCAGATTCAAGCTGACGACAATTCGCCAAGAAAGCGGAACTCGTGGCGTCGTGAAATTCGATGCCACGACAAGTTGCCAAGCAACGTGGCATCGAAGTGCCATTTGCATGTCATTAATGTTCCCACCAAATGCTCCGTGTGTGTGTGCGTGTGTGTGAGCTAGTGAGAGGGCAGTGGGCAAATTTTAATTAAAAACTAACTGCACATCCACAGCTCGCAGAGAGACTGGCCCGGGCCCGGCCCGGCCGCCATTACCATTTTAATCGATGTCGAGTTCGAGCAGCAAAGGTGAACCCGGTCAACCTAGTGTCGGCTTCATGTTTTCGGCATGTTCAGACAAGCTCAAAGGAGGGGGAGGGGGCTGTCGATGGTGGGCCATCGTTTGTGCATCGTTTAAGGTGCGGCATCGTTAAACCGCTGGACATGTTGCTTCAACCGGTCGGGATTGGAAATCGGACGACAGGGTTTTTGGATGTTTTTTGAGTTATTTTGCGTAGTAGGAAGTAGCATCGTGGGGTGCTGCTTCTTCTTCTTCGTTTGATACACCTGATGTGATGATCCCGACAAGCCGCAGCAGCCGTTGGATGCTGAGACTGGGGCTACAATTAAGGAGGCAAAATTGGCGACCATAACACTGCAATGCACACACAGCCGGAGATCATTCACACGTCATAATGCTGTTTTCGATTTATTGTCTCCCGTCGTAGAGAACGGAGAGGTGCGTTGCGGTGCGTTGCGGTGCGGTACGGCACACTAACATAGACATCCCAATAAACACAATCGCGTCCCATAAATCAGTCTCATAACATGGCAGACAATGAACCCTTTTGCTCGTTGTCACTGCGGTAAGCAAACAGAGCATGTGCATCTGCATTTGCACAAACGTTAAATGTTTCACTGCCTATTTTTTCCTTCCATTGTCATTCCTCGTTATTATTGCTCAGTGCTTAATTGTGTGTGTGTGAGTGCAGGGTTATCCTGCCACGGTGCACGGATGCAATCCTCGGGGTCTCTCTGCAGTGGCCGCGAGGTCACGTTTTGTCTAGGCGCGAAAACCCTCCCCTAGCAGGAGCGACATAAATTTTACGCTTAATGTGAATGCAAATTTTGTTTGCAAAACTATCACTCGACTCTTCGCTCATCCCTTCATTATAAGTCAGCGTAGTGTGCGGGGTCCACTTTTCGCGTACGCGGAACAACTTCACTTTAAGCGCTCGTTACCATAGCAACCCCACCCCAAAAGGTAGCCCTTTTTGCAGTTGCGCTTCGTAGTTTGACAAATAAATCAAAATCCCAATCGAGCTTCGATTGCTTCGATTGCCAACGAGTGAGTCCACAACACCGCACCGGTGGCACACACATACGCGTAGGGGACTTCGACTCTGCGACCGGATTACCATTGTGTTAGCTCATTTAGGATGTTAAATTATTTCGTTTTAATTCAAATTCTATTCATCGTCCTGCGGTGCGGTGCGTACCTCCACGTAGCTCGTTTCTCTCCGGTGGTTCCTTTCTTTCCCCTTTCCACCATCATCATCATCGCATGCCTCATGGTCCTGCTGCTGTCGCGAGACCCCGCGGGAAGAAAGTTCTTTCTCGGTGGGAAAAATTCGTTTCGTCCTTTTTTACCTCCTTCTTCTTCTTCTTCTTCCTTCTCTTCTTCTGCTTCTTAGATGAAAGCGATGCTCGATTGCATCGAGCATACACACACCGTGCTGCGTTCCCGAAAGCTGCATTCTTCCATTCCCGCTGCATCCTGCATAAATCATTCCCCGGCTGCGCGGTTCTCCTGTCCTGTGCGGCCACTGCTGCCAGATGAATCCTTTCCGTTTCGAGCGTCCGTCCGTTCGTCCGTCTCTCGAGTGCCCGCGTACCCCGCGTGAAACGGGCGCAACCGAAATGGGCGAATGAAATTTATTAAGGAAAAACAACTCCACGGGACTGCTGCTACAGAGGGGTGGGGAGAAGCTGGAGGGCGGCCCTGCCTCTGTACGCACGGAACGGAAATGCTGCAGCCGCAATTCCGCCGGGAATGCATTCGGTGGAGCACGAAACGCACTCGCAAGCGGAGGGCCAAAGCCAAAGTGGAAAAAAACGGGAAAAAGGAAAGTAAAACCGCTGCACTGCATTTCACCTTTCTCTCCCTCTATCTCTCTCTCTTTCTCTCTCTCTCCTCGAGAGAACTCCACAGAGACACCGGCGATCACATGCCACGCAAACGAAGCGACGACGATGATGGCGACGGTGGACAACGACGAGGACGAGGACGATGGTCAGCGAGCGATCGATCGAAGAGGAAGAGGAGAAGGCGAACGGTGTTTTGCGTGGCCAGGGCGCGATCGAGTGTGTGTGTGTGCGCGAGCGCGCGTGAGAATGAGGACAAAGGAAAGGTTTATCTTTGATTGAGGAGCAGCTGTTCTGGATGTGCAGTTCCCCACGGGTTCCCGGGGATCGCGGGATCGAGGCCGGCACCGCTTCTTATTAGTCGTAACGACGTGAAATTACAGTGTCCCGGCGACACATGTTCGTGTGAAGGTGTGCATGTGTGTATGTCCAGGGTCCTGGGTCACAAGGATGGTTCCGAAAAGGTGAGGAGAGGTCCAGCCAGCTCTTGAAAGGTGGACAGTGACGGTCATTTCTTGAGGCGACGATCCAGAGCACCGGTGTGTTGATCTGGTAGAACCGCGCATGTTTTCTTTTTCATAAAATACTGTCCAATGCAGCGTTCCAACTGGAATAATGATTAGATAATAACATAATAATATTGTGCTGGTGTTGTTAGTGTCAGATTTTGGGCTGATATTAGGAGATTGCACTGAAGATGGAACAACGCACTAAGAGCACCTTTTCCAATTTCAATTAAATATGCGTTTGATAGGTTGTTACGATAAAGATTCAAAAACATCATTTATTTTAAATTGTCTAGTTATGTATGTCCCTGATAAAGTGTTTTTAGGACGATACTCCATGCTATTTTCATTACTTGAACATAAAAGTCACCGAAAGTAATGGTACATTCTTTATACTTTCTGTAGCCGAAATAGACAAGTATTTTATTATAGAATAACTAGTTTACTTTATGAATACCTAATGACTTGAAAAATCAGGTTGATTTTGCTGCGAATCAGTTTTATAAAAATTGATGGCTCCACATTTTTGTTTTCTCCTAAAATTGATGCCTTATGCTTAATTATGCTACTGTATTGCACTTTATCGGCATTAATCCATCTAATGAAGATTCTTCAGATTCTGATTCCAATGGGTTTAGCAAAAGACTACCAGCAGACCATGAACAAAAAATGATTTTGTACGTATTCATCTATATATTATTTAGCAGCCTGGTGAGAATTCTGTAGATTTCTTGCAAAAACAAAATCATTTTTAGAAGGCATACAGCTCCTAAATGTACCAGGCCTATTTAGCTAAGAAAACAAAATGGTTTTTGAAAACTGTCGGAGACGAAATACTATCCCACCTGTTGTACTTGCTACAGATATTGTTTCTTCTGAATACCACCAACTTGGTTGCATGAAAAAAGATTTGGCTACATCGCCCTTCGATGAGGAGTTATTTCAGATAATGTTTAGTTTGGTCACCGATAACAATCAAATTAAACTCCCAAACACAATCCTAGAATTGAGAGATTCTCAACTCATTCACAAAAAAACAAGTACGATCGTTATGCGTACATGCTTTACAAGAGTTAGTTGGAAACGAAAAGTAGTCAACCGATCGATTTAGTTAAGACAATAATTGAACTGTAATTGAATTGAATCTATTGGGAATCCCCAAAAAGGCATCTCAAAAGGGGCTGATCAAAGGCAATATTTGGTTTATTTTGATGTATCTATGTATGTACCTAATAAATATCATTGTGGCAGCTGGATAAAATACGACATTACGATTCTCAAACGGAGATTGAATAAACACGATCATCCTACGCGCATTCCGTGTGTTTTAAACAAAAGGAAACTAATTTTCAAAAATCAACCAACCAACTTATCGCACTTCAATCCCGGAGTTGCTCGTTGCACTTTTCAATTTATTGTTAAAAGTGGCCACCTCTCCTGGTGCACCACCGTGTAGTTACCTCACCTTACGCGACAGTTATTGATGACCGATCGTCGTCGTCGTCGTCGCTGTCTCCGTTCAATAGTGCGTTCTACTGTTGCTGCTCCTGCTGGAACGCAGCACGCCAGCGCAGCTTGCCAGTCAACGGGGATCCCACGATCCGGCCGGCAGCACCTGTTTACCCGCGCGGAGATGCACCTTTCTTTCCCAATTCCTTGCCTCGTTATGGACCTTGCCCGTCGCATTCCTCGCGATCTCGATCCCGCTTCTTTTGGTAAACCGGGGCGGGGAGAGATGGTGTTTCGGTGCTTTTTTTTTGGGGGGATGCCGAGTGTTTTTATCCCCTCCTTTTGTCCCTTTTCTCCGCTCGCAATCCACAGAACCGGGTGAAAGCAGACGAAACGGGGCAGGAAAAGTGCATAAAAATGCAACCGGCGAGAATAGCGGGACGCGGAGCAAGCAATTGGCCGTATAATCAGGCTACTTCTTCTGCTCGATCGAAGAGCAGAGTGGTGGTACCCTTGGGGCAGACGGACAGACGGGCAGGACATCCCGCTCCCGGTGAAAGCAATGCTCTCGTTGCATGCAGCAGCTTCCGCGGTACACCGGCAGTGCGGCAGGGCAGCGGGCATGGAAGGGTGTGTTTTGCGAGAAATTTCGGTCATTCGGTGGCCCGTTTCGGTGGCCAATTCTCCCCCTGCCTTTACCTTTCGCCGTTCCTCTACATCTCCTTTCTCTACCCTGCCCTCAAAAAATGGGGGATGAAATAAATAAAAATAAATCGTTGTGCATCGAAGGAGGCGGGAGCGACCGGAAGAGCGCGAGCCCGCTCGTTGGTGCGTCCGTTGGCCGCGAAATTGGGCCGCTTGAGAATGATTTTACTTTCTGGGCAAACCGCTCCTCACACACACACACGCACATACATGCGGGCATTCGTCCCATTTTCATCAGTCCGTTCAGCGATCGATGCGCTCAGAGGCAGCAGCTGTTGACTGACTGACTGGCTGAAGACCGCGATTGCCGTTTTGCTCTTGGTTGACCCAAATGCGCATTTTTTTTTGTTTCGGTGGCTCGACGAATGCGTTGTGCCCATCTGCGTTTCGTTTCGAACGCCCCACGGAAACTGCCGATGCTGCAGACCAAGGCAGACCAAGGCTTAAGCATCATGCGTGCGCATCAATGCGCTTAAGCCCAACGCCTCCTCCGTCTGCGAGGCTGGCAAAGTTTAAATATTTATCTTTACATCGACGCAGGCCGCGACGCTGGCCGCCATTTGCATGCTGCAAAGGGGCCTAAGCCTAAGGGTTGTGGCTCTCGTAACAGCACCATTGAAGGGCTCGGGGTCGGACACTAACGGTCGATCGTTGTCGTCATCATCATCGTCTTGTTCGTTAGCGGGATCGCACTCGATGGGCGCAACAGACGCCTCGTCTCTACCACGACCAGCGTCGTCGTCAAACAGCTCGAGGCCCGCGAGTAGTAGTGGTTTTTGGGAGAGTGACTCTCCGCATTGACACAGCAGCCCCTCGCAGCGGGCGTCAAAAAGTCAAAAAAGTCGTTGATCGTCTCATGCTTTTAATTAAATGTTTATTTTAGCGCCCACGGCGCGCGTGTGTGTGTCTGGCTGTGCCTTTTGGTGGTCTGTCGAGCGAATCGAAGGGTCTGCGTGTTGCGACACACAACAAGCGAGCATCAAAACGACACTGAAAACGGTCAATAGGTCAAGCATTATGTCGCATCCCCTATAGTTCCAGAGCGAGTGTTAAAAGCGTTTTAACCCTCGGTTGGGCACCCGGGTACCCGGGTATCCATTTCAAGTTTCAGCGAAAAAATGAATTACTTCCCGTAAATATTTTTTTACGAAACTCCGGATCCCCAAAGTACAACTCTTTTCAAGCCGAATTGGCGTTGAAATTGTTTTGATAATTAATATTTAAAGGTAATTATGGGCCGATAAAAATAACATACGCCCAGTGGCACCCGGGTACCCGGGTACCCAGCACGTTGGCTATGCATATGGGCTATGTTTATAAACACAAAATAACACTTTTTATCAATAATTACCAACATACACGGGTCTATTAATTGGAAAATAAGTAAACTACAATATTTTAATGAAAATTAATTTAAATTTTAATTATTGTTGCGCTATAATACCAGCAATAGGAGAAAAATAAGTAGCACATTATGCAGCCCTTTATGTGCAATTTTACCTATAAATTATTTTTCATACTGATTAAAAATGGTTTGTACAATGCCATTTTCATAACATATGAGTAAACTATTAACTTATTTTGATTCAAAAGACTTAAGGTGGGGTTTCGGTTGACCCCGGAAACAAATATAGCAAGGGACAGCTCTGATGGAAGTGGAAGGCACCGCGATCACCTAGATTCATATACCCAATAGTTGATTCAGTATTTGGGAATTTCATTTTATCAAAAAATGCTCTATATTGCAACTTTTTCAAAAATTAATCTTACAACTTGCACATTCTTGCAATTTTCAATTAGATAACTAGGAAATTTTTCCCCTTCGCGGATGAAGTAGTCGCCGTTCATAATACTTTTGCACACCTCACATGTTGTTTTCTAAAAGTTATATGAATGTGACAAAACAATTGGCAACGCGGATAACTAAAAAAAGATTTTGTTGATTATTGTTCCTTGCTAAGTTCTAATATGTGTGAAGTTCTGCAACAATAACAAGTAAACTAATTGCAAGTAGCTGGACGATTGTGATGATTCTGTATGGTTCTTCTCCCGGGTAAGAAATCAAATTTTCTACTTCTCTGGCGTGCATGCTTGTCTATCAGCCAGAAAATGATTGCGCGGTGGTAATCTAATCAGATTACAGATTAAAAACAGATTAAAAAATAATACATTTTGAAATACACGGAAACTTCTTTACCATACACTGTTAGCTTTGCGCGAATGTATTGTGTAATCGTGAAGGTACCTTCATATGACTAGCTGCTCGTAAATTTGTGAGGAATACCTTAAAAATGACAGCTTATGTTTTACAAAATTACTATTTCGCATTGTGCATTCCTCTCTTACTAAAAATTATGTACCTTTCACATCTGCAACATTAATTCGTACAAATGGTATGGTATGACGAAAGTGTTTGCTATGTCGGTCACCATGGTCAGCATCACTAATATCAATTATGTGGGTTGTACAAGAGCCTTTTGACGATGCAAAACAGTTTTATTCGAAGAAATAATTAATTTCATTGAAACAATTACAGAAAAATACCATCATTGTTGGAATTTAATGCTTGCTATACGACGCACTTGGTAGAGAATGACCGTATGAAGGGGTGTCAATGATATTGTGTTCCTTGTTTTTATTGTTTTTTAATGCATTTTGTTTTGATTTTGAAACAAAAACACTTTGCCAAGACCCTTAAATTAGTTCTTGTGCACTATTTTTGCCATAAAACTAACGAAAACGGCGGAACAATCACTTAACTATGCAATGCACATGAGCTGGGTACCCGGGTACCCGGGTGCCCAACGAAGGGGTAAACGCCGGGTGCCCAACCGAGGGTTAAGGGGCCCTTTGGTTTGGTTACAAAATGGTTCTCGCAAGACGCACCCTTTAACCTCACTGTGTCGTGTCTTACAAATCCTTTGTGTGTCGCAAGTGAATTTTGTGGGCAAACGGGTCGCTACAATTAAGAATAGGTCGTACAGCGGGTCGTGAGGGCATCATCTTGCGTGCGACGTCATCTTCATTGAGACCCATTAAGGGGGTTCAAACCGCGGGAAAGCGATCCCAATGAAAAAAGGTCTATCTTCTCCCTCGCGCGCGTGTCATAGAACACCGACAGATGCCTTTGACCTCTCTCGAGGGATCACCTCATATCTCTTTTAATTTATCACTCATCAAACACAACCATCACCATCGCGAACGTGAGTTCCTGTAAGTGATATAGGGGGCTGTTGTCCCTCATTATGTTGCCCGACACTTGGGAAAGCGTTCCAGCGTGGGGTCAGCTAAACGCGGATCGCGATGGTCGCGGCCTAGAAGAGGGAAACTGGGTTACACTCCGGTCGACTCCGGGCACCACCATCGGAAGCAGTAGCAGCAGCACCTAAAGAGAGACCCCTTGGAGTGGCCAAAAGAGGAACGGACGCGGAACGTGCAACCGAGCGCGAAAGGAAAACAAAGGGACCCAATGTGTGTGTGTGTGCGAGTGGTTGGTGTCCCGTGGCTCCCGCAGCGGCCGATCATTACTTTCTGTTTCGCGGCCTGACCATGGTTTGGCGCTTATCTTGCCAACGATCGACACTTTTCCATTATCAATTTGTCAGCGAGCGGAGGGGGGCACGGGGAACGGGCAGGCAGAAGGGCAGAGGCCGTTTCGCGCTCACACGACCCACTCCTTCGGGTGCGACGTTTCGGTTTTGTTTTGACCACCACAACCGGGAGAACACGGCGAGGGGTAACGTGATAGTAGCAGCGGAAAACGGCTCGACAGGCTTTCGGGAAGGTTTCGGTGGGGCGCAAAGGTAAGATCCCGCCCGGGGAAGAGCTAGTTACGCAAGGGCGAACACATGGGAAACACACTCTAGGAGTTCGGTTCATGTTGCTAATCCACGGTGCTGGACAGTTCTGGTTGCTGGTCGGCAAACAAAGGGAAAGGTTAAAAGGGCTAGTGTTACCAACGAGCGAACCTACTTGGCTGGTTGGTTGTCTAGAAGAATTGCGGAAGCTCTAGGAAGGCATCGACGCCATCGTGGCGCTCGTGTGACTCATGTTAGGGGTTTGCGGAGTTTATTGGAATGCTTTTGCGGTGGAGCGACAGTCGGCTGACGATGTTGTACAATGTTTGCTGGTTTATTTGGAGTTGCAGACTTTACTAGAGATATGATGAGTTTGATCGAAATTCATGTAACCGTTTTTGAGTGAAATATAAATATTATTAAGAGAAATACTATTAACAGAATTAAAAGACTATTAAGAGAAATAAAAAAATGAAGAAATAGGACTGCTTGGTACTCTGTGGACACTATAAAAGATCCATTTTTGCAATGTAATAAATAGACCAACTTTTCAAATGCATAGCATAAATCGAGCTTCCACCGCGCAATATTGTTGGTAAATATTTTAGGTTGCTTGGATTGCTTTAGCGTATTTTCAGAGACATGAACATATTTTGTAGACTCTGAATGCGCTAAATAAATGCAAGTATTATTGCATAAATTCTAGAATACGTACGGAACGAAGAAAGGTAAAGTTCTTGTAAGGAGTATTGACGTAAAGGCACCACATGTAAAGAGATATAAACAAGTGAGGACTATCATAGCTGAAAACTGATGTTCAACGCTTCGCCAAGTGCGCAATGAATTTCCCAAGCTCGTACACTCAGAGGCCAATTTTGCTATGCTTTACCTAGAAATGCATCAATGTCCTATGAAATCATTAAATTTTTAAACGGAAAATGTTCCCATCGAATAGTATTTGGTGTATGACAGGGTTCTGATGACAGTCTGTTTCATCCGAAATTTATCAAATAAATTTCAATCAATTTTGTGACATGTGGCTATGAGAGATCTCGTCGAAAATTAAGTCTATCATCCGCCTGGTGTACTATTATGTGTTTAAATGCATTACAATTATTGCATTCGTTGACCTTCAATAGTTTGCTCGGCTTTTAATGCTGACAGCAGCATCTTCTCTCTTCGTTTGGCTTGGAAATGGCATTACACTTTCCTCAACTCCTAAAGAACGTTTCCTCAAATTATTTTTAAGCTTCACTTGAAGTTAAATCGATTCATGCTGCTAGACATTCACCATTAATTTTCACCAAAATAAACCGCACTTCTACTGACGCTGAAGTTATTCTTCAAGCAATCAATAGTAACTCCTAGCAATCACAGATTATCAGAATTCTAACGAGGAATTTCCGCTGAAGTTAGAACATTAACGCATATTAAACGTGAATATCTCTCTAATAATCCTCTAATTAGTCATATACAACAGCCAATAGTTGGTATCTAATTATGATAAAAGTAGGTATCCAATAGTTGGTATCTAATAATGATACACTTCTCTATTCTATAAAACCTGGGATTGTAATAAGGGAATTTAAAGTTCGCCTGGTATCTACTAACTTCTGTAACAGTGTTATCAGCAGTTATCAGCCATCATCTTTCACCAGTTTCTGATTTGGCGAACAAATACCCTTCTTTGAATTTTTTTTTAACCTTTTTGGAACCTAACCTGACCATCATCACGCGAGACTAATTATCACCAAAAATCCAAAATCATCAAACATTGAAATCATCCAAATTGGTCATTGGCACCACTACGCAGCATCCTTCTCCATCTGCCTGGAAAGGTTGAATCCAACGTCGACGTCGAAGATCGTTAAATCTCGGACTCCCCGGCGACCCTTAAAGCGAAACGATGCGACCATCGCGTGGGGCGATGATTGCCCGGAGTTGTCTATCTTGGGTTCGATCGTTAAAACGGAAAGAAAAACTCGACGAACGGTATCTCAACGGTTATCGTTATCAGGATCTGTCCTGAGGCTGCTGGGTGCGGTGTGTGAATGTGGAGAAGGGTCGCCCATCAAACGTCGCATCCCCAAAAGAAAGTGCTGCTGCTGCTGCTCGACCTGGTCGCCATCGTAAAACCCGCAAAAGGTCGTCGCATCGGTCGACTTTCGGTACAAACTCGACATCGGAATCGGCGACGCAATAAAATCGATCGATTCGAAGCGACACAACAACAAAATAGGCCCTCGGGGCGTCCGGACACGGATGGGTAGAGGACAGGTTGAGAAGATGGGAATGGGAATGGACAGCAGCAAAGAAGCAGGAAAAAAAAACGCCACAACCGACGGCTGCCACCGTACACCGAAAAGTTGGTCCCTAGGGAGGTAGGTGCCCGCTTTGGTCACTGGCCCATTGGCCAGACTCCGAGCGTCCGACATGCACGCACGCACGCAAGTATCGAGCAAAATATGGAGCCGGACCAAACTCAGCGCAGATCGCCGCCGAAGGTCCCCGAAAAAGGAAAAATACGCGCATCGCGCTCTCTGTCAGTGTCCGGCATGAGTCCGACTTATGAGAAGGGGGAGGAAGGCCCATGGGGTGGCCATGTGGTGGCCAGCATTGCGAGACACAATCGAGCAGCGTCGAATGTAAACAACATCAACCTGTTCCTGGCGTAGAGCGCAGAGCAATGCCACGTTCTGCGAGACGTTTGCGATCCTCTTGCGCGATTGTCACAATCCCCGCGGTCCGCGTCCCATTTCGCCTTGAACCTCTGGTTCTGGTGTGGCTCCCGATCGTGCTCCCGGTCAGTGACCAAAATGACCACCACCATCCCGATGACCATCGAATCCGGATGGATCGAACCGTGGGGGGGATGGAACGAGCCCGTGGCCGGTTCTTAGTGCGCCAAACTGGAATAACAGGAAAACAGGAAACAGGAGGAGGAAACATAAACATCACAAACATCCACACACACACACACGCACGGTCACACACACAGACTCCCGGTTGGCCGAAATTTCTCTTTCTGCTCCTTCTCCTCCGCCTCGCAAAAGACTGATCGCTCCCTTTCGGAGTGCGCATAGTATTCGGTTCGACCGCTTTCCACTTTGCGTGCCACGGACCTGTTTCATCCCCAGCAATCCACCCCTTCTCTTCTTCTTCCCTCTTCTTCTTCCCTCTTCTTCAACATTAAATCGATCGAACGAATCACAACAACTTGTAGTGCTGCGTGTTTTCTGTGTAAGCTTTTGCGTTTAACAGTGATCGGCGGTGGTGGTGACTCCGGTGATGTTTTCCATGATGTGCCCACGCAAAATCCACTCTCTCTCTCGTCGATGACGACTGCACCGTAGTGGCCATGGCCCCGGGGAGGGGTCTTACAAAATGTTCACAAAACATGTACGAGCATTGTGCGTTGCGTTCCCGAGATACAGAAGTTTCCGAGCGGCAACCGATCAGGCATAGATTAATGCTGACGATCGGTAGACCTGGATGCCAGATCCCATTTGTAACGCTTCGTGATCGCTCACCCTTCTGCTCTCCCTGTCTCGCTCTCCTTTCATTCGATCACTGATAAGCTAAAAGGAAAACAAAAGGAAAACACGAACAAGAAGAAGCATTGGAGAAAGAAACCAGAATATCATCTTCATTATCTCTCGACGCTCGAGTCGATGGCTGCCGCTGCTTCTAGTACTGCACCCCGTGCCGTGCCAGAATACGGCCAGAATTCTCTAATGGTCTCCAGGAAGGCGCACATTCCAAGGCAGGCTAATGAAGCACATCACCATCGGCGTCATCAACGATGCTGTTGCCGTTCACAAAAGCAGATCGGCTACTCAAGATATCCGAGAGACCCGTCGGTTGACCGTGTCCTCGGATTGGATCCCACAGCAGCAGTAGCAGCAGCAGCAGCAGCAGGAGAAGGTGAAGTAAATCTGGAAGCCATAATCTTGGGAACGCAACGCAAACGTAGTCGTAGGGCGATCGTCTGTCAACGCGAACGTCTCGCGATCTCGCGAGGGTAATATGTGCGTGGTATGCGGTTCATGTCGATCACATCTGGTTTCGTTTGGCTGTGCTGCTCTGCGCACCCTCTGGAATGAAGTGTGTTTGTTTGATCTGTTTCCCACAAGAACAGGGCCCTTGGGAAGGTTTGACAGGTCTAGGATGAACGTACGTTGGAATGTCTGCCAGCAAATCCCTTTCTGCATTCTTATAAGGCTCTCAGCATAATGATGTTGGAAGCAGATTCCTTGGCATGTTTTGAGGATTACCAACACTGAGAGAACAGAGAGAACGATAGAGACTGACAGAGCTCCTCCAAACGAATTTGCATTCATTTTTCAAAACCAATCCACATCCCCGGTTCCGGGGTCCCGGTTTGCTCCTAATTTATGCATCAAAGGGCAGGCGCCGGTCCCGAAAAATCCCAACAGGACGCTGCTACTGTTTACGCTAATACGCCAAGGATTCGTGGCATTCCTGGCGTGGCACCAAGCGGTGCTAGGACAGTTCCGGAGTCAACCTGAGCTGAGAAATCCTATTAATCACGGGACGACCGTCCTTCGGTTCCGTAAGATCACGCACACGCATAATCCTTGGCTGTCAACCGTCACCGTCCTTTCTTATGGATCAACCTCGTCCCACCAGGTGGTGATCCCGTCGATGTCGAAGTCATCGGCTGATGCTGACGTTGCCAAACGAGGTTGCGAGGTTGATTTCGATTTCTAAATCCCTCTCTCTCTCTCTCTCTCTCTCTCTCTCGGATGTCGCTTCATCGTTCGCTGCTTGATTTGCGCAAGGATCAACGAAGAATTTTAACCCCTGGTCCCGACAAACGGCTCGGTGCCTACGGTGAGGTCTATGAACCGTAGCCAAACGAATCAAATGGACGCGAACGCGCACGAATTTGCATATGCGACCCCTTTTTTTCCCCTTCCCAAGAATCTCGTGAACGGCTCTGTGTGTATGTGTGGTTGTGTGTTTGTGGGGAAAAGCATCAAGCAGCACAATCAGCAACAAGAAAGCCTCTGGTTCTGATCCTGGTCCTGGTCTTGGTCCTGGTCTCTAGTGTGCTAGCATAGCAGAAGCATAAGCACTTCATTTCGCGTAACCGTAAGGACATTCATTAGGCAGCTTTTGGGGAGCTTGGGAATCTCGGGGAAATCGGGAAGCATAGAAAAAGAAAACGGAGTGAAAGAAAGGCAAAAAACAAGAAACCCCTTTCATACATCTCTCGACACAAGCACACACACACAGTCAGCACTCATCACGGATCCTTTCATACTCGTCTCGGTTTCGTTAGTTCGGAATGATCGTGCATAATTCACGCTTTCGCTTATGCGCCATATACTGCTTATGCTGCGGCTGCTGACGCTGATTAACACGCAAAATCGTGGGGATGGAGAAGAGCAGGGACGAAGGGTGTAGACGACAACGACACACAGCATAAAAAACAAAGCAAAAAAAACCGACGAATCCTCGTCGAATCATAAAGAGCCCGGGCAATGGTAAAAGGCGCCGGATGGCAGCATGGGCCGGGAACGCGGAACAAATATGGTTGGCAAATAGTATGAGCCCCCGGTCCCAGCCCCGGCCACGACCCCGTTGCATTTTCTTCCCGTTTTTCCTGTTCCTTTTTCTTGTTTGGAGCCGTTAAACAAAGGGGCGCGCAAAGGGTTGGCAGTATTGGTGGTGGTGGTGCCAAATGCAAACACAAAACTGAGCAGAAAATTAATTATGAGCCAGTGCAAATGCAGTAGTGTAGTAATGTCATGGCAGCATTGCCTTTCGCGGGAGTCGAAGAAGGCTTTGAATCGCGGTCGCGTTGTTGGTGTCACCAGACATCACACATCGGGCGCAATGTGTTTAACGATTTCGGACCCTTTCCGCCCCGAAAACAAAAAAAAATCGTCAGCCAAAACATAATCCTCGGCACGAGCTACGACGAAGAGGAGGAGGACACACTCTTCATCTCGTCGTTGCTAATCTCAAAATGGGGAAAAAAACCGCCGTCGAAAATCATGTCGCGCCGACAATTGCTGGCCCGGGTCGACAGCGAGTGGCGCTATTAATTAACGAAATGGCGGGAAACTCGCCTGGCTTCGCCGGTATTAAAAAAAAGGGAGGTTTCCCTCCTATGTTCCTCCTGTGCACGATGGTGCCCGGTGGTGTCTTTTGTCCCCCAAAATGCATGCATTCTGTCATTAGCATGGTTCCGCTGGCGTGAAGGTGCCGCCTGGCGTCCATCAGCGCTGCGCTGCTCGGGCCTGACTTTTGGCAGGAGACTACTGTTGGCATCCCCCCTCCGGGAAACCGGAGTTGGTGTTTTATGGTTTGCAGTGAACACTGCATGTAGTGTGCGTCTATGGTGCATTTCATCGCGCTGCATCACTTCGAACCACCGGTGGCCCTAATTACGAGGGTGAGGGAATGAAGGGGGTGAGTGATAATTGTTGAATTTGTGCGAGAAGGATTAATTAATATTTATAAGATCGCGGCGTCACACCTCGTCGCACATCGTCGCCTGTACTGTTGGTCCATCCATCTGACGCAGTAGTAGGCCGATGTTGGCCTCCACCAGCAACAACAGTACAGTCGGCTTGACAGTCGATCGCAGCATGCCCTGTACTTGTATTACTCCCGCCCTGGTACTTGAGTACTTGGGTTTTTGTTTTTCCCGTTCTTTATTTTTTTCTTTCGTTCTTTTGGTTTACCAAATTGAACCTCTACAATGATGTGCTCACACATCTGTCCTCCGGCTTTTCCTGTGACATTTCCACACTCGCCACAAAGAAGGGGCGTTCTGTTTTATGTAAATGCTGAGGGGGTTTCTTGTTGTAACCCGACAACGACGACGGCTGCTGCTGCTGTTTGATTGTTGTGCCAGCAAGAAGCCCGAGCGCCACAGGAACGATGTACTTTCAAAGCAATCGTGCTTAATTGGAATGCTCATCACAATCGATTGCACACGAATTATTAATTAATCATTAATTAATGAGGCAGCAAGCAGCATGCTGGTGCTGCGGTTGCTTCATGAGGAACCATATTTGGTGAGAGCCAGGTTTGAAAAAAAAAAAGGTTCGCAAAATGATTATGCTTCGATTCTCGATAGCCATGTTTGTGTGTGTTTCCTGTAATACTCCAAACCGGCGCTGCTTTGAAGAAGCATCATTTGATGACAGTATTTATGCAAATAAATCCACACTGTTTGTGTGTTTTGTGCCCTCCCCGTGAACCGACCAGATGAAAAACCAACTCGGGGAAAACAATGCACCGCACGGCACCGTATCGCGTTTGCTGACCGATAATTTCAAGCTATTCAATATTGTTACCACTTTTTTATTTCGAATTCCGTTAAACTACTATGACAACGACGACGAACCTCCGATTGCGGGTATCATGACGCTTTGTGTGCGGCTTTGTTTTGCATTCGTTTTCGAAACAATCAGCTAATGTCTCGTGGTCGTGGTGGTGGTGCCACCATGCTACTAGGCACACGCTTCGGATGCACCGGAAGTCGCTGGACAGGGAGGGGGAGAACGGCCAAGGCCTGTAATTACGCGCTCGGGGTTCGCGATGCAGCGAGAATGATACACGCCCAGAACGTCCAGAGGATGCTCCACGGCTGTGGCGATATGTTGGTACTGCTTTGCTTTTGCTACCGCGCTATAGCTCGCTCAACCCGCTTATGCTTTATGGTGGATTGTTAACATACCGAAAAAACATAGCGCACTAACTGGATAATTGTCCTGCTGGACAATTCCTGGCGCTCGGAATTACAGTGCGAGATGGTTTTTCCAGTCCGATTAATGGGGTTTTGGCACGAATTAATCGTGCAGTTGATCTGTAATTTGTCGTTTAAACTGTTAAATTTATCGTAGATCTTCTTTTTCGTGGTAAGTTGCATGTATTCTCTTTGAAAATACCCTTAATCGTTTTTGAATTCCTCGAATTACAGGGTGTATCATGAAAAAATGCGAAATAATGATCTGTTTTCGACTTTTTTTAATACTAGTACGGTATAATGGGGTATTGTTGTGTTCGTGAGGCTCTTTTCTACTAAATGATCTATACAAAGTAGCTGTGCAATACAATTCAGTTCGGAAAAATGTACTCAAAGGCTACATTGTTTAGATTGCTTCTCGCACAAAAAACTCCCAAAGATAAAGTAGCTGTTCTCGGATGTAGTCTTGCTACAATTTACAGTATAAACATTTCTGTACTTGAAGGGCCAAAGCCATTTGGAAACAAGGTAGTGGTTGGGCACGATCTACGCGCACTGAAGAGGTGGTAAGATCAGTGAGAGTAAAAGTTAAGCAAAATCCATTGCAAACCATACGAAACCTGGCAAAAATGGGGAAAATCTCAACATCCTCCATGCATCGCTTGGTCAAAGATGACCTTGAAGCAACTTCCAAAGATAAGATGAAGCATCACTTAATAGTTGGAAGGATAAAACATCTTAGACATGAGCGATCGAAGCATTTATTATCAGTTCTGAAGAAGAAGAATCCGGTGATCTTGTTTTCTGAAGAGAAACTGTTTGCGATTAACCCAGCAACAAATTCCCGAAATGAAACAGTTTGCAATGGTAGAAAACGCTGTCAAGGAAAAACATGGCTTTAAGCTTCAATAAAGCATTTTCATTTTTTTTGTAATGGTACACTCCGTATTCGCGAACAAAGGCGATACATCATTGCGTAACGAACATATGGCATAATTAAAGCGAAGAAGAACTCATACACGCCTATGTGTATGCCTGTGTGTATGTGTGTGTACCTGACACCGGCCACCGGGTGTGCGCTACCGGGCGCTACTGGCTTCACCTCTGATTAATACCTATCTAGCTCGAACCGGTTGTTACCGTTTGCCCCGTGGATCCTGGAGGGCTTCGATTAAAGCACGCCTAAATTACCTTACTCTCTGACCATCCGGTCGAGCGCCGGGAAGACACGATCAATTGAATCTACTTTTACGCCGGAACGGGGAATCCGGAATGTGGACTCCGCATCCAGTGCTAACCCCTTCTTGCCGGGCTATTTGCCGTTTTATGCTTTTATGCTTACCTTCGCCTACTTGGGCTTTCATTTTTGGGCTTCTCTCGAGCGAAGACCACGGGCGTAGATTGCTTGGATCGCTGCGGCCACACTCATACCAATGAGACAGATTTGAAGAAAGATGAAAAACAGCGAAATTCCTACCAAAAAAAAACAGAAAAAAAACAAAAAACCAACCAAATGCTCCCTTCGTGAGCTGATCTCGTATGAGTTTGGTCCCGGCTCGGAGAAAGATCAATGGCCGGCCTGCTAGCACGCCGGTTAGGGTCGCATCGGAACCACCTTGTGTGCCGGCCCGATATGTTCGCCGTTTGCGGAAAGCAGCGCCTGAAGCATACGCACAGGCCCACACACCCATCGTCGAGAAAGGAGAAGAAACGATGGCGGGATGGAGGGATCGAGCAAAAAAAAAATCATTTGCATAGAGTGCCACAACCACAAGTGTTGGAGTGAGGAGGAAACGAGAGCCGGGCTTCAACCAACGCTTCTTTCCGTTCGCTGCCACGTTTGTCCTGAAACCGGGAGCACACAAACACACACACAGACACACAGACACAGCGACCGACAGTACTCCCTATCTCTCTTCTCGGTCGGATCGCAATCGCAAAATGCACCGCGTGCGTCCATCCGTCCGTCCGTGCGTGCGTGCGTGCGGTCTGCGTGCGTCCGTGACACGCATGCTGCATTTCGAAAAACGAGGGAATCCAGTATGAAACCAAGCCACACCCTGCCCGGGGGGGGGGGGTGCAGGAAATTGGAAGGAAAAAGAGGAAAAATCGTTTCAAGCAGCGTGCAAGCATAGGAGCATAATGTAGTTTGATTTGCTTTACAGTTTTTTTTGTGGCTTAATGCTCACAATGAAAGAGATCGTACCGGGTCGTACCATAAGCAAATGAACAAACAAAAAAAAAATACGAAGAAAAAGAAGAAGGGGAATACCTCGCGCCGGTTTCGGTGTCCGGTTAATGCCGCAATGACATGCAAACAATTATTACCAAGGGGACCCCGCGGCCTGGCCTCGGCCGGTCTCGTTGGCTGGCGTGTCTCGTTTATGATTTCGCTTCCGTGTTACTCTCGTGACCGCGTGCGGTGTGCGTGTGTCACCGCGGTTTTGTTGAACTGGATCTTAAAGGATGCTTTTTGATCTTCGATTGATCTATTCTTCGCGTAATAGATCTGTTCATAATAGAAAGATGGAGTTTGATGCAACTATAATATTTCAAGTTACTTGCACCGCGGTATGTATTTGTATCTTAAGGGTCTATTATGAAATTTACGTAAAAAATTTCACGTAAAAAGTTCAAGTGAATTAAAGCAAGGTTCTGCTCCTAGCGCTTAATTTGTTTTCTTGAAACTAAAGGAATTCTTAGTAGGCTAAGGCAAATTTTCTAGTCGGAATGACAGCAATTCAACCAATGGGTTTTCCATGGATTGCTATGGAATTCGCTTATTTCAAGAAGGCAAATTAAGCACCAGGAGTTTTTTATTTCACTTGACCGTACTTCGATTCACCTGAACTTTTTCTCGTGAAAATCTCTCGTAAATGTATGTATTGACTCCTTAATGACGAAGCTTGAAGTGTCAGTATACACTAATAATTCTCATTTGCGGTAAGCCTTCATTAGCTTAGCGTAAACTATCATTTATCGTTTTTTTTGTTTTTTTTTTCAAACTATAGGATCTTAAATAGTCAAATGGTCATATTCTTCAATCTTATTGGCCAGATAACAGAACACGTGATTTTCTATTCCAAAGATTTTTTAGTCAGCCTGCATAAGCGAAAGATCGATGAAAAAGAAGGAAAGAATTCTCAGCAAATTCTTAAAAGTAAAGTTACATTCATGTATCGGCATCTTTAATCATTCGCTTATGAGTCAGTAATTCCAAGTTGCACTCCAACTGAACAGCTCCCCTCTCACTGACTTGGAGAAAGCAAAGGAGTCAAATGAGAGCTTCCCCTTAATGGACATCACACCTCTCGCTGAATCAAGTTAGTTACGTTAAGAGGCACTTTATTGTCGAACCGCAAACGCCGGGAGCCGCTCCAGTGTAGCATCCGAACCATTCTGGCGCGAAACCACAAACCCCGTTGGCTTCCGTCGAAAAACCGCAACCGATCTACAATTGGCCAATTGACGTGCACGTGCAGCCAGTCAGACCAAACGCCGTTCCATCATATCATGTCAACACCGGGTAGCTTCATTGTCGAAGACGAAAAGTCTCCATATAACAGCTAAAAAAACCAGGGATCCAACAATTAAAATTTAAGATCTCGACAATTCCAAAGGGTGTGTCACTGTGGCCTCTGCCTTTGCCATTGGATTTCGGATCTTTTGTGCCAGAACCTGGCCAAGTGCAAAGGGGCAAGAGCCAATCACACACGATCACCAACGACCGTGACAGCTCGTTGATTAATGGAACAACACTGCCTTTCCTGTCGTTCGTTTCCTCGAACTCCGGCGTTCGATCGAATGATCGAAGTTCATAAATCATATGCGATCATACGCCGACACCCTCGCGCTGTCGCAGACGCGAAAGGGTTCCACGGACTGCCAACAACTGCCAAGAACTGTGACGGAAGAATCCTTTGTACCAGCAAACCACGTTCGACAATGAGAATGTCCCATAATTAGTACTATCATCGAGCGACATCAATCTCGGTGGTGATGTTGTAGCTCCAGTGTATGTAGCCAGTAGCACACACACACACACACGGTGCGACGTTCGTGGCAAACCGTCACTTAGTTCTGCCTCGACAACATTTGCATAATCAGCTTTCCAGCCCCTTTTCGGGGCGCACCGAGAGGGCCCACTGCTGTGGTTGGTGCTGTGTGATGCATTTAACCGCATTTGCACTTCCGCTTGCAAGGGGGGGGGGGAGGGAGAGCCCCTTCCTCCCACTTCATCCCACAAGTCCCAGTTGTGACTCCAGCTTTACTGGTGAAGTGGTAAAGTGCCATCGAACCAGCAGACCAACCAACGTGCCACAAGAGGTTAATGGAATAGAAAATTGTTTTGTCAAATTAGTACCCCGTGAGTAGGGGATTGGTGGGGAAGGTGGATGGTGGTCACTGGCAGAGAGAGGAGGGTGTTTGAGGTGCTATTACTTGCAGCATGATTGTAGATTTGGTTTGTGGCTCCCAAGACAGTCCGCATAAGATCAAACCATCATGTTGTGTGTCATGTTGTGTGATGTGCTTGTCGGTCCCGTCCCGTCGGTCGGTCGAGGCCGAGAACGTCTCTATAGTATTATGATTTCACAAGCGAACGCGGCCCACTCCCATACTTTTCTGCTTGACCGAATGACCAACTCGGCGACTGACGACGACGACGACGATTCTGACAGTCCAAAGTGCTAGACTGTAAAATGGGGATTCTGACCGAGGGATTGAAGTGTTGAATCGAGCCGAAGGTTCTCGACTTCTTGGTTTTCTTTCGTTTTTTTTGTCAACACATTTTCCTCATCAGGAACATGTCCGCTAGTAGCGTTTTCGCTCAAAAGCCTTTTGACCAGAAAAAAGGGGACGACCTGGACGTTAATTGGCCACAACAAGGTCAAATAACGGCTATTATGCATCACGTTTCGTGTTGTGGACAATAACTTACAGGCATTTGATGCAGTCTATCTGTTACTCCCCGAAAAAACAGAAGTTCTTCGCGAAATGATCCGACCTAATGCTTCATTTAGAATTGACTTCTCAGCGATTGTCTGTCACTGCACTCTAGTCGAACTGGTTCAGGCGCCAGAAGCAGCAGCCACACATGACACACATGCATGACCGAAAGCAATGCGGAATTGAAATAACATTCCCTTTCTCCCCGCCTGGTTTTGCATTACTCATAATTGTGCGAAGCTGCACTACTGCTACTACTGCTGTTGCTGCTACTGCTGCCGTTCATGCAGCAGCCTTCGGGGGGTGAAACGCTCCCACTCACCTACTAGCCGGTCGGTGGCGGTGACGGTGGTGGTGATCCGCGAGGTAATTGCTACTGTAAAATTAATAACATTATTTATCGGCTGCCGCGCGAACCAATGTCTGCTGCGTATCCCCGGGTCTGTGGGCTCCCGGGGAAGATGCTGAGATGCTTGGCAGACACAGAGTGAACGAGAGGAAGAGAGGAGGAGGAGAAGACGAAGGCCAGCCACGGGCCTCAGCGACGACGCTGGAGTATTTTTCCATTTTTCCCCGATGGCACTACTTGCATTACGCGGCACTCGCGGTGCTAGCGACGACGACGACGACCGACGCGACGAGCTGCACATTATGCACATTATGCACGGTGATTGCTATTTACGATCGGTACTCTCGGTTGTGGTGCTGCTGTTGCTGCTGCAGATGCTGGACGGAGAGACACAGGGAGAGAGAGAGACAGTGTGGCCACGGGATGGAATAAAAATGGTCCAGCTGATGATCGGTGCGATCGATTACGACGGACTCGGTGCGATCGGTACGTGTGCGTGTGTGTGTGTGCACTGCCAGGACTGCGATGAGTTGAATGAAATTAGCATGGTAAACGATACTTCTTAGCTTGCTAGGGATTGCCATGGTTACCCTGAAGGTAGGTTGATGGCGAACGCTCACGAGCCAGAATTTGGGACGCTATGGAGTACGCGATGTTGTGCAAATATGTGTTTATGCTTTGCAGCAGAAGCTCGGTTGCAATATTATGCAGCGATGGTTGTGGCCATTGGAATGATTAATGGCGAACTTACCAACGTTTATTTTGTACCAATGTTTTATCCATTAAACTATCATTCGTAAATCGTAAAGGGGGACTCGGTATTCGATAAGAAAACCGAAAGGAATTTCCTTTTTAGTTTGGTTTTTTTTTTCAATCCAATGAAGAAGAAGCAGAAAAGAAGGTTGTTCATCAAAGCGCTACACGTGAGTGATCGGACTTTCACGGATGCCCTCTGGTGTAAGAGGCCACCTTTTTGCTGCTGTTTCGCAATTTAATGAATCTGCTGGCGCCACTCGACGCGAAGGATGTTTGATTTTAATTGAATCCCAAAGGAGTATTCCTTTGGCGCCCTGCCTGCCCATCTTCTGTTCGCTACGTTGTTACTCCCATTCCGTGATAAAGGCAGAAGCTTGTTTTTATATTTGAAATTGATTGTTTGTTTGCTTCTCTCTCTCTGGTTCACATTAGTGTTAAAATATTTGAGGAGAATATTGATGGTTTACTCAACACAACAGTAGCGATTGGTGTACTCTCGACAACGTTAGAGCATAATGAAGGCAAACTTAAAACCATAAAGAGAGACATAAAAAAAACTGGTACTTTATAGTGGTTCAAAGTACTTTAGTGAAGTAGCGTTACTTTCCATCGGTACCACATGTTCCACTAGAAAGTGCATGAACTGCAATTCTCTTTCTCTCTCTCCAGTTGGAGGATGCTGGCCACAAGTTTCCGGCTAGTGCCGGTACGTTCAATCCCGATCCCAGTGATCAGGAAGCAATAAACGATAGGTCTTGCAATGGTTCGTTCAGTTCGTTCGCATCACTTCAATGCCGCCTCTCCAAACGCCACATGAACTAGGGATTTCCGTCAGTAAATCCAGTTCGCCGGTTCGAATTCCAAAGGCTTCACACTCTCACAGTCAACCAACGGGGCACCGAACAGCAGCAGCATAAGTGGATTGATGGTACAGCAGCTAATGAATAGTTGCAGTGGCCAGATTTGCACTCCCAGATCTATCATTGCCGCTCGTTACAAATGGAGAAGCGCTTGAGTGAGCATTGCCGCCAAAGGTTCGAGATCACGGGATGAATGGAGAGCATGCCGGCTCGGCTGTCGTGGTCGCTTGGGCTTTGCTGATGCACCACCGAGTGTTTGGCGGCTGATGCTGACATCTTCATTATCGCCTGCCCGTACTGTGCTGACGCTGGAAATGCTGGAGGGCTAGCCGGTGTACCAATACGAGGTACTTGAACAGGATACACAGGCACCGAGAGAGAGAGAGACAGAGAGCGAATACAAACAATGTTAGATAGCATGTAAGTTGCACGAATTCAATTATACAGTCAACTCATGCGCTTATCAGCTCATGAATGATATTATCGCTGTACTCCACACATTCTGCTTATGCTTCTACCAGTCAAGTCAAGTCGGTTACCTGATTTCGGTAACCATTTTACCGTCAACGGTGAACGGGATTGATTTCAATTACTCTAAGATACAACACGGAGGGGTTTATGTTGATTGAAACAGAGGGAATGCGTACTGTGCAATGGATCCCTTAAGGTTACTGGACACGATGGTAACTTTGTGTGAAGAACTGATTGAATGAAGTTGAAATAATGTTGTTATTGTAGTCAAACACAGTTAAGATGAAAGAAACTTTCTTTACGGTCAAAGCTGCTCCAACTCGGTTAGAAATTCATCGTGAAGAACTCTCAAAAGTCCTCGACTTATTCTTAAGCGGTTCAAAAAAGAAAAAAAAGAAATGAAAGAGAAAAAATCTGTTTCAAATCATAAAAAAAATTAATACTGTTGTGAAAATCTCCATCAGCCCACAATTGCTGATTTGTAACGACTTTTTATCATTTATATAGAGAACTTTAGAACTTTTTTATAGAGAGAATTTACATACTGAACTGACTATATTTGTTTGCTTTTAACGCCTGTTGGTATAAAATATAGTTTCTATCGTGGTCGTAACACTGAAGAAAAGTTTCACAACTCGCTCATCGGCATTCAATAGGCATATAGGCTTAGAAGCAAAGTGTAATGCCAAATCATTGAAGCTTCGTGTGGCACGCTTGAAATAAAAAAAAACTCAAACTGTTTGCTCAAATTTCGCATTGTGTATGAGTTATAATCAACTAGCTCATCTTTTGGACTATAACATGACAACAAGCTTATGCAAGGACAATCTAGAAGCGATAGTGATTTAGGACTCAGGATTCAGGATAGGATTAAGTATAACTTTAACGTTAAGGGTCAAGAAGGCGTATTGTGCTCGATGACCATAAGATGATAATAAATAAATTTAGATCCGTTCTTGTATTTTACGACTTTCACGCAAAATTAGGATACCTTATGGGAAGGAAAAGGATTAAACACACTCACTATGGACAACAATAACAACACAACCAAAACAAGCGTTTGCAAATAACGTTTACGGCTGGTTTTACGCTTGGTTTTATGCTTTGCGATTTTAAACACGTTTTGAAATGAGTATAAACGATTTGGCACTACACTTTGCTTTAACGCTTCATGTGGCAGCGAATGAATGAAATTTTCTAAATTGTAAAAGTTTCTATCGTGGCCATGCACCTTTAGGATCCACCAGTTAGCTTCGCTAACATTCCACTAACTCCAACCAGCAGCACAATCCGCAAACGCAATACAATTGAGCGATCACAGCCTATGGCAAACGATGCCAAGTCGCCTGTCGCTGTCTAACGCATCAAACTGCGAACTGATTGATTCCTGGTTGCACCATCATCGATAAACAAACTCGCGAACCACAGTACCAACAGACCGGCAGGTGCATAGGTGCAGTAGCTACTACTAGTGGCCCCATCTAAATGCTTTGGCAAAGAAAACACCATTTCCCTATACTCCCCGTTGTTTGTGTTTGTCGCGTCCATTTAAGCGTTTAAGCGAATGCAGAAAGCGCCATTCCGACGATTGAGGCTAGGGCACCGGAGCGTTCTTTGCCTTTGGCTCCACGGATTGATGACAGTTGCCATCGGAGTGTGTTCCATCATCGAGGAGAAAGTCAGTCAACACACACACTCATCACACACTCACAAAGATGGGTACGGACACGCATTGTAGTACAATGTAGTGCCACTATCGCCCGAGGATCGTTGAAGTGGAAATCCCACTCGCGACTTCTCCGACTGCGAAATGGTACGTCATTCGATCGCATCATTATTCCAAATAAAACAATAAAACGTAATGATAAACTAAAACCCATCCGGTCAGGATGCGCTGATGACGAGGAGTGGCTGTCCGTGGTGTGTCCAGCGAGATACGCGCCATGCCTTGGGGTGGTGAAGGTGCATAATAACATACCCGCCGATGGCGGCCCCGTTGGTGCAGCACTGCACCGCCAGCTTCTCACGAAATTGCACTCTCGGTCCTAGAAGGGGGCCATTCATTCGAGGCGTGTTGTTGTGCTGATGTCCGCCGGGCGTACAAAACAGCTGGCGCTTGTACCGCTCTCGCTCCCGGGGGACCTTGGGACCCTTCGCGGCGAAAACAATACGAAATATGTACGTATGTTCGCTATGTGTTCGTTTCGTGGTTTGCTTCATTGTAATATTTTAATTTATTGCCACCTGATGATCCCGCCGGGCATGTCAATCAAATGAGAGTGGGTACACCAGCCCCTTGCACCGATGGTGGTGGTGGTGGTTGCAGAATCCAGAACGCGGAAATGGAGATAACGATGCTGCTGCTGCTGCTTTGGTATTCCGGGGTTGATTGTTGGTTTCCGAGGCTTCGTAGCTGACGTACCATTGCAATTGGAGCAAAACTATCATTTCTTTCTCTCTTTTTCTCTCTCCAATTATTGGGCAAAATGTAGTCCGGATAACCCCGGTCTTTATGTCCTGGCATAGCAACGTGTGGATGCATAGCATTATGGCATAGCAACGTCAAGAAATTGATTTAAAAACGAAAAACCCAAAAAACCGTTAAACGGTACAACGAAAGCTCATTCTTTGGTCTTGTTCCCAACCAGCAGCTTATCATACCAAATGATAACACGTCTCTCGGTAGTTCGATCCTTCTTTCACCAATCCACGCTACTTGGATCTCAAAAACTCCGGTTGGCAACCGGCGTGGCCAACTAGAGATGATGTTTTACTCCAGCTCACCATCGCACTCCGATCGAGCACCGCGGTTGTGCTACATCTCCCCGTCCGTCACCGTCGCAAACTCGGAACAGTGACGAGCATTATGTGCTCTATGGCTGCTGGCTGCATCTGGCCAGAGAGGGTCCAACACGACACGACACGCAGCAGCAGCAGCAGCTTCACCAGAATCGGTCATAAATGGGCAAAGAAAGCATCGCGCCAAAGAATGCCGTCCAGTGTGTGTTTGCCAGGGGGCTTTCCAGGGGAGGAAAAGTATGAGGGGAAGGGGGGCAACATGCTGGCCGGGGAGTGCGCGCCGGAATGGAAGAAATTTTTAATTAATTCTACGAACCACAAAGGGGCACACAACGCACAACAAACGGACCTAACTGTGTGTGTTTGCGCCCCCGGATGGAGTAGTGGAGTGGAGTCCAGCGCCATTGCCGGCCAGCCTGCCGGCCCGCCAGCCCTGGGAACAGAGAGATAACCCCAACGGATCCGGCCAGAAGACAACGAGGCAAAAAAAAAGATGGAGGAAGGGGTGGCCAACCGCCAGAAGAAGACGGGGCAGAAGAAGCAGATCGCGTTGGAACTTCCAAACGCACGCCACACACTCACGCAGCGCGTTTGGCGTTCGCTGTGCGCATCATCATCGTCGTCGTTCCGGGTTCCGGGACCCGTCGTCGTCGTCGTCGTCGTCGTCGTCGTCTCTCATTGCAAAAATGTGCATCACCATTTACCGCCACCCTTTACCCCTGGTCAGTGGCAGGAAGCGTCGAAAAAAAGTCCGTAAACGCACGACGCACGGAGGCGGAGCCCTCTGTCAGTAATGCGCCCGCACTCCCAGTTCCCCCTCCCTCGCCCGCGAGCCCGTCGATGGTTGCGGTTGATAAATTCTTGTTCATCTGTGAACGGCTGTCGTCATGGTTTCCTTTTTTTTTTTTTTCGTCGGTTGTCGGTTGCCGGGGTGACGGTGAACCAGAATTCTACGAACTTCGCGGCTGCGTGCGTCGGTTTTTCACTGGCCTAGCACCCTAGCACTGCGGAACACTTGTGCACCAATGACTGACCATCGGTTAGGTCAGGTCATTACGGGAGCAGCAGCCGAGCAGCAGAACCAACACGCGGTCATCGATCATCTTGAAGCAAATAAGAAGGCCGCAGAAATGTAAATCCGTGCTAATGAACTAGAAAGGACTACTACGATGGCAATAGAACTCAAAAGCACGAGCATCTCACTTGAGATGCAAATGGCTATCAGCTAAGCAGAAACAGAAGCACCATCCCAAGATAATCAACAACAAAATAACCGGCACCTGGCCATCGCTGAAAGTGACCCCGAGGGCGGTCAAACACGCTGTTGCCGGGCATTCTCTTCCTCCAAAAGCACCTAACACCAGCAGCAGCAGCAGCAACAGTAGCAGCAGCATCCAGCAGGTCCACCGGTTATCGTTGTAGCGAAATCGTTTTAACGACTGACTTTCATGATCGGTTTTACGACCAATTACGACCTCGGCCAACCTCCGGCACCAGCTCCGGCAGCACACGGTCGCTCGCTCGTTCGTTCGGAAGCTTCCAAATGAACCGATTTGTGTCCCTGGCATCACGTGGTCGTTGGATATCTCTTTCTCAGCGCCTCAGCCCCTGCGCCCGGCCTAGGGATGCGCTTGCAAATGAGGGCCCCGTTGTTTGTACACTAATTCATCATTTAAAATAATTAATGTCCAAACCGGGGGCAGTCGTCGTCGGAGAATGTGTGTCGATTCGTTCGGATGTTTGGTTTGCCTGGTTCGGACCTTCCTGGTTCGGTCGCATCGTTTGCGTTGACAAATGGAAGTCATTATCTCCGAGGGACTCCGAGAGGAAGAACAAGTCGGTGAGAGGTAAGAAATAATTGCGCTTACACTAAAAAAAAAAAAAAATGGCGAAAAAACCCGACGATCAAACTGGATCCCGGAGTCCGCTCAAGTGGCCATTTCTCACATGCAAATGTGCATCATGCTGGCGAGCGATGCACTTGCATTACCACTTGAGAAGCACTACTGTTTGGAAGAAGCTATCCCTGGCAGCCTTTTTGGCAGGAGTACTAGAAGTCCTTCGAACAGTGATCGATCGACATGACAGAAGGGATGCAGATCGTTTTGCGGTCGATAATCGCTTATCCATTTGTAACCTCAACCGCAATCGGCTGTCTATCTCCGTTTGTTTCACCATCAATTCGTCCACCGGGGGTTCGTCGTGAAAACTGGAACCACCGGTAAACCCGGCCGGTTGGTTGTTTCTGCTTTCAGGTTCCTCCAGCAGCCAGTTCCGTTTCCAGGGCTCATCAACATCTGAATCTTTTGCGAGGTGAGTGGAACACAAATTATAAAGATGAGAGGATCAAACGAGGATCATAAAATGGTTCCGGGCAGGTCTCCGGTCTCAGTGAACAGCAAAGCGCACCCCAGGTTGATGGCCATTTTTGATAAGCCGCGGAGATGTCGCCAGCTAGATACTAGAGCGAACCAAGACTAAACGAGATTCACGGGACGAGCTGTAAACGGATTTTGCATAACATGATCCGAGGGATCGTTGGCCGTCAGATCTCCTGTTTGGGAGGGGGCTTCGCATCAAATTTCTTGTGCGTCTGCCGGTTCCATTATCAGTCCAGCTAGTTCGGTTTCCGTTGATACCCTCGATCGAACGGTTGTTTGAACAATATTCCCTGACCGAAGCGAGCGCAGAGACCATAAACCTGTCCATACGTTCGGTGACATCCGTTGATCCGTTCGTGTTAAGCCCTTAGGTCGTTAAACATTAATAGGACACTAAAAAGCAACTCATAAAACGGTTTTACGACGGAAGCATAAGGAATATAGGGACCCCATTATTGGAACACCGTGTTCCTGTCGTGTGTGATCGTTTGATGAAAACCAAATTTGAAAAAAGGTTCCGCTAAGGGTACTAAAACAACGGACGATCTTGTTCAACACTTTGAACCGCGCTGTTGCATATTTAGATGTTGCTGGTTGCACATTGTTGATGCCGGACCCCGTTACTCATTAAAACGTTCCGCGCTTTGTTTTTCTTTTGATAAATGGTGAGTGAAACAAGGAATAACGACTAGGCCATCGAATGTCCACTTTTGATTGGCAATGCACCACGGAACTCCACAAAAATGGTCAAGAAATGCTAAAATATTTAATGGTTTGTCTATCCGTGTGGGCGTTATGATGGCGAAGTTTATAATATCCGTTTCGGAGACGCCGCACCTTACGCGAGAGTGCTTAAATATTGAATTTTCCCATATCTAATCCCTTCACGCCCATGGTTAATGGTCATGGAAAACAATGATCACGTACGTAGCGAGTAGCTGATGGCCTTCCGTGCGGATCAGTTACCAACGAGTGGCGCCAGATCGTCCGTCGTCTGCCTGGAAAGATAAGTTCATTCTATCGACCATGGCTTATACTTTGCTCGATTGCTGATTGCTGGCAACAAGTGGATTTGAATCATCGCGAGAATAGTATGTGATGGCCTTAATTCGAGCGATTATGACAATTCATTCGGATTGTTCTATTAGGACTCGAGAAGCATCTCAATTTCAACTCCTTGATCCTATTCCTATTCGAAGTCATCACTTAGCGTCCTTATCGAGCAAAGCTGACCACACTAGTGAAGATTATTAACAGAAGCACCATCATTGGCTGGTTATGCCACGCTGGGGATCATCATTCAAACCACCGCAACTACGGCACAACAAGCCCATTAGTCTGACGACCGGGCGACCGCAAATCGTGCATATCGCGAAGCGGTTTTTTGGTATGAAAAATGACTCACTTCTGTGAGTCGCTAGGACTGTCGGAAGTCAATGGTAGCCATTAGAGTGGAGAGCGGGGAACGCATTTTTTTTGGGGGGAATTAATCACTCTTTCCTAGGTCGGAATCCGACTCACATGGAAGTGAGTGAACGAGTTGATGGACAGTAGGCAACGCGGCAGTAGCAACAGCTGTCGGAAGATTGTCGGACGGAGTCGTCCAAGCTTGACTTTTTTCTCATTTGCACCACAAACGGAACTGCAGGCGGTCCAATATTGGCCCGCGGTGACTGCTTTTCACAGCAGGAGGACGATAACATATGCATCCAGGTGCTATGCTCCACAGGTGACCAGGAAGAGACAGAGAGAAAGAGAACGATGCTGATGATGGATTCTGGACCCAAAAACGTTCAACATAATACTCATTCTTAAGCAATTGTTGCATTCTCAACATAATCTTCTTAGTGTAAGGTGGTTTTACGTATTCTATATTTTTGATGGCAATATGTGGACCAATCGAAGAAAAAAAAACTTTTTTTAAACGAAAAAATCCAAAACCTACGTTTTCAATGTCGATGTTCAAAAAGCAAATGAAAAAAAACTTTTAAAATTTCATCTATTTTTGCACGCTTTTTCCCCTAGCCTTGTTAGGTTTTCATAAAATTTGATGATGCTTTTTTTCTTTTTCTTAAGCACAACTGTAATGCTCATATACTTTTTGAATTTAAAAATGGTACCAAAAATAGACAAATTGAACACTTATTTAAAAAATTACATTAGTTCCCTGCTAAAGCATATAATCTAAACCAAGAACATTGATTTGTATGTCCTAGATAATGCAGCACAGGGTTACGATGGTCAACGCAAAAAGTACTGATTTGAGGTCACGCCTCTCAAAATTTGATGCCGTGGACCGAGTTTTTCACAAACCTTCCACAAAATACAACGAAATATTTTCGATACAACGTTTCAAGTTTAATATAATATGCAGACCAAAATTAAAGTGGAACGGTTTCTTAACAAAACCTCTTCTAAATTAAACCTCTTTGAGTGGAATTAACATTAGGCCTACTTCATAAGCTACTTTAATTTATTGAACGTATTTTCATTTCAGATTTATGGAAATTATTCACAGTACCTGAACACGTCAAAAAAATCCAAGTAAGCTACAATATTGAACAAGAATATCGCACGCGAGAAACCCGCTTAAGACATCCACAGAGATCCGAATGGTGTCTCAAACCCTAAAGCCTAGCTTTGATCGAAGCAACTCAGCCGCTGGTTCATCGAGATCCTTGTCACACAGTCCCACAGCCGAGTGCTTAACGCTGGCACGGATTCTGGTTGGCTGCTTAAGACAAGACAAAACCAGAGTAATGTTTCACCTCGAATCAGTTTTTTCTTCCATTTTTATCACCATTCCCACTTCGCGTTCTTTCTCTCTCTGTCTCTCGCCTTTCGCAACGGTAAACGGTGCTGCTTCCGATTGTGCTGCAGCATGCCCTCCCCATCACCATCAATCTGCGTGTCCCCGCGAGTTGTGCGGTTATTGTTCGTTCGGAATGTTCTGCTTTTGACCCAGAGTCCGTCTCCCTTACAACAACGCGTCCAGTGCATCATCATCATCATGTAGTAGCCGCGATAAACTTACCTCACCAAACGGCGGGATTGAGAGGAAGGCCTGCAGTCAAATTGTGGTTCCTGCTGTGCTAAAGTCCGATTCGGTTCGGTCACAAACACACACACACACACACACACACATACGTGCACAGAGGAAGGATAAAGCAAAGTTCGGTTGGAGAACCAAGTGTCTTACACTTTTTGGTGCAGCCCTCCCCCTCCGGGGTGAAGTGAAGGCTACTTTTTGGTATTTTTCTGACCAAGCGCCACCGTGCACACACACACACACACACACGCACACATGCCTCTGGGCCACGGCCACTGGTATACCAAATTGCCGTAATAATCATGCTCGGCGTTCAGCGTCTTGTCTTTCTGGCCGCTCTGCATATGATGATGCCCACGATGACCCCGTCGATGACGATGATGATGATGATGATGAGGGAGGGGGAGAGAGAGAGGAAGATTGCAGTAAATCTGCTCCGGTTCGAAAGTATCGCTGGAAAAGAATCGAAAGCCAACATAACAGCAGCAGATGGTCCGCTCGCCAATGCTCGCCTGCCAGAATATTCGGGAACATGATCATACCGACGATGATGATGGTGATGATGATGATGATAGTGGTGCTGTTGTGCTGTGCTTTCGAAATGAAATGCTTCCTCCGCAGCACCGCAAAGACATCCAACATGGCCAATTGGAAGCAGACCAACCGGCCACCGCAAAGCGGAGTATGAGTAACGGAGTGCGTCAGCGTCACGGTGTGTGTGTGCGAGAGAGAGAGAGTGTGTGGAATCTGAAATTATACACCCCACAAATCTCGTGTTTATTGTTAATAAATTATACCTCACCGAAGGGCAGGGCACAGGTAACGCAGCATGCATCGCAGGCGAAGGTATTTTTCATAATATGTTTTACTCCATTTCAGTTGTATCCAAGTAGCAGCAGCAGCAGCAGCAGCAGCGATCGGTCGGTCGGTGGGTTTCCTGTCCTCACACTGCTGCTGCTGCTGCTGCTGCTGTTGCTGCCACCTCAGGCCAAGGCTAAGGTTTCGGCTATCCCCCCCCCAAACCGGCATGGATGGTAGCGCCCTTATATGGTTCGTTTTACCTTCGAAAGACACCCCAAAAATCACACTCCCTTTTTTGGGCGAGGAAGGTTCTGTTTGAAATGGTTTGACGAAAGAAACGAGTTTCGACATTAAGTTATCATCCTCACGTCGCAACTCCTTCGTTTACCTGGATCCTGGACGATAAGAGATCCAAGAAGGTGTGCCTTGGGTCACTTGGATAGGTTTTGTCTGACGAACCCTCGTGGGTCTAATACTCAACGAAGAAAAAAAAACGGATCTCAAATCTATCATAAATCATAAATACAAATGGCAATTCAACGTCAACATGACGCCAGGCGCGCCCCATGGACGCTGGTGACCGCATAATGCATAATGCATTCATGGTTCATCAATATTCTACGCGTTGCAAGTGCATGAAATGAGTATGCACTACGGTGTGTGCATCGGTAGTAGCATACCAATTCCCTGCGAGTGATTGAACAAATATTATTGTTCCCATTCGGTTCGCTAGTCGGTTTGGCGTCTATTGCGCCATCCAAACCGAACACACACTTACACACACACACAGCTGGTGCATAGTCCCCCCTGCTTGGTGTCACACGAGGCGTGAGAACGATTAATATTCTAATTAGAAACGGACGGTTTATATCGGTCAGTCAGGACATGCAGATAGAGGTCAACCTCGTTGGTTGTCGATGCGTTTGGTGTTTGTTTGGCTTCAATTTGTTTATCGAATGAGTGTTCAGTTCGGTTTCCACTTAAGAGGGGGCTTAAGGTTAATTTGGACATAAAAAGGTTCATTTTGTGCAGGTAATTTGGGGTGAAACTATTCAACTCTATGTTTTTAGCATGAATATCATGATAAACAACAATTCAGCAACATATTGAAACGAAAACTACAACGTTTGAAAGAATATTTCGTCGTTCTTTGATGAATAATAGCTTAAAAAATGCAGCCATGGGTTTTATTTCTGGGAGGCATATCTTGAAAGAAGCACTTTTTGTGGTGTTCATCGTAACCTCGTGCAATGATAAGACATATACAATTCAATACTCTTTTCAAATCTTTTTCCAGGTAGCACCATCGAGTATTTATTCAAATTCATTTTTTCCATTATTGGTAGCATTTTGAAGCTTAAAAAGTAATGATTATTATGATTTTGCTTATAAGATTTTCCCGAAAAGACGAGTTGTTTTAAAAAGTATCATTTTTTACAAAAACTCGACAGATCTATCTGGAAAATAGTGTCCAGTAGCTATTATGGTACGTGAGACAGTAACATTGAAATCGTAGGTTTTACGACTACGGGTGAAAAAATGGTTATTTTTGATTATTTTTAATAAAGAAACCACTCAACTTTACTTTTTAAAAATAATTTCATATTAAACTACTACTTTCCAAGAATATTTGATTTAATTCTGAAGAAGATTTGATCATAACTACGTTCATAGCATCCAATCTAGAATGGCAAGTCTGCCAAAAAGCAATTTTTGAGGTGCCCATTGTAGCCCCGTGCCGGGTCATCAGAAATGTACAAATGAATATTCTTTTGTTGGATTATAAGTTTATCTTGGTAGCCCGGTTATGGTTTTGTTGAATTTTCCATTTTTCGATTTTTGGCAGATTTTTTAAGTTTGAAAAGTGCTGCTTTTTTAGATATTGCCTCAAAAAACGAGCTCTACATAATTATTCAAAAAAAGTATCAACAATTTTTATAAACATTCGACGGGACTAGCTGGAAAATAGTGTACAGATTGTGTGTTCAAAATTACAATTCGATCGGCCCAATAATTTTTATGCTATGATTGGAACCGTCTTTGAAAACGTAGGTTTTGAGAAACGTGATTCAAAGTCGCGAAATGCATTGAGCCTTGTATGAAAGGCGGATGTTCAAAAATCTATATCTTTGGTTTCGATTGATCCCAAAATTTTACACAATACTCTTGAAAGGGTAAGCACTCATAAAAAAATATAAATAGTTAAATGCGGAGAAATAAAATAAAATACCGAAGTCCTCCTTTAAATCCTGAATAAGACGCAATTTATCAAAAATCAATACCTGGCTCAGCCAGATTTACTTTGATGGACACAAAAATTTTACACAATATTCCTGAAAGGATCGGAATGCATCTAAACATGGATACAAATTAAATAATATTGTAAAAAATGTCCATTTTACCAATTTCAGTTTCCTTGCCAGCGACGAACCCGATGAGGTCTTTCGTTTGCTGCAAATTAGATTATTGGATCCAACGCAACGGTGCTTGCCTTTCGCTTGATCGTCTTCCACCGAAAATATTCCCCCCAAAAACGGCGACTCTTCTTCCTCGTGTCAGTCTCGGCGCGCGCACTCCGACAACTCCGGCTGGGAGGTCAGAAGGGCCAATAGGTGCGCACCTCTTGTCTTGTCGCGGCCGGGCGGGGGGGACTTGACAAATGCCGCTTCTTCAACGCCCGCACGCCCTCCCCCGTGTGGTGCGAAGCCAAACAAGTGTGTCCGGAGATGGAGCGTCGAGCAGTTCCATCCAGTCACTCGGATGTGTGCGTCAAAAAGAAGCGAAGGTGCCAACAAACATAGGTCCATGCTCCGGGCTTTGGGACACTTCTCGCCTTCTGCGCCTTCACCCAATCACCGACGGCACTGAGCCCCTCAGCTAGTCTTACCATTCAAGTCCGTTGTCAAGTCAAGGCTTCCGCTCTCTTCGCGTGGACAGCACCGCCGGGTCCCCAGGTTAGCGATGGCGTGAAGAGTCTCTCCAATGGCGTGGCGGAGGTCGTAGGGTCAGCACGTGAAGTGTGCCGAAGGCGTGTGTGAGCCGTTCTGTTTGGACCTCAAACAACGCAGCGACAACAACAGCAACAACACCACCAACTCCGAAGCTCTCCAAAAACAAGTGACGAAAAAATGAAAAAAATCGAAAAGAAGTCTATGCATGGGGAGTGATTTGCATTTATGCTCTTTCGAACGTCGAGTGCGTGCGTGTGTAGGCCCGTGGTATTAACATACAAAAAGGCTTTTTACATTAACAGCAAACCGGCATGTAGAAACACACAGGGTTGGAATGCTGGAATTTGTTGCCGATTCCGTAGTGCCGAAAATAGAACTCGATCGTGCTGAACGTCTCGGATAAGTACTCCCGAAGGTGGCACTGACGAGCTGGTTGGCTGGCTGGAAAGTGGTTTAATAAAAGTCGAAACAACATTCAGAATCGGAGCCGACGAGACTACAAATTGATGCATTTGCCTTCTTGTGAGCTTTCTTGGATCGAAGTGAAACATTAATCGATTTACGACCCGGTCCAATTAGATGGTGACGCCCGGGACCGGAAAACCCATTACCCCAAATGCGTATTATCTTTCGCTCCGATAATGCTAAGCGTGTCCTGTGGTTGTTGTATTTTTGTTTTTTTGCACCGCAAGTGATGCGCGTAATGCAGCGATCGTCAGAATGATGTTTCCACCGGTTCTTTTTTTTGGTGTCCTCGTGGCCTGCCAGGCCTAATGAGGCAAGCTGTGTGATGGTCGCGATCGTGCACGCGATCGATCGCGAGTGGGGTGAAAAAATGGTTCTGGGTGAAAGGTGTTGTCGTCATATGAGGTTTGTCACCAGCACCGTGGATCACCGATCATGCAGGCTACGCAGGTTTACGACTGCTGGCCGAGGATCGTAAAACCGATCGATCGATTTAACCTCCTGAAACGCTCCGAACCGGTATCATTAGTGGGGTGTATATATTTTTTTCTTATTCTTTCGACAAACGAAATGGACTGGAAATAATACCGCGTGGCCATGGGTCCATTGCCTGGACTGAAATACTGATCCCCATTCCCTTTTTTGGAGAACATCAACGACGACGACGACGATGAAAGCTAATGACCATTTTGAAGAACACGCGATACGTGAACCAATCAGTCGTAATGGCGCTTCGGTTCTCTTATGGTGGATTGTGGATCACAACATTCAACATCTCGGAATGTCGGTCGTGTGTCGGGTGATTGTCACTCTTCTGGCAGCGATGCCGTGTATTAATCTCCGGCCACATGTCCAGCACCGTCGAGACCCGTTTGTGACAAACCCAACTCAAGCTCAAGACGCCAGAGATGATTACGATGATGATGATGATGATGATCACGTGCATAAAATACAAGGAAAGAACCGCGGAGGGTGGGGAATTCTTTCTCAAACTTTCAAACCAAGCTGGACTAGCCCTTACAGTTGAACCAACCGGAGCTGGACCAGGGACCTCTGGTCTGGTCAGACTGAAGCCACTGGGACTGAGACAATCTCTTCATCATAATTTATTTTATGTATCATTACTTTTTATCGTTATTTCTCTCCAACTCGAACACAACACACATACAGAACGTGGAGCCAACGTATGGGCCACGAGCCATGGCCACGGTCACGGGCCAACCACGGACCACTCGGAAATCGGCTGCTCATTAACTATTTTAATATTTTCGGTATAAAATTATCATATTTTGCTAATAAATTTCCTATCGCCCCGGACCCTTCCCTTCGCACCCTTCTCCGTAGTTATCTTCCGCTGGTGTCCCGTGGCCACGTGAACACATTTCACTTCTCGTTGGCGTTGTGCTACAAAACGCAAACGACAAGCTGTAACAGGGCCCCTCAGAACCCCATCTGGGGGGGATCATCGTGATAAACTCACGCGGCTAGTAACGTTGACTGTTGGCTAGCATCTCGCGATGGCGTAACATAGATTTGATGACGCAAATCGAGGAGGAAGACAGAGGGACTGGTTTTGGCATCCTGTGGTCATCCATCTCGATCGATGAAAACCTGAAAGCAAACTCGAAAGGCCCCTTTCGATCTTCGGTTCCGGTCCGGTTTTGATGATATGCAGTCGATAGCAGGCGGGCTCAATGTTATTCTGTCCGGGCTTTGAGTGGGCTTTGAGATCGATGAAGTAACAACAACTGCTACTTCGAAACGAAAGAAAACAACTTTAAAGCGAGTTTTTTGAAGCTCAGATTTTCGCATCGAGAAGTGCAATTGGAGAAGTTAATGCTCTTGTGAAAGGATAATGAAAAGCATTGTCACAAAGGGTCTAAAAAGATAGCAAAAGCAAGTGACGTAGTTGTAGGATAAGCAGTTAAAATTCGGAAGGATTGCTGCAAAACTGCGCCTTGTGACTTCTCAAAGCTTACAAGTTATCAAGCAGCTGTTGTTGTTACCACAGACTGTCGCCTCGCTTTAACTTGTTTGACTGAAATCCTAGACAAGACAATTATCTTCTTACTCTGCACGCACGCACGCACGCACGCACGCAAAGATAGCAACCAGCTGTAAATATCTGTGTGCTTGCTTGTGTGTCTGATGGGGATCATGACAAGCGGCACACAACCTCGCAACATCTCGCCCTTTTTTGGGACAAACTTCCTCCAGGGGAACACGCGTCACCGCCCCAAAAGAAGCAACAAGTCCACAAAGACTTCGATCAGACCTTGAGAGAAAATGTGAGAGAGAGAAAATGTGCGACCGAACGAGCGAAAGATTAAATGCTGAACATGTCGTATTTCGAGATAATTAGTTTCTATTTTCAGCCCCAAACATCGAACGAATGGAATGGTAGGACCGGTTCTGGGTTATTGTTTTTCATGTGAGAGGTGGGCTGTAGATTGTGGGCTTTTGGGAGTATCTGTCTCGACAGGTTCTGTGTGTGTCTGGCTGTACGGCGCCACCAAACCGGGCGCCTTTTATGCCATTTCTCCTATTAATATCGATTCCTTATTTCGGATCGGAACCGGCTTCGGAACGGGCGCTGGCATGCCGCAGCAGCAGCAGTAGCAATAACAACTACAACAGGTTGCGCAAGATTGACTTGCTATAAGGCTACTGCTGCTGCTGCTGCTGCTGCTGCTAACCGCGTTACAAACCGGGGCCTTGATCCGCAATGAATCCGAGACAACTTTCAAGAATGATCTCTCCTCCCGGGGGCACATATGGCCACCACAAACGAACGTGTTGTTTGTTTCTAACGGTTGAGAAGGTTTTGCCATGGTTTGGGCTCACGCGAAGGGGACACAAATTGCTTGGCGACGAGAATAGCTCCTGGTGGTCTGCCGAGAGCCGGTTCGTTCCATGCTCCGCTAGAAATGCGCTCCGCGCTTGCTGTTTGTTGTCGTGCGTTGCTCATTGACAGGTGTGTGGGAAGACCCCAGAAACCACAGAAACTAGACTCGCGAGAGACAGTAGACGCGTCAACAGATTGCCATTTTGCGGTTCGCGTTTCGCGAATTGTTGTAAATTGCATCGCGACCAAAAACGATCTGTTACGGAGTTGACGGTGGTCGAGCCTTCTAGCACCTTCTCCGATCCGCTCTAATCATTAGCGCTGATTCGATACGCACGAGCCGGATTAGAGATAGTCATGGGTGTGATCGCGCGTATCGCTGTTTATATTAGGAACACGTCGTGCTAATCGATCGAACGGAGATCGATGTCCAGTCTTTATCAAGCACTCGATCATTTGTTCTTGATCACACGCGGATTATTACACTTTTGTTACGCACATTCGCTGTTCCACTGGCACTGTTATCGCGGTCGAGTTACGTGATGTGATAAGGCTATCCAAGAGCACGGTATGAAGTTCCTACAGATTTCATATGAACAACGTAGGAACTCTATACCTCGCTGATGGCAATCACCAGAAATGTGGGCACGAAGATCATTAGTGATCGATAACGTTTCCTTTCTATCTAACACACGCGACCGAAGACACTGAACCGAAACAAAAAAACGGCCTGGGACGACCATCATCATCATCATCTGGAATAAAACCAAACATTCAAAACCGATCGCACTTACCCTTCGATCGAACCGAATGCTTCATTAACTGGCGTTGTCTTGTCGAGGCATTCCGAGCTGGAAAAGAAAGCAAAACATAAATCATCGCATCGCGGCACACACACACGCACAACCGAGAGGATCGACGGAGCGACGGACGAACGCAGCACAAAACACATTAACACGGTTCTAAATTAATTATACCAATTAACCGACACCTTCGAACGTGGGCACGCACGCAACAGACAGAGAGAGAGAGAGAGACCGGCCGGCCGCCGTTTGGCCTTTGGCGCATTCGAAAGACTCGCGCTGCTCGCGGCACCCGGGAACCGATCAAGCGACGAACCGCCTTCTCGCGCTCGCCGGGACAGGGGAAATGTGTTTTTGATCACCGTCCGGTGTGTGGCATACGATGGGTAATGGTCTGCTCTGGGCCGGCACCGGCGGACACGCGCTTTCGTGGTGCTTTCGTGGCTCTTATCTTATCCAGCGTTCGTTTAGTGTACGAGGCGGATGGAAGCATCTCGGTGAAACTACCGATCTTAATTATCTTTAGCACGAAGCGCGACCTCAAAAGAGGAAAAAGGAATGATAGAGAGCGAGAGAGAACAGGGAGAACTATTCCAGGAATGTGTGCGATCACTACTGGCGGTTCCACATGAAAGGCGGCGATCATTTCCGCCACTCGAAAACACAATCGTGCGCGATCCTCGGATGCACGAGCGAGAGAGAAAAAGAGAGAGTCACTCGATCGTGCGGTGACGGTGACATTCCTTTCTTCCGTCCCAAAGAACCCGTTGGCCGTTGCCGTGACGATGGTGGAGGCCAGGCCAAGCCACCAGGTTTGAAATGTTATTACTTTTCATATTTTCCAACTTCTTGCACTCCACATCTTTCTCTCTTCATCTTATTCTCTGCTGCTACACTTTTTCTTTCGCCACCGGAATGCGATTTCCTGCTGCTGCTCCCGAGGACAGAGAGGCTCGCAGATGCCGCCGTTCGCTGGCCGCTATTTCCACCGACCGTTTCGCTAACCCTTTATGATCGCCTCTTCCTCTTCCTCCTCTCCCGCCGTTTGTTGAATAACTTTCGTTTGTTGGTGCGGTGCGGCGTGCCGCCGCAATTAGGCGGATCATTCGGAACGGGCAGATCAGAGAACTTTGTGCCGGCAGCTCATAAATCAGCCAACCCCGGTGGACCCCAGGCAGAGCGAACGCGAAAAGCGCGGAAGGCAAGCAGCAGCAGCAGCAGCAGCAGCAACAGAAGGAGGAAACAGAAATAAACAGTCAGCAACATTTCACTTGTCGGCCACCACACGACCCTCTATTGCTTTTATGGCCAACCTGCCAGCAAGGGGCCAGGCCGTCGATGGCTATATAATGCGTGGCCATTGAGCGAGGAGCAGCAGCAGCAGCAACGCGCGGTTGCGCTATTTGTTTTCCAAAACGGCACACTTTGCCGCATCTAAAACGGCCCCCGACCACTGCTTCTGCTGCTGCTGCTGCTGCTGCTGTTGCCGGTGACCATCTTCTTCTTCAATAGCAGTAGTAGAAGTCGTGCGCACCAATAATACGAGCGCGGCACAGGCGAGAGGAGAACGTTACGAAGTTTGCGGCACTAAAAACAGTGCGCTCCGTGGCGTGTGTCGCTGGGAAAAGCGTCCTAACACACACACGCACACCAGGGAACGAACGAACCAACAAGTTTTTCCTTCCTTTACGTTGCGTGGTTAAAATTCAAAGCCACGCCATAAAACCCTCGCCTTTCGCTTCTTCGCTCGAACAACGCAGGGACTAAAACACCCGGAGTGCCGTCACCGTTTGTGGCACCGACTGGTAGGTTTGTGGGGACTCCGGCCAGTGCTTCTGAATATGTATGAAACAGCAACAACAACAATAAATCTACGTATTACAACCAAATTTCCAACTAAATCAGAGTAGCTAGTGCTGGATGTAGGATGAAGAAAGAGAAAGGATAGGGGAATAGGAACAGCGGTGGCCACCGCGCCGCGTTCGCATGTCGCTTCATTTTATCGCGCACCGATACCGCGATACAGTTGGAATTGAAGTTGGAGTTCCCTCACTTCTTTTGATAATTTTTGGGCCCCGGCCTGCACGAATCATTAACCCAACGTTGGTCTAAGACGCGCCTGAAGGCCTTAGGACCGTGCCGCGTATCAGCCATCACCACGCAGCACCATTAGGCACAGCTCGAGGGAGCGTCATTTGCTATCATTAACTTGTTTCTACAACCATCGATCGTAAAATAAATCAAAAACCTCACTCTCTCTCGAGAGAGAGAGCGCGCACGCGGTGGTTTGAGACACGCAACAAACGAAGGCACGCGTGGCCCCAGGATGAGCGATCCGATTCGTTTCTTTTTTTTAAATAAGAAAACAGATTAGCTCGAGTGGCACGAATGGCACGAGAAAGAAATTATCAAACGAACGTTACAATGTTGCTGCCTCCCGCGTTTAAGACCTCATCGGGCATCGCTTGAGGGCCTGATTAGAGGATGGTTTTCATGTCCACCTTATCAAGCGCCTTACTCTTTCGCTGGAATCAGCATTAGGCGGATTCCGCATTCCGCGGACAGCAGATGATGCAACGCGTTTCGCGAATTAGCGTTCGCAGCAGCACGCCACGCCAGCTATCAGCACGCAGTCACGTTGCGCGCAAGGAAAGGCGGCTTATCATCAAATGAAACAAGGAAAACAACGGCAGAAAAAAAATGGCGAGCAAATTGAGGGCACACAAGCGCGTCAAAACGCGTTCGCAAGCGCGATTTGTTCGGATCGAGGTTTGTGGATTGTTTGAAGCAAATGCAGCATAAGCGGCTGCTGCTGGTGGCGGCGGTCTGCTTTGTAGATAAGAGCCTCTCCACTGATCAATGTAGAGTTTGAGTTGAGTTGTTCCTGCTGCGTGTCGGAAAAGCACAACTTATTGCTTTCTGATGCACATCATGTTGATCTATTCGCTACGAGGTCGATGAATATGTTGGTAACATTCGAAGCAATTGAACTAATTCCTTGTGGTCCGTGACTGACTATCCTGAATAGAGAGCATCGAGTACACACACATATCGAGACTCGTAAGGCATCGAATTACTCATGAGGATAATATTATGTGTCCAGCAGAAAACGCTTCACTGAAACACATAAATCTTGTAACCCCTTGACTCTCTTTCTCTCTCTCTACGATGTTTATCTGTCCACACACTAACGTCGTTGTCGTCGTAAGAGTGGTGGCCAACGAAATAAAAACTTGTTAAAAGGAAATTAACTTTTTATGAACCCACTCGGCGGTTGCAATTGCCCCGGGCCGCTCCCTGGGTGCCGATGAGTGGCCAAAAAAATGCCCTTTTGCAGCAGCAGCAGCAGCAAACGACTTCATTTCCCTCTCTTGGTTTCGGTTTGGTCGAAACCAAATTGCACAAAATTGCTCCAGACCAACCCCGGTCACCCCCGTGGTAAAGGGCTCTCTGCACCATTATCGGTGAAGGTTTTTGGTGTTCCACCTCCCCCAGACCGAAAAGTAAAACAAAAGCCCGCCGAAGGGAGGGAGCCAAAAACCGTGAAAATTTATTGAACCAAAGCTCATAAATTTTATGTTGACTCCATAACCATGCATCCATGGTCCTTCTCGCTCTCGTCGTGGGGCTCTCGATTAACGATCAGCAACATGGCGCCATCAGGAAATGGCGCCGGGTTCCCTCTCCCCGAGCACTGGCCTGGAGAGGTATGTTCCGGTGTGTGTGTGTGTCCGGAGTCTCCAAAAAATGGACCCCAGAAGGACCGGTGGAGCCCGTGGCCAGCGCGCAAAATCGACGAAGGCATAATATACGGTGCTATTTATGACGTCCTTTCGTAGCAGCAGCAGCAAGGTAATGAAGCATCGCACGAGAGCAGAGAGACAGAGAGAGAGAGAGCATCACTTCAACGCGTTCACTCGACGCCTAGCGAGTGGCTTCGCATGACGTCTTCATGTACGAGTTGTTGGCTCTAATATTGTTGTCTGGCCAGACACATGCCAAGTGGCTAGGATAGCCAGGAACATTGGAACACGGAGGACGTTGTGATCGCTTTCGTTTAGTTGCGCACATGGCCACTCACTGTCTCTCTCTCTCGTACTAGGAGGAGACAATAAATTTCGGTTTTATTACCATTTATGACTTAATTTGGTGCTCCTGCGATGCGTTCCATTGCACACCATCCCCTCGAAATCGGGTAAGTGGTCCTTTTCGAGCAACTAAAATATGGCTTCGGGACAACATATTCTGAGTGCAATTACCCAACATGGAACATGGAAGGCTCCAAGTAGCAGTGACGGTGATCCTTTCCCCTGCTGTGGTTGTAAGCGACTCTAATAGCCTATTCCTGTTAAGAGAGAGAGAAGAGAGAGAAGAAACACGATTAGAATTAATCATCGATACACACAAGGATGGTATAGGCAGCGCACGATCAGCAAAGAGGAAGGGATATGGTTTAAGTCTAGGATATGCTCTCAACCGCCGGTTACAAAGGCAATTTGCATCATCGGTTTTGCGTCATCTTGTTTGCCTCACGAGCTCATGCGCTGCTGAAAACGAGATCGCCTACGACCGGGTGGGCGCGCCCGAGAAGTGGCTCATAAATGTATAACAATAATGTCATAAAGCGGGATAATTGATGACTGTACCGTTCACCGGAGGACACCGCCACGTGATGGGGAGTTTCTGGTAGGGCATCGTGACCCAGAGACTCGTGTGTGTGTGTCCCTGTCCCCTGATGCCATTGCTGTATCGCGGATCGCCTCATCATCAACACACCATTTAGTTGCATCCATTTAGAACGAAGTAACAACCAACCAGTGAAGCTCTCCTCCCCCACGAGTGATGCATTATAATAGGAAAAAAAGAAGAAGGTACGAGGTAGCGAAGGAGAGAAGAAACAAGGCACAAGAAATGTGTCGCACACGATGCGCCCGCCCCTCCCGGTTAATGGGGTTTTGGGTTGAGTTGAGAGTCAAATGCAAATATTACTCACACTGATGGAAGGTGTGCTGTTGTGCGCTGTTGTGCGGTGTTGACTACCACCAATTGGTTAAGGGGACAATTTACAGAACCCCACGAGGGGAGGTGATGGTAGTAATCGAGTATCGTTGGCATCGAGTCACGTTTGGGGCGGTTCTCGTTTGGATGACGGCATCGACCACTATACACACACAGGCCCTTCAGCTACTCATATCTAATGATATGAGCGAGTGAGACAGAGCTAAAGGGAATGACACCCCTTATTCCCGATGAGGTGACTCTGGATGCACTTTACAAGTAATAACAGCAGCAGTAGTAGTAGTTAGTTGACTTGATGGCCTGGATCAACTGGAAACCCCATGTCGAGAGTTATCAATATCACCAGAAAGTATCAAACCCAAAAAGCAAGGATGATTGCAAAAAGATTCTAGAGGGATTAAAGTTCCCGATTTCGATTCCAAGTGGAGGGATTTACCACCACGGAGTGTGTCCTTTAGTGTGTCACCATTAAAAAGGGAGAAAAAAAGGGTCGCATGAAGTGGTTGCTATTTGGATAAATTCTTAGCCTTAAGAAGTGTCAAGTAGTCGGTCTTTAGTAGGATGACCGAATGTTCCCTTCTTGTTTGTTGATAACCTTGACACGACAGAAGAAGAATCCATCACTATCACTAGGTGTGTGTGTGTGTTTGGTTAGCCAAATACGAGAAACGCCACCGCGTCACAAATATTGCTTCTTTTGCAAATAGATCAACCAGAGGCATCAGATAGAGGATTCAGAATGTCCGATAATCCTCGCATCCTTTCCCACAAGTCCTCATTCAATACCTCCTGACACTTGGTCACTTGGCTGCGTGCGGTTCCTCATTCGTCATCGCAAGCCGCAGCCTCTTAGCAGAAGAAGTGCCATTCGTGGACCATTCCATCCGTGGCTCGTTGAGAGCATTTTATGGTTGAATTCGAGTTGAGGTCGATTAGCATTTTACAGCCCAACCACACAAACCCTCAACCAGTCCAGCCTCATCAATAAAAAATGGCTCGCACTCTGTAAAGTGAATGCCACGCCACGCCGCGAATGCCTTTCGTTCGCTTTTGATTCGTACACATTAGACATTAGTTCGTTATCTTCTTTCTTCAATTCATGCGTGCGCGTGGCCACCATTTGCCAATTCCAATGCCGGGCAGCTCTTCTACGTCCCTCGCCCCAAAAATAGTCCGATCGATTACCGTTCCCGGCGGTGGCGGCATCAACACAAAGAAGATAAATTAATCGAATCGCAACGGAAGGAGAGTGAACCTTAACCAGATGATGGCGATGGCACTGCCAGAGCCAGGACCTGGTGGACCTCGAAAGACGGAACCTGTAGGTCTCCCTATCTCCAAGCGAGGGACCTTATCTGTGCGAGCCTATTCATTGCCAGCTTATTCCTTTTCGGCGTTCCTTTCAGCGTTCCAGCGTCCGTCCTGAATGAGAAATAGTGTCCCCATTAGTGGAACGGATTGCGCTTCCAATCCTGAGCTGAGGTCAAACAGGGGACACGTTGATACGTGATTTGGTCTATGGAGATTCCCGGTATATCCCATTTCTCTCCTCTCGTTCTCTCTCTGGTCGATTACTGAATTTTAATGATTTCACAAGAAATCTCAATCCCCGTGGCACTCCGCGGACACAACAGCATAGAAACGATTGCCACAACGGCCACGACAACGACGACCACGACGATGAGGACCCGTGGGTCCAGCTCACAGGCGAATAGTAAATTTAAATATTTTATAATATCGAAATGCTCGTAAATTACAGGAAAAAAAACTTCCACTTCCACTCCATCTTCTATTCCTATCCCAAGAGGCGGCACAATGATCAATCGGTAAGCTGTTAGCTGGACACACCAGCCGAACCCAGAGTGGGACTGTGCGATCCCACTCGCTAGCCATCGGTGACCGGGAGACCTGGAACCAATTGGAAGACGACTCGAGAGTCGAGGATCTTCCGCGAGGTTTATTGACGGACGAGGAGAGAAGTGTGTGAAAGAAAGAAAGGAACACAGAGAGAGAGAGAAAAGGAGATAGAGGGCCCGAGATTAAGGTAATAAAAATGTATTAAACAGGTTTCCATAATTTGGACTGACCTCTTCTCTCGTGCCTTGCTCTCTCTCTCTCTCTCTTCATCTCTCTTCATCTCTCTGTCTGATCACTCTGCCAGAGAGCTCCACACAGCAGGCTCCTGCTGATCGTGGCTCGATCCAAGAACCGCCGAGAACCCATCGCGCCAAGTCCATTATAAAATGATGAACGAAAGGCGAATGTGCGCCCCCGTGTGTGTGTGTGTGTGTGTGTGTGTGTGTGTGTGTGTGTGTGTGTGTGTGTGTGTGTGTGTGTGTGTGTGTGTCGATCACGCGCTCGTGATCCTTTCCAACGAGAAAAAAAAACGAAACGAAGTGAACGAAGAGATCATCTTCGATTACATTCTATTTGATGCTCCTCGTACTGTGATGTTGGGCTTCTTCCCCTCCTTGGCCGGCCCGGCCAGGCCAGGCCAGGCTGGTGTAGAGTTACTGGCCCCGGGAACCCGGTTTCGGTGCCGATGAGCCGTGACGGTGCCCAAGAAACGAAGAAGCACACAAGAACGACTACAACGATGGCGATGGCGAACGAACAACACATGTCAGCATCAATGTCAAAAAGGTTGAACACGGGACCGAGACCGGGGGACCGAGGCCGGGGCCTCTCTCTCTCTACACCACGGGGTTCACCGCGGAACCAATCGAATCCACAACACACACACGCGCGCGCACGGCCCCAAAGCCCCGAGAGTTTCGAAGCTGATCCCGGGCGCTTCTCGCTCTGAAATCGATACTTTTCAAACGGGCCAATATCATGAAGATCTGGCAGGCCCAGGGAAGGGAGGAACACTCCAGGGGAGAGGGAATGCGCTCCGAAGAAACCACAACCACCATTGCTGCTTCGACTGGTGGTTGCTCTAACATCAGCATTTTGAGCAATTCGAGAGCATCGACGACGACGACGACGGCGAGTGTGGAGTATGAAAGGTCGTGTCGTCGCTCCATGCGTCCACTCATCGGTATGGCTTCTCTATACCCCCCTCCTCTTCCTTCCATCTTCCCCCCTACTGCTATCCAAACAGCCAAACATTAATCCGAGAGGTGCAGCGCGCAACGAGTTTGAAGAACCACGAACCACACTTGGCACGAAAAGAGCGAAATCAACCTCTCGAACACACACAAACCGAAGTGGCCTCCGCGCGCTCACGCTCGCACACCGCTTGGTTCCGGTGACCTCCACCGGCAGCGTGTAAGTAGAGTAGTAATAACACAATACCATCGACGACTTCTTGAGTAGCCCCCGGGGACGACGACGACGACGATGACGGTGAGAGAGCCTCTTGAAGATTTCCCGCCAAAAATGGTGCAACGCATTCGTTTTGCGGAGGAACATGACGACGACGGCGACGACAATGGAGCAAGAAGGTGAGGTGGGCCGGGCCCGCTAGCTAGGGGACCCTCAAGTGCTTCTTCTTATGCTTCTTGTGCTGCCACTTGAGCAAAAGAAGAACCCCGCAACAGGAGAACACATCGTGTTGTTTACAAATCCTGCGCTGCGTTCGCGGTCTCTAGACCTCTCCTCCAGAGGAGAAAGGAGAAAGGAATTGCGGTTTACCTCCCACCGAGGCGGATACAACGACGACGATATGGCTGCTGCTAGTGCTTTGTTGTTGTTGATCTCAACGGAAAAGTGAAACAATTTGGTAGCCTTGTGTTGCGTGTCGGTGTACCGGCCACTCCATCATCATCATCATCATCATGCAACTCATGAAGGTGGTTTCGATACATTCACAGCAGCAGCAACACCAACAACACCCTCTGTGTACTGTCTGTGCGTCTCTAAAAATAGCGCAACCATAATCTGGTGGATCATAATGTTTGAATTAAAATGGATTCTCACCACCAGAGGACCAGCCAGCAGCAAATGATTAAACGCAACTCGCACCACCGTCCACTGGCTGCTGCTGCTGCTGCTGCTGTCTGACGCACAAACAGGGAGCATAAAATGACATAAAAATTGTCGGCACACACACACACACACACGACCAGACCAGGGAGCTAGGTACTCGACGTGGTTCATGTCGAGATCTCATATTTCTCATCCATCCACAACAAACAGCAACAACGCAACGCAGCCGTTGCCGTTGCCGGGGCGTGCAACGTGGGTTTTACGGCTTCTCGGTTCCTTCTCGGCTCAAAGGGGGCACCACCACGAGGCACCACACACGCGCGATCGCACAAACGCTATTTCTAAACTCTTGCGCTTCTCGTCGTCGTCATCGTCGCTCACGTCGGGCGTTTGGAACAATCCGGAACGGAATATGCCTTCTGCTGGTACCGATGCTAGTGCTGCTGTTACTGATGGCACACACATGTGACTACACGGCACGGCACCATGATACAGAACCCTTTTTTTGGCCCAAAAACCTTTGCTGGTGCTTTGCATGTGGTGTGCGTGCGTGTACAGAAGCACACTCGTTCGGGATCGAACGTAAAACAAATGCAACAAGAGAACATCCAAACAGTCGTTAAACGGTCTAGGTTCCTTCTTGCCAGAACAAGGAACAGAACGATGAGCAGGGATTGAGAGCGAGGCTGGTATGAAATGGCGTCAGATTGTGGCTGCTGCACCACACACGACGATCAGGAGCATTCAGCATTTCCATCCGCGATCGTGATGGTGTCTGGCATCGGCAGCAGCAGCAGTATCATCACCGCGATCATAGGAACCCAAGTTCAGATAGCACACACCAGACCAACGGATAAATGTTGATCTACACCCAAACCCTTGATGATGTCCGACTTATTAGCTCCGTTAATTATGTTTCAAACTTCACTCCTACGTGTCAGATTCCACCATTTTTTTGGGGGTGGACGCCAAGAAAGAAAACCGACATCGTCACACCACCAATCCGCCAAATCATCCAACATTAATCAGAGAGAGAGAGCCTTTGGGACCTCTGTTTGGTTGTGAACTGGCCTCGTGCCCCGGGGCCCCGGGAAAGACGCCCACATCGAAACAATCCTCCTCCTCCTCGACACATCATCATCATCATCATCGGCCGCCAAATCCGCGAGATCCGTAAGATCTCCTCAAAAAATTCGATCCCATGTGACTGTCGATCGTCTGGCGGTTCAACTGGTGGGCTCAACTCCTTTGTTGGATTGTAAATTGTAAGGCCTGGCAGTAAGGCGTCTGGCGTAAGGCGTGAAATTCGTAAGACACCCGCGAGATCCTTCTTCACGTCCCACACATCATCAGCATCATCATCAGCATCATCACCATGATCGTCGTCTCTTACGACGTGGGAGAAGGATCGAAGGGCGACTCTCATCTCACAACACAATTTGGTGCCGGCGCTGCCCGGAATGCCCGGAAAGGGTCATTACAATAGACCACTACTGCACGCGCCACACGTTGGACAATAAATCACGAACGCAAAAGATAGAGAAGAAGGGACCTCTCCTCCAAGACTAAGGGTGTTTGAGAAATGCTGTTGCGCTGTTGTTGTTGGACGTTTTATGATCGCAATGATCAATCACCCGGGGGGAAGTACTCTCGGGGTCCGTCGGGGCCATGTTTTGGGAGTAAGACATCAAACTCGCGTCTTGGCTTCAGATCGTCCCAGCGCCGGAGGCTCGAAGGTCGCCAAAAAACGTTACGACGATCGATTTACCGATGTCGATGTGTCGATGGCGAATAATTTATTATCAGCAAAATGGTTCTTCAGGCGATGATCTTCTTCACCGTTTTAGGGGTAGCACGGATGATCGGAGTGTTCCACGGAGTTTTAAAAAAAAGGGAAAAAAGCGGAAGAACAAAAAAATCGCTGCTCACTGGCCTTCTGCAGTAGTTAGAGTGGCAGCAGCAGCGGATTCGGCTAATCTGCAGTTTCAAATTTATGGTTCCTGGCCTCTGTCTCTCTATCTCTCTCTTCCTCTCTACACTAGCACTTTTGGCGAGCTTATCGCGCTCGATCGATCGCTGCTCGGTGCCTCTGTGCCGCTGGAGGACAAGAATCGATTTTACGATCGTTTGCGTTCGCTTCTCGATGGTTTCATCTTGATCCCAGCGTTTTCTACCAACAGAAGTGGCAGAAGACAACGTGCAGGAGTCCGCACAAGGCAGGTTCCTCAGGATGCTCTGCTGCTGCTCTGATGGAACGAACGAACATTCTTATCAAAAGTCGCGTCGGCGACAACGATTGAAGCTCGCATTTGGTGGCGCGGTGGTTCCCACACACATCACGAAGAGCGAGATGAGTAGCAGCAGCAGCAAGAATGTCAAATGGACCGCGAACCGGGCCCGGGTTGGTTCTCTGGCATTCCTCTTCATGGTCCGGAGCAGCACCAGGCCAGCCGGGAAACAACAACATGCGGCGCACAACATGAGATGTGACCTTTTCAAACCTCCACGTCAACGTGCGTGCGTGCGTCCGTGTGCGTGAATACTCCTTGATATATCCGTTGGCTCCGTGTCTCTGCCCCCGGTGGTTGACGATGTCGCGGTTTCGACTTTCCTGCCACCACCATCACCGGTGTGGATCAAATTTGCCGACCGTCGACCAGCACCAGCACCAGAGGCCTCTCGATGACATCATGTAGAACACATCGCCATGTCCGCGACGACGACGATGGTTTGGTAAAGACCACGAGTCGTACACACTGCCTTGTGGCGAACCAGAATCAAAGCAGAACGGAGCCACACAAACAACAAACAAGTGGCAAAAAAGGAGGGGGATCGGAATGCTCTCGAGCAGCGCATAATTATGGGTCAGCAGCAGCGTTGTCGTCGTCGTGTGTCGTCCTCGCTTCATTTTAGCATATTTTTGGCCGCGATCACGCCTCGACTCAGCGCCCGTGATGCGCCTTTTGCACGCGAACAAATTGCACGTTCGGTAGTTGAGTTATGTTTTATCAGCGGTCACAGCTTACCTCAGGGGGGACGGGAAAAGTGGTTGAGAAGCGATGAGTGTGAAACCATCTGGAAGAAAGAGGAAGAAAGAAAAATTAAGAATACATTTTTTTGGTATTAAATGATATCATTTTCGAATTTAGTACATTGTGTACTAAATGTACTAAACATGTACTAAATGTACTAAATGTAATATTTAATAGAAAGAGAGAACCGTTTCTATTGCTGTTCGCGATCTACATTTTTAGAGCATTCCTCCCTTACAATTAAAGATTCCGAAGCAAATGAAGACCACCTCGTTGGCGGTTGCGATAATCCTTACATAAATCACAACAAGTACCACACACACCGACTGCTAGTAAGGACTGCCTTGCCACGGTGCCAACTATATTGCAATGTACAGCTTTACGACACTAGGAACGGAGACACGTTTTCGTGATTTCGAACACGATCTACGATCTCATGAAGAAGGGGGGAACTGCAAAGTGTGTGACTCATCCGAGCGATCCGATCCGGGCACGGTGCCAGCTTAGAGCGCGTTGCACGCTTCTTTGAGAAGCAATGATGCAAAGGCCGGCCACTGGCGCCACACATGGACACACACACAAGGCCTGAACAACTGATTTCAACTGTTGGTGGATGTTGTCGTTGCGCGAAATCTTTGAATGCGCGCGCGCGGCCAACAACAACAACTACGAGCATGAGGAGCAGTTTACGCGAATCCAACCAACCACCAGACCCTATCCCGGACCAGCAGAGAAACGTGGCCATCATGGCTTGGCAATCTAATAGAGACTGTCTCTCTCTCTCCTTTGTTTCTTTCTCGTTCACTCACTCGCTTGAAGTTGAAATTATCTTCGTCCATCCATCCGCTCGACCGTCCATCGACGCGGAGAGCAGATCGTCTCCTTCCTTCCTTCCTACACTCTCCTCCCTCTCTCTTTCTGTGATGGAGGTCGATCGTTAAGAACCGCTTCTTCGCTTCTTCGCTAGCGCGCGGCTCATAATTTCGTTCTTTCCGCCGATCGACAGTCGGCACCGAGCATCGAGCAGCAACAACATCTCGTGGGATGGTTGGGAAGAAGAAGAGATAAAAAGCATGCTGCTGCTGCTGTTGCCTTTGCTGCTACAACTCTGGACACACTAAGACATCTTCAAAATAATGATCTTCTTTTTCGCTTTGGTAGCAACGTGGAGCGTGGAGTGCTGAAGCCCCGGAGATCGGCCACAAGAAGATCGTTTCACTTCAGTCCGGCGGACCGGACGGTGGAATAGCAAGACAAGACAACCACGGGACGGTGGTCGGAACGGAGGAAAGGAAGTCGAAGGAGTTGTTCTACTCCGCGCTTCTCCCGTTCTCCCGGCCTACGGTCTCGGTCTTCCGTGCAGCGGCGGCGACTGGAAACCGGTTCCTAACCCGGGGAGTAGTGCCCGAAAAAATCCGTAGGAAGCATAGATCGGGGCCCAGACCCGTCAGCCAGACTAGCAAAAATGAAGAAAAACAAAAAGCATCGCGCGAGAAAGAGAGAAAGAGAACCAAAAACGTAAAGCCCGGCCACGAAACGTACACACTGATCACGAAACCTTCACGGATCCGTGGCCGCAGCATGAGTCGCGTTCCCTCCTCCGAAACCAAAAACATCATCCACACTATGCCGGTGGGAAGCGGGCGTCATCATCATCATCAGCAGCAACAGCAGCACCAGAGGCACGAGACGAGAGAAGACAAGACCGTGTGGAGTGTGTGGAGCGCCACGGCATCGTATGCTTTTGTGAGTTGTTTTTCTTTTTTTTGGGGGGGAGGTCGAGGAAGCCAAAACCTTCCTCTAGTGGCGGTGGTGCTGGTCTCGAGAACAAGAACAAAAACGATTTCTAATGTGTTTAACGCGTCGGTAGAGGAGAGCCAAGACGAGCCGAGAGAGTGCGTGTGTGTGCCGCCGACTGATACGTAAATAATTTGAAATCCATTTTCCAGAACCCTCGATACACCGATCGCCGGTACGGGGACTCATCGTGGCGTGGCGTGGCGTGGCGTGGCGTGTGTTTTTTTTTTTGTTTTGGACGTGCTCCAGAGCCACACTCCGATCGGTGGATATCGATTGTGATCATTGAACAACACGCAACGCAATGCAACAAACGAAGAACAGAACGAACGTTAGAATGTTATATTCAAGAAGAGTCGCGGCTTTTAACCACATAACACACACTTCTCTCCGTGACGTGAACGGCCAAATCACGCCATTTCGGCCAAGTAGATCCCAGGGGACGAGGCACTCGGGATTTGAATAAATTATAATCCGGAGAAGAAGATCGATCGCGCGTTGATTGCGAATCCGTTGATACTGCCACCGAAAAATGTCCTATCGTTACCCGTTAGTGATCGGTCACGGATCCATGGGGATGAAAACACATACTCTGGAGGTCCATTGGTGTCGGAATAATTCGAGAATTTGGTCGAGATCACCAACTACCTGTCCTGGATTCCAAGGAACTGGTCAATTCTTTCTCTTCTTTTCAAACCCCAAAATGAGGGCTTGAACTCTCCTCTTTTTTTACTGTTTTGTCGCTTGAAAGTGTTACACAAACCGGAGTGTTGGTTGGTTGCTCCACCAAAAAAGAAAACCCGAACCGGGGACACAACAACGAAAAAAATATGCTGACCACCTCGAGGGGAGGGAATGGATATCTCACCGCAAACATCAGCAACACGCAAGATATGCTGCTGCTGGCAGCATTGGAAGCCGCGTTTTTTCTACCCCCCTCCCCGCTAGATTACGCGCTGGACACGTGAAACCTCTCTGTCGGTTGGTCTGTCCACCCACCGCACCACCCCACCTCCCGCACCCAAGCACACACTCCAGGAAACGGCGTCTTCCGTTGTAGGAGCTGTAGGGCGATGGTGGTGGCAATGGGGGTTTGTGGCGCGCCGATGATATTATGCTTCGTTCGCGGCTCGCTTTTCGCTTTTGCGCTATCGGATACATAAATTACCTTCTTTCACCCCTCACACCGACCACCACCCTTTTCCCTCTCTCTCTCATCGATCGGTCCAGTCCATTGACTCCCACATTTGCGTGGCCTAAGGGGGCGAGCGTTGTGGTCAGCGCGATGTCATTTCACCGAGTAACCTGCGAGCCACCCCATCCCCCCCATGGGCCTTTGGGGATTGGGTGGAGCATATTATCGCGGCACAATCGGAGAGGCTTTTTTAATGCTGACGAACCGAACCGAAGGATATGCTGATCACGATATGTTTTAGGCAGGGGGAAGGAATAGCGATGTCGTGGCCATCGCCAACGTTGCGATATCAGCGCTAGAACGGAAGCAACGACCAGACGAACGCTCCACTTGACGCTCTCTCTCTCTCTTCCACTCTCTCTGCAATGATAATGAAGAGAACGGTAATCCCGAGTTACCGGCATTTGAAATACACAAATACCTCCACCAGCGTTTGGCCAGCGACTTGCTGGCATCATTCGAATACATAAATATTGATACCGAGGAGAGAGAGAGAGAGAGCGCGAAAGAGAGACAGAATGGTGTTCGGATCCAATCCGAGCCGATGATGATTTGGTCCTTCGGAGTGATTTCCTTTTTCCAACCGTTAAAACGGATTTTTCACGGAATTAAAATCGAAAGAGAGAGAGAAAGAGAAAGAAAGGAAAAGAGAGATTTGCATCACAATTAGGACCCCGTATGGGAGACTCCGGACCGTTCCGTTCCGTTCCATTCCGTTGGACGAGACTTCCGGCTCCGTTCCTTCGCAAGTGATTCGTGTTCGGGGTTAAGGCACTCTGGACTCCCTCCACTCCTTGTGGGACGACTTGTGGGTCTAGGATAGACACACCCCGGGAGGTTTCAATCCGGTTTCTTGCCGAATATTTGCCGGGACGCGCGCGCTCCCTGGAAGGTTCCTATTCGCTTCTTATTCAATCCAGAACCACGTCACGTCGGTACCGCTGCTGCTTCTGCTGCTGCTGCTGCCACGCAGCGTATGCAAATGAGATCTTATTACCGATTCGTACGAGTGTGTGTGTGAGAGAGAGAGACCCTCTAGTTCCCCCTTTTTCTACCTGGTGCGCATTGTCGTCGACGTTCTAATCGAATCAGAGTCCTCTGGATGTCTCCGCGATGCGATGGATACGATGTGGATGGAATTCGGATAATTTCAACTACACGACCCTCGCATCGGTCACACACAGAGAGTCTCGGGCGCATTGCAACGGATTAGATCCTTGGCCTTGGCCACTTGGTGCATGGTGATGGGTTTCTTATTCAAATTCAAACTCCCGGTCGGAAAGCTGCATTCTTGTGCTCTCGAATTTTCTCACGGTTCCCGGCAACGGGTGAAGTAGTATTCGAAAGGATTCACAACAGTTCTCACGACCTTCCAAGGAGAAGGACCCCTCCTCCTTATTGATTAGTGAAAAAGGGTCACACATCGCAGGTGCTCGACTCGAAAATCGACGACAAAGACGTCGATGACGACGACGATGGTGTTCTAATGACTTTGGGACGCGATTAATTGACGATCGAGGCAACTGTTTCGATCCCAATCACTAAACACAGACCACCCTGCAAGGGAGGAAGTGGCTTTCGCTTGTTGATCATCGCATCTGCTGCCTGTCTTTTGATGATAGAACTCGAGAGAATTTCGATTAAGTCGATCGATCCAAGTCCTTCCAAGAATTCGGCTAATGAATGAAGTGATCCCGTTGAAGCTGTCCCACATTCCCCGGGGGCTGACTGACCGGCCACCGGGCCAGGTGTGTGTGTGTCACTCCCTAGGGTGCAAGGTGCAACAGGAACGATCGACGATCGGCGATCTGTCAAAAGCAGAATGAATTGCTGGACGGCAAAATGAAGACAGCAAAACTCCCTGCGCCATTCCGGCATTCCGGTGTGGCCTTTGACTACAACAACCGGCAACCGACAACAACAACAGTGCCTCCGGGGTTCCGCCGTCGCCGCCATTCGAAATGTAGATCAGATTGCGATCGCGGAACACAAAAGGGACCATTTTCAAAGGTTCCGTCATCGTCGTCGGCACGTGTGTGCGGTGAGGTCCTCCAGAGAGAGAGAGAGAATGGTAATGAATTTAAGAACATAACACACACAAAATGCCACAAACATGAATCGCCTCCGACTCGACTCGCCGGGGGTTGAACCACCATCGATCGATTGGCCTCGAAGAACCTCGAATTGGAGTGTAACATGGCCACAGCCCTGAACGAACTCCAGCTTGTTGCACTCCAAGCACGCGGTACGCCGTACCGTGGTTTAAAGGTAGCATTCGGTTCGTTGGCGATGGCGAAACGTTTTTGTGGTCGAGACAAGCGAGGTAATGGAGAGCCCCCTAAAAAGGATGATCGAAGGTTTCGATAGGACCCCGAAAGGCTGCACAACATGGGCACAGTCAGCACCTTCCGCTTAATGTTATCCGGGGTTATTGCTGCTTCATGAACAGTGAGTCAGAACGCTCTCTTTCTCTCTTCTGGTCTCTCTCTTGCTCTGTCTCTTCAACTGCACTCTGGATTGTGATCCGGAAGGTAACATAAAATTATGCTCAGATGAAGCATAAAGGGCTCGCCGATCCACGGTCACAGGCATGCACCCTCGCACCCTAACGAACACACAGCGCCCGCGTGCGGCCAACACAACATATTATTATTATGCTGACGAATGTGCGGGTGTGGCATTAATATGCTTTAAGCTTGCTGTGCTGTGTGTGCGAGCTCGCGAGCGCGATACGCCATAATCATCATCATATCTTCCTCTCGTCCCCACCTCAAAGCTCCCTTCTTAGACAACAATCATCCGCACCTCGCGCACTCGCCTTCGCTGATAATCAGGCAGCGCGACCACCACCACCACCAACTCATGACGATGATGATGATGTCGATGTCATTGACTAAATGGATTTCTCTGGAGGGTTGCGAGGCGGCACCTCCAGCTCTGATAACGATCTTCCCTTCCCCGGAAACAGAGGAACGGAGAGGGCTCCTCGTTGACACATCTTCTCGCCGTGGCTATCGCTTTCACACCCACCTCGTGCTCCTGCATTGTGTGCCGTGACTATTGTCATTGGCGTGGTTAAGTGAGAAGGTCCTTAACTTGGGACTTTGGAGTGACAATTTGGTTGAAGCTACTTACCATGGGCTATAATTATGATAGTAACCGGCTCTGGAGATCTGAAAGTAGAACAACAAAATGGTTTCCAGTTAGTTAAAGACGACAGAAGAGAGCAAAAGGTTTTTAAAAAATGGTAACAAATCGAAGCGAAGCGAAACAGCAACAGGAAGTCTCAATTGAAGTTGGAGAATCACTTAAGAGGAAGAGTCAGCAACAAATGTGCAACCGATTAGTCACACAGGATGTAAGGCCACAAGGATGCAATCTCTCTCTCTACCTCTCTCTTTGCAATGAGATGCATAGAATCCGTCGAAGAGTTCTCGAAGGGATGTTGAAGGATGATGACCATCCGCGTGCCATCCGGTGGCAGTGTGGAGGAGTCGAGGAACGGCGGCCACAGCCGACATACAACAAATCGAACTCCATTTATCAACGAACAGCAGGCCAGCAGCAGCAATGAAGAGAGCAGCAAATTGACCGAAGCAAAATGCCCCCGCACCAAAAAAAAACCCACAGAAAACCAGAAACATTCCCGCGATAAATTGAAAAGCCAGTCACACACACACACACGAATGCTCCACGCATGCGTCTCCTCTCCTCCTTTCATGCTCTGACGATGGATATGCCATCTTTCATTCCCGGTTATTCCCGGTTCCACCAAGGGGTCACACCACCGCCAGATATGCTGCTGCTGCTGCTGCTGCTGCCGGTTTGGCGTATACTTTGTGGCCCGTGGAAGGTGAATAAGAGGAAGAAAACAGAGGGGATGATCATGTGTGTGTGTCTGTGTGTTTGGTGATGATGATGGCCAGTGTGTGGAAAGAGCAATAAATCCAATTATTCTCCAAAAACTGCTTCCACATGACCGGGAACATATGTTTTCTAGTTGCTGTGCACTTTTGCAATGCACCAGCAGCAGCAGCACAAGCAGCAGCAGCAGTCAACGAGTCAGCTCTTTTCTGCAATCGTTTCTGCACGAACGAAGAATGTGTTATTATTTCAATTTTTTGGCTCCAACTGCCGGTGCCGTCGCCACCGCTGCTCTTCTCGGCCCTGTTCTGTCTGTCTTCTGGTGTCTTCTGGTGTCTTCAACCCCTTTTCGACAATGCATCGTGCCCCTGGCCCGGCAGTGTCTCAGCAGTTTGTCGAATCAGACACACACACACAAGGGAAAGAGAAGAGAATGTCTGCAGTGCACGAATGGGGGAATCGTGAAGGTGCATTAGCGAACCCCCGGACGACGGTGAAGACGAAGAAGAAGAAGTCGTCGTCGTGTATTGTCCTGAGGGGACACAACGCCGGTTCCCTCCGCTTCCTTTTACCCGCTGATCCCTGTTCCTCCCGTTTTCGGCGACCAAGAGATTCCACCAAATTGTCCCTCTCTCTGGGTCTCTGGGTGGTGCCTGGAGCGCAACATGAAAACATAACCCTTGGTAATACTTTTGGTATCCTCTCCCATCCGTGTGTTCCTTCTTCCACCGTTCGCGCTGCACGCGCTAAGCTCCTAAACGCACCCAGGAAGGGGATTAAAAACGTTGTGCAACATCGCCGCTGCTACTGCTGCTGGTGGTGGTGAACGAACGAATTTGAAAAGTGTTGAAAAATGAGCATCATGCAACGCGTTTGGCGATCGTGATAAATCGTCCGTGTTCGTGGATACATTACAAAGTGGAAGCATTCTCTGCCCCCGCGGGGGGGGATAGCCGGACAATGTTGTTGTTGTCTGTTGTGAGAACTACACCACGATTAATCGGAAAAGATCAATTTGAAGGAGAAAAGAACGGACCACAGAACGGGGCCACCAGATGCCAAATCAAACATCAACTTCATTACGCACCCTCCTGAGAGCGATCGTCTCGTGCATTAACGCCAACATCACTCCAAACCGGGGGGCCTCAAGAGCAGCTCGCCTACCAGAGGGATGGGACAAACCTGGAGGCCCGGATTTAAATGGCTTTTGGTAAACATAACATTAACCATCATGCATAGGCCTCTATAGCTGGCCTGTAGCAGCAACGACCGACAGCAACATAAACACAATCTCGTGGAAAGGGGGGGAGAGGGAACCAAACCAAACGTCAATTTCGAAGAGAAATGCATTAGACAGCAAAAACAAACACTGAGCGAGCACCAAGAGGACCCACAGACGCAGCGTCTGCTGGCTTTATGGTTCGTGCGCACTCTCTCTCTCTCTCTGTCCCTTGGAAAGTGGGAGTCTGAAGCGAGCTACGATGCGCATCGTTCATTGCACTTGCAGCACTTTGTTTACGCTTTAGTTTACGCATTTGGAATCGTATCAAAGGTTCGTTCTAAGCGCTCTCGGTTTATGCTTTCGAGCGCCGTTTTTTTTTTCGACAAAAAATATGAAACTCATCAGCCGCTAGTTCGGATTCTTTTGGACACACGGAGACACTCCGTGGTGCTAACATTAACATTCGCGATCAATAATCGTTGCGTGTGCGCTCGGCCGCGATCGATCGATCGATCGTTCCCGGGGTTCCTCTCACGCAACCCACGTCCAGCTCAGCTCCAGAGCCACGTGATTAGTATGCTAGCGATGGAGCGTTGGCGTTTCTTCTGTCTCTCGTGTGCTCCTCTTCCTCTTTCAGAGGAGGTCAAAGAAGAGGTCTTAAGGGGAGGAGGGGCCTTATATTCCCTCAGCCTGGCCCCCCGACAACTAATCACGAACTGATCGAAGACCAAAATTGAATCCACGTCCCCCCCACGCCAAGTCCGCGATGGAGAAGAGTTGATTCGTCACCAAACACGACACACACACACATGCGCGTCATTACATGCGACCCTTTGGAGGACAACGAGGAGGAAGAGCAGGAGGAACTGTCAAAAAATATGTTTCCAAAATTGACCCTACCATGACCTCCCCTCGGGGTTGACTGGCACGCCAAGAAGGTGAGCTCGTCGATGTAATGATGATGATGATGATGATGATGATGGAAACCCCTTTCCGCGGGGGCTTCTCTTGTACCTCGCGCACTCCGGACGACGACGACGACGACGACGGCACGCCGCACATAAATCATTATTCCTTTCAATGGCTGACACGAAGACAAGTGACAGGCCACAAGACAGAGAGAGAGAGAGAGAGAGCATGGTGTAGGGGCCACTGACGACGGATTCGCGAGTTTTTCGACCTCGCGCCACCACCTCGCACCCTTTCCCTGCTAGGAAGGGGGTAAAAATGACGTTGACGTTGGCTAGCTGGCGTGGCGTGTGGTAGTGTGACTGTGAGTGTGATGTGTGCAAAGGAATGTTGCTAATTTGCATACAAAGGAAAATGATGACGTGACGCGTTGCTACGGCCGTCTGTCTCCCGTCCCCGGACTAAGGGTTGATGGAGGTGGGAACAGGAAGACCCAAAAGTCACCTTCTCTCTCGGTCGCTCTCTCTCTTTCACGCAGACACACACAAGGAATGGTTGGTTCCGTTGTTTCGAATCGAAAATGGACTGGCATAGCTTATCTAATTAATTTATCTTCCCTTCACCGAAGGGATGTGTCCACTCTTCAAACGCCTCTCTCTCTCTGTTAGAGTCTCGAGCGAAGCTGCTGCACCTGCTCAATGTCACACATACACACGGCACCGTGTCACATGTTCTATTCCAGGGAATCATCATCCCTTGGCATCGCCCAACGCCGAGGTCCCAACTCCCATTAGAAGCGGATCATTAACGATCGGGGAATCGGGGAATCGGATCTTCACCATCGCGATCAATCATCTATTCGACATTTCTACGACGATACGAGAGCGGTGAGGGAGACAACACCGCATCGTTGTCTTCGCATCCCCTTCCCCTCACCCGGGGCAACATAAAACTCAATAATCATCAATTAGCCAAACATACACTCCAAAGGAAGCGAGCGCCATGCCATCACCCCCCAGAGAAGGGAGAGGTTAATGGGTTCACCCTGATGCGTCTATGTCCTCCCCCTGTCTGTCTCTTCGGGTGCGCGCACCCCTCTCTCTCTTTTCTCTCTCTCTCTCTCTCTCTCTCTCTCTGAGTGTGTTTATGATTTAAGTGTCTTGTAGTTGTAGTTGGGGTCGCGAAGAAGCGACACACCCAAAACCCGTCCATGTGACGTCGGGCCGGTGGCGTGTGGAAATTGATTATTACAAATAAATTGTGTCTCCCACATCCCACCCACCCTGCAGGCCATCAACCCCTTTGGCGGGGCCACTCACGAAAAAAAAGCACCGAAGAAAAGCATATGTTTCTGTGCTACGAATGCGATGCGATGTTTCGTCGACTAAGGAGAGGAGACAGAAGCAGAAGATCGGGACCACCACCACCACCATCACCAGCACCAAGCACATCTTCAACATCGCATCGCGTTCGAGTCTGGCTGTCCGCCGCAGCAGTGTCTATTATTATTTAATTTAATTCTAATTAACTTTAATTCATTCCTCCCTAAAACTGCCGCCATTTCGCGCGCGCGCGAGCGTCGTCCTCGGTGGTGGCGGCGAGTTAAGTTTTTTCGAAACTAAAAACTCATCCCCCACCTCTACACAACGCCTGGTGGCGGTGGTTGATGCTGCTGTACGTTGATTACTAGAGACAAATGATGGCGGGTCCGTTTGTGTGTTTGTGCGCGGTTGATTACCGATGATGGTTGGAGAAGGCAGATGATGATGCTGTTGACGATGCTGTTGTCTCTCGCATGTCTAGAAAGTGGTCGTCGGGGGCCCTTTCCTTTTCGGCTACCACCACCACCACCACTATCCTCTATCCGCTTGCCGCTTGAAGAACAAGAACGCCGGCAACATGGAAGCATCGGAGGGGATGATCAGTTAATAGATCATTTGTCAAATCGAAAAGCGAGTACGGGACACAGGCACACACACGCATGTGCGCTGGTACAATCGGTTAACGAATTGTTTATTGATTGCTAAACGAAAATTTATCAATAGAGAGCCGCTCCGCCGAGGGTCGAGGGACCGTTCGGTTGGGTTTGGCTTTCTGGGCGCCAGCCTCTCGTACGAGGAGGAGCAGAAGGAGGAGGAGAAGGACCGGCAGCTATCAATCATGCTGCTCCTGCTGCCAGCGGCGGGCATTCTGATATGAAGCAACAGAAACAGAAGGTGACTCGTGATCGTGGTGACCGTGACGAGTTTGATGGCCACCGAGACCCCTTCCTTTTCTTAAGACCGGTGAACGCCAGCTTCTCCAGACCAACACTACATATTAACACTGTGTAGGAGCAGCAGAAGAGAGAGACAATCGAATTATGAAATGACCCTTTTGCTCCTTCCTTTCACTCCCGTTGTGTGGCTAAACAACCATTCTGTGCTACTTGAAATCGCACTTCCTGCGGACAGATCCGCAACATCCGGAGTACAAAGGAGATGGTTCGAGATCGAGAATCGAGGCCGGAATAAAAACTCACAAGTGACCGAATCGATGGTCAGTGGGGACAGTGTGCAGTGGCGAGGCCAAAGCCAAAGTAGTGGATTTAATACATTACACATTGCTTTTTGCTGGTTAACATCGTCCGGCGAGTCCGCAACATGAAGAAGTGAATTAAATAAAGCAAAAAACATAAAACAAAGTCAAAGCGCAGTCCAAGCGGGTTGAGGTTCTAACGCCTGTGCGAAGGAATAGCCGCAAGACCGGAGAAGAACTCGGCTTCTTCTCTTCTTGCCTCTGGCCGACTGAAACTCCTGGGGGAGGTAGACGAGTCGGAACGCGAGAAGCAGCAGAAGAAGTCTGAAGTCTCTGCGCTGCCCTGTACGCTAGACGCATATCACACAACCAAGGCGGGTGGTGTAGGAGAAGGAGTAGGAGGTTAACCCATTTCAAGGCGGAAAGCGAAGCGACGGAAGGGAAGAAAACTCCAAGAACTCCAAAGTCGAAGGCAAAGAACGTAAAAGACTAACCACGCGAGGCGGCCGCGGGATGGACAGAGAGCGAGAGAGAGAGAGAGAGAGAGAGAGAATCCAAAGGACCGAGCGCATAGCACTCCCTCTTTTACTCCCCCTCGCCACCGAATCGAATGGCTTCCCTCGCGCGCGCGTCCGTCGCCGCGGTTCTTATGAGTTTTCTAATCTTTGCCTTCGTCGTCGTCTTTCGTTCGTTGTTCGTTCGCCTCTTCCCAAAAATAATGCTCTCCTGCCGCCGTGGTACCGGTGCTCGGTTGGTCGGTCGGTTCTTTAGGCCTGACTCCCCCCCTGTCCCCTTTCTACACACCCCTCCCCCGGATGCCATGCTGTACGCATCGCAACGAAGCAGCAAGTAGAGTGGAGTGTGGAGTGTGGAGTGTATGAAGATGTGCTTGGAATTGAACGTTAGATTCTCGTTTCGTTCCCTCGCTTTTGGATCTCGCTGCTCGACCGCTCTTTGCCTTCTTCTTGAGATCCAGAAGTGTGGTTTCCTCCAGCTCCTCTTCCTGCCTTCCCACCCCACGACAGCGACGTGCACTCCCGGGGCTTCTTGGCCCGGACCAGACCAGACCAGACGAGTTAAACACAAATCCTTTGCGCCTAACCCTTTATGCCCACGCCTTTACGGGGGTCTTCCTCCTTCTCCTTCCCGGTTTTTGTTGGCATTTTTTTTGGGAACCCCACACATTCCTTGTGTGCATGTGTGTGTGTGTGTGTGTTTGTGGTCGCGACACCGTGCACCAAAAGTTCAAACCATATGCCAAGCAGAGGCAGAGAGAGAAGAGTGTATAAAATGCCTTCCTACATCGACGACGACGAGCTGCTGTCGAGAAGAATCAAAAACTTCAACCTTCGACTCGTCGTCTGGTGTAAGGTGGCCAAGGACCTAGGTTCGGTTCGGTGTTGTATGAGAAGATTTCGGTTGAGGAGACCTTCTTCCCTTCCTTTAGCGCTTGATCGCGCTTCTTAGCGGGAGGTGCAAGCATCGATCGTACGAATTTTAACAACTCCGAGGAGGCGTCGTCGTCGTCGTCGACGTCGTGTAGGGTGTCATGGTAACAGACTCGCATCTGTCGGTAAGCCGACGATGACGTCAAGTTGTGCAGAGGCAGTTTACGATGATGTTCATCCAAGTAGGTAATTGGATTACAAAGATGATGGGGTCTTGACCGAGTTGCCCTCAACTTCCATAAAAAAAATATATACCAACACGCATGGCACGTGGTGTGTTTAAGAAAAACCGCTTCGGAAAAAATAAGGCAATACCCTTCTCCAACCGGTCTATCGTGACGTGGCACAAATATCGATGCTCGAAATGAAAGGACACACCAGCCGGCCTTTAACCGAGGAACATCTCAATTTGCTTGACCCCTCGCACACCACACTCGCGCAAGGAGCACAGCCACAGGAGATGGACAAAGGGAATGGATGGACCGCTGGGCCGCATTTGGTAGTTCCTCGTACGAGTCCGAGTCCTGTCCGATGATGGCACATGTCACTCCTCAAGTGTTTCCTTCCTGTGGCCCCGGCGGAGAACCATTTTGACACTTTGTCGATAGCCAAAGCAGACCCTCTTGTACCCATCTCATGATGGTGCCCCTTCCCGGTGCTGCAGGTGCTTGCAGGTGGCGAGGAACAAGTGAAAGCGTGGCAGCCAACCACCAAACACTCTCTTTGGATAGAGATCGGGCTCGCGGATTATACTCGAGGATCCTGCCGAGAAGGAGCAAGAGGAAACCGAGTGCGGCGGTGGCGGCGGCGGCTTTCAGGATCACTTTCACAGGAAAGGCGCTCGGCGTAGTGCCGGCTGCGGCAGGTGAAATGTTCGAGACACCATCATCGTCATCATCATCATCATCGGAGGGCACAAAAAATTGGGTTTTCTGGACGATCGTAACACACACACACGCGCGCGCTCTCTCGCTCGGGCACATACACTTTTCTTTTTCTCACTTTTTGAGCACTGTCGAGCTCCTTCTTGCTATTGCTGCTGCTGTAGTTCACTTTTATGCTGATTTAGCCGATGGATCTCCCTTATGCCTTTGAATTTGGCTTCGTTTCGTTTGGTTTATGAAAAAAAATCGTGCGATTGCGAACTGTGCACTTACCTATTTCCGTTGACACCGAGCCATTTTCTTCGCTGGACAGGTTTCACAGAAGGCTCGGAAGGTGTGTTGCTGGTGCTACCGTCAATCAAAAGTGTTGAGACGCGAGTTTGCACAAACGAAACCGATAGTTTTTTTTCTTTTGGTAATGTTTTTCCTACTTTCATTTTCTTGTTCACAGTCGACTCCAAAAAAATTAAGAGCTGCTAGCCGTCACTCGTGTGTCGATTCAAATCGAGTGTTACTGAGATCCGGAGCCTTTCATAGCCATCCTTCTGCCCTCGAGGGATTATTACTTGAGTTTCAAAATTTGTCTAGAAATTCACCTAATCAGCCGAAATATTGTAGCATTTCACTACTTTGCTCGGAATTTCTAACAGAAAATGAATGGATTTTACTTTAGGGAGTTTTTTTTCTTGCGCAAAAAAACACACACGCAAACACACTTTAGCACTTCACCACTTGTGGATTGTGTCAGCGAAAGGCGAGACTTCAGCAGCAACCAAAAAAAAATGACGTTCCATCTCCAGGTTCTCCAGCAGTGTTGGGTTTTTTGGGGTTTTGCAGTAAAACCGCCGCTCTAGCGACACGTCACGAAGCGTGGTGTGCCGCGGATTGATCCGTGTGCGGTGCGCGCGATCCTACCTCGCGAACTCTACTGCCAACCGCGATACCCGTGGCCCGGAAATGGCGACGAAACGTTCCAGCAAAATCACACACATAGCAGTCGCGGGTTCGTTGCACAATAAAAAAAAAGAAACCTTATCACTTGGTGCCGCTGTGGTGTGTCTTTTGGTCGCGAACGAAACGAAAAAACTCTATTTAACCGCCGCGTTCAATTCGGATTTTCTGTAAGAGGGTTCGCTACCGGTTTTTTTGCTTTCCGACGACCAACCACGACGACGACAACGACGACAACGACGACAAGGGATGATGTTGCTGCTGCTGCTGTTTAATGCTCCTGCTTCTGCTGTTGGCTGATGCTGAGGACTGTGAGGGTTGCTTGGATGAGAGCGCGCACCTGAACCGCACACAACACGACCGAACGCCACGAACGTCAGAGAGCTTGTGAAAATTTCCACGCTAGATTCACGAATGGAGGCGCGGTTGGCGCCTCCATCCGTCCGAATGATGGAGGGATGGATGAAAAACTGGATGGAAGAAAACCCTCGGATGGAACGGCACGGGGTGTGCGCGGCGGAGGTACTAGTCCTGTTTCGCTCGCACGCCCGCACTACACCGACCGACCGATGCGAGCGCATGCGCAGCTCGCGAGCGGACCTTTCGGTCGCACCCGCGACGCGACGCCGGCGACCGCAACTCGCGGGAGAGAATGAGCGCGCAGGCGTCATTCGTTCTCGCTCTCGCACCCTTCACCGTTGCTCGCTCTGTGTAGGAAACGGGTGGTGGGGGCACATAACCAATACATGGACAACGCAGTTGCCTATGTGTTGGTGAGAGCGAGTTCTCCGTGTGGTGGGGGTGTGTAAGCGATGCCAACAGGGGGGAGCGCAAGAATGGAAGGGATGAACGAGAGAAGTTCCAAAGAAGAGGGAGAAAAAGGCATTTGAGCAAAAAAAAAACCTAGTGACCATCGCAGGACAATGCCGGGGATGGAGGGACCGTGAGAACCATTGAGTCACAGGTGACAATACTGTTGCGAAGGGCAAGGGGAGGAAGGGAGGAAGAGAAGGTGATCTATTCCTGTTGTTGTTTTAATTATGAACCGTCGCGCGATAACCGGCGAGCAGCACTACCACGAATTCGTGGCAATCGCCAAATCGCCACGACAAACAACAACGGACACCCCGCTCTCCCTGCACCCCACAAACCCTCGTGTGGGCTGCTCCTTGTTTCGTTAAAAGGGTCAAAGGGTATCGCCGGTGATATGGCCGGCCAGCCAGCTCTTATCTCCATTGAAACGTCTAGGCAGTAGTAGTAGTAGCGTCGGCGTTCGAACTGTCGGACGAATCATAAGTCTCTCTGGACCACACTACGGCCAGCGCGGGCTTCTTTGTTTTCGTACATCGCACGCCGCAGTCGAACGGCATCCAAAACTGATGCATCCCCTAACCTCAAAAACGTGCAGCCACGCAACGAGCGTAGCTGGCCTTGAAATGCACCGTTTTTGTAGGTTAGCAGCAAATGGCGCGTCCCTACGATGACGATGCTCTGTGCAACAGACCAGCAGCAGCATCATCGTTGTTCCAATTTAATGCACTTTACGAGCGCTTGTCAGTGTGCGCGAGATTTGCATCATGGCCGGGCCGGGCCATTGTTATTGTAATCCCCGCGCCAAAAGCCAAAGTTTTCATATTCGGCACCGTGGTGCGATTCCGCGGGAGTAGTGTAATTACAGTAACAGCTCATTTGCATATTCAGCCCCGCACCCCTTTTGCCCACCCCCTCCCCAGGGTTTTTAATTCCTCTAGTGACCAGACGAGATGATAACCCAATTTCTGGTTTCATTGTCGCCGCCACAAACACTGGTGCTGGTGCCTCGTACGAGCGGCAGTGGTGGTGGCGCGCTTGATGACAAGTTTGACAGATAAAAGAGCAACACCAACAACAACAGCAGCACCAGCAGCAGCACCAGCAGCATGAAACCGGCCATAAAGGTCGACCACGACGCCGCGGATGGAGCGAAAATGCTGGACAATTAAAACATAACGCCCCGGTTCCACCACCCTCCCTCCCTCCGAGGGGTCATTGGCGTTTTTGGGGCTGTTTTTTTTTGGGAACTAGCGGCAACGGTGTCGGCGGCGGCGGCGGTGATGGAATTAGCTCGCAGCTCCATGGACGATGCAGCGGACGGACGGGGTGGTCGGATTATTTATTCTGCCCGGCCCGGCACCCCCGTCCCCCTTTCCTTCCTCTGGGGTTTTTGGGGAGCGGTCGCTGGTGCTGGTGGCGCTCGCACTCCGCCGACGATGAAACGAAAATAAACTCATGAAACATTAATTAATCCTGTATTTTTAGCACTCCACTGCCGGTGGGGTGGTGAAGGGGGGCGCTGCTGCTGGAAGGGTAAGAGGCCGGTCGTTTAATCGATGCTCGTTGGTGGGGTGGGGTTTTTTTTTTGTTTGGCGGGTGAAGGGGCATTTGCAATTAGCCCCCCCAGCATGGCATGTTGGGTTGTGTGTTGGGTGGTTGTGGCTTTTTGGTCTGATGGCGCTGCGTCATCGGACGCGTCCGCCCGCCCGGTTGGTTAGTGAAAGTGTGTAGACCGCAACGGCGGCAGCAGCAGCAGCAGCCAGTAGTCATCGTTCCTCAAACAATCATCTCTAGACCTCTCATTGGCACACCCATTGTGTGCTGCTAGCTGCTGGAGCTGAGTTCATCTTTCGCGCTTCAATCTCGCTATCGCGGTCGCGGTCGTGGCCGCATGACGGCACCAACCGCACACACGCAGAGATTAGCGAGAGAGAGAGAACTCGACACGACGACGACGACGATCCGTGGCGTGGAATCTGCCTCGAGGCGTGGTGGTGAGCGCGATGATGTCATCGCGCCACACAGCCTCCGATTATACCGATCATCGTCATCATCATCATCGTCATGGTCATCGTGGTGTAGAGAACGGCGTGACTGGATGATCCATCCAAGCAACCGAGGAACGCGCGTTATTCAACAGATATTTTGCTACCGAAAGCCTCGGTCCGAAAGCCACTATGCTATAGCACACCTGTAGCAACCAAGTGCAGCGTAGCCTACCTTCTGCAAAACCTCCGGCATTCTGTTTGACATTTCGGTCCCACAGGCCAACTACAATTTGTCAGGCCACGCGTCCTGTACGGCGTCCGTGGATACCAAGATCTTTTTCACCTTTCAATCATTCGCGAGGAAAAAAAAACAAGCAAACATTTACAGAAACACCGCTCGTGCCGGGCGTTGTTGTGCCCATGATTTATACACTTTGTTACCATTTTGACTGTTTTGATCGCAAGATGGCAGCCCGGGGACGGACGGACGGACGACGTGGCATTTTGCTGCATGCCGTGAGGACGATCCAAGGGTCGCCTTGCGGTCGCAGTTTCTTATGCTAATTAATTATCGCAGCTCGTTTGCTGGTTGGCTGTAGGTTGTAGTGGTGGTGGTCGTTTGAATGAATCCGGCGGCCGCCACCATGCTGGATAGCACGATCTGTAACAATCGTCATGCGACACTTGGTGCGCCCTTCCGATATGACTTCAACACTTGGTCTTCATCATCATCATCATCGCCGCCACCAAACATTTCTCACTCGATGTGTGTGGCTGCAACAGTGTGTGGGGGCTGGCCGCCACGCCAGAGACCATCAGTTGGCGTGCTGATGGTTCGCAATTAATTAGAGCATAACCTTTTGCCAACTCTCGAGCTCTGGTCGAGCTGCTCGAGGTGCCCGTTGCCTCGGTGTAGGTTTGCACTACTGCTAGTGAAGTGTGGCCGCGATCGCTTGTGAGCAGGGTGCACATGATGCACAGAGCGCAGCGCACAGAGTTCGTAACTTCCTCGATGATATTTTAAGATTTTAATAGCTCACGCTCAAGCTCAAATGGCGATCGCGTACAGGCGAACGAAGGTATAACAGTACTCGGTTTGGCGTGGAGTAGTGCACCAACAGCAACAAGTAGACGGCCACGGGCGACTCCACATGAAGAAACGGTCTGGCCAATTGCTGCGTCAACCACAAAAAATCGCGACGAAAACAAACAAATTCCCCATGCGGAGCGCCATATTCACAGAACTGTCCACGCATCGTGCGAGTTCTACGGGTTTTTTTGGACAAATCCTGTAAGACGACAACAGCGACCACGGTGAAGAAGAAGCTCTGGTGGGCCATAGTATACGCAGCGCGCCATCAGGACGGAAAGACAAATTCATGACGCTTCCTTCTCGCGAGCATTAAAAAAAAGGCCAAAAAGGAAGAAGCCGAGGAACATGACGACGAAGCAGCAGCAGCAGCAGCAGCAGCAGCAGCAGCAGAAAACATTCCCGCAACTAACGAACACACAGCACAACCGGTCTAACCGGTCTGCGCTCGCGCGCGCACACACTCCATGAATCTCGTTCCGTGGCGACGACGACCGCGACGCGTTTTCGACGGTTTTTTGGCGGTTTACCTTCCGGTACGCCTGCCTGCCACTCGACATTCCTCCCGATCCGCACCCTGGTGATCGTGATATGCAAGCGGCAGTCCGCGACTCCAGCCATTGGCCTCAGCATCAACAGCAGGCAACAGCGTGTATGGTGCGCCCGGGCGAGGACAACGCATTTGTTTGCACAGCATGGACTCGTCGACTGGTGGTCGTCGCGATTCGCGCGCGGATTACTCCCCCCGAAAAAACGTCGAAAAACAGGCTCCAGGAGTTCAAATTCTGCTTCGAAACCCGGGGTCTAAGGGTTTTTGGGAATAGAAGGAAACTCTTTCGTCCTAGCGCCGGGGGTTCAGTTGAAGGAAAGGGTATAAGGAGGCCACATAATTCGGCCCCGGCTTCTTCCCGTGGGCTAAGCTCCTTGCGTTCGCGTCCCGAATGCGTCCAATTTCTGCGTCGATCTGCGTGCTCGTGTGCTTGCGTTTGCGTCTTCGCTTCGATCCGCGCAACATTGTAATTAAGAATTATTTATTGGCCCCAAAGCGGCCAGCCAATCCAAGCGGTTCCGGGGGTGCCCCAGGTATGCTTAATGCTCGCAACAACATGAAGCAGAGTTTTGGGGGGAGGAAAATTTTTGGGAAGAGAAGAAACACTCGCAACAATCTAATGGTTGTTGTTGTTGTTGCTTGGCGCTAGCAGCCTACACACAGAAAAAGGGCCACGGAACCATCATCCTTCGCAGCTCTTCGCTGCCCTCTAATGTCTATTATTACTCGATCAATCGAAAGGGTGGAGGTTGAGAAAAGGGATTGTGGGAAGACAGACAGACGGACGGACGGATGGGCGAGGGCAAAGAGTCAGTCCGTAAAGGGTACGGCCTCGCTGCTTTCGGTTTCGTTTTCGATTTTCGTGGGTTTTTAATTAAACTTGCGAGGCCTTCTTCTACTTCGTTCTTCTACTGCCTCTTGATGCCAGCCAGCAAACAGCATCATCGTTTGTTCGTTCGTTCGTTCCAGGGGCAGCATAAATAACTAACCTTTTTTTTTTTCTTCGGACAGGCCCTTTATACACACATACACGGGCCGAGCCTGCCAAGAGATCTTCAGAGGTCTACACACAACGGTCTAGACAGACAGCAAGACGTTCTTCTCAGACGTTCCGGTTTTGCATCTCCTTATCACGCTTCGAGGACGTTGCACTCTTACGCCACAGATACGCATTCGCACAGACACCTAGGGACACCCAGAGGCGCACACACACACGCTGGCACCAACACTTTTGATTAGCAGCCGTGGCTCGACCGAGAAACGGTCCGTCCGTGGAGATGATAAACAGTGTTCGAGGAAGACAACGGTTGCAACGGTTGTTGTTACTAGGAGCACGTGGACTGGAGCACCAAATGGAATCAAACACCGGATGATGCGTCGTTTCTTCTGGTCAAAACGTGGCCAGTACTGTGACGCAGAACCGTACAGCTTCCGGTAACGTACGGCGCCGGAAGGATGAAGGATTGAGCCGCGACGAAGGACGAATGCGAGCGAGTCGCGGTCGCGAGACTTTTACTTTCACGCATCCCTTTCCTTTGCGCCATACGGACGCACACGCAGCAGCAACAACGGCAGCATCAGCATCAGCACCCCACTCCTCTTTACACGGATGGACGGATCTGTCGCCTCTGTCGGTGGCGGCGTTGCGCAGAATCGAAACCGGAACTCACCGGTGGTGTGGTGTGTCTCGGAAGGGGCTCGGAACTGCTGAAACTCCGCCTCTTCGCGTCGCTTCTCACCTCTGGCAGGCTCTCGGCGTGCCCTGCTGATAGTGGTTCCCGTGGCCAATGTGGCCGTTAGAAGGCTGGTTTGTTAATATTGGGACTATATTCGGGGCTCAACGTGCATTGACAACATCTATGATTGCGAATAGTTTGACTTTTCGATGAGGTTTCTAAAAGAAGCAATCCAGATAAGGTCCTAGCGCAAATCTGCTCTGTTGTGCCATCGATAAGGGCTCTGAAGGCTTCGAGTTGACTTCAATAGCATCCAGATACACCTAGTTCTGCCAATAACAACATCGCTGGCAGGCAAAATGAAGGCTAATTCATGCAAGATATATAATTTCATCAGAAAACTGTAAGAATTCTGCTGCTACCGATCGAGGAGATCATAGATGAGCAAGATCATCGTGGATCATGTTTTTTTTTTAATTTTTAAGAAAAGAAAAGAAGATTGTGTGAGTGAGAGATACACTCGCGAGAAAGAGAGGGGAATTCTTGCGTCGTTTGTAGTTGTGTTACAGCACGCATCTTTTTTTCTTATTCTCACCCCACCCCATTGTGGTGGGGATGATGGGCGTTAAAGGGGAAAGGGGTAACTCAGCTGCGTGACGTGTCCCGGCTAGCGAGCCGGTACCGGACAACAGATGACGCCACTGTGCAGGAAACAGAGAAACATTAAACATGATTTTTATCATAAATTGATAAACATGAAAGAAGTATAAATTATTCAAACGCAGAGAAATGTATGTTATGTGATGTTATGTTAGACACAAAACAACATGAGATGTAGAGCTATAACAGTTATTTACTAACTTTACTAAACATTTTGAAAAGGTTTTGCTACAACACTTAAGTTAATATACTAATTTAAGAGTTCCACACTGAGACATCTTTTTATCGCTGCATCTAAATTATTAGCGTATCTTCTAAACCGTTTTATAAATTCCAATTTTTGCTTTAGTGGTTATTTAAGCAGCAAAATTATGGGTAAAACCATTTTGTTAAACTGAAATGTTGTGGTTTGAGGATTTTCTTTCGACAAATATGATTTATGCTTTGTCAACTTTGCACAGTCGCGCTTGCAAAATAAATCAACATGTGGCAAAATTGCATAGTTTGGTAAAAAATTGTTAACCACTAATGATTGTGAGCCTCTAACGACCTGAAAAATCCTATTGGTTTTACTGAAAACCAATTTTGTGTCCATATTTTTACATGCTTTTAAACCTGATGTCTTATTCTTAATTATGCTACTTTATAGCTTTTTATCGACATTAATCCATGTAACTGATTTATGATCGTAGTAAAGTATAAAACATTTCCAACGCTTTCGATAGCTCATCAGGTAAACCATATTCTAGAGCCTTAAAATATAAAGTCCTTGTACCCTTGCTTGTACCTTCATTAATGTAAACAGTGATAGAACTTTTATGCTATCGATACCAACTACCAAATCTCGAGCTTGATTCCGAGCATGGTTTTGATCGTCCATCGGCGCCTCGCCCGTTTAATAATGGCGAAGCCACCCGTTTGTTGTTTTGCTGAATACGATCTGTAACTCATTATCACAGTTAGAGCCCACACACCACACAATGGTGTACACCACACGATGACCCATCATCATCCACCATTGGCCAGTCGTCTTTTCGCACCTCCCTGCCTGCCTGCCTGCCTGCCTGCCTTGTCCACCACCCTGGATCCCCCGGCATTGTGCAATAAATCAATGGCGAATAAGTTTATTATTATTCCGTTTTCCGTCAATGCATTCCGTCCGATTGTTGGATTGATTCGCACCGAAACCGCGTGTCTGTGGGGCTGATACACAGCTGATGTTGTTGCTGCTGCTGCTGTTGTGGCCGTCTGACGGCTCTTGATAAAGGCGAGCCACACGCGGGTGCATTCACTGTGTGGCAGGAATCATTTGTCTTGCATTATTGCATCCAACAGCAGCAGCAGCAGCAGCAACATGAGCAACACCCGCTCTCCGATTGCTGTCAGAGTTGTGATGATGTTGGAAGAAAGGAAACAACGGAAAATGAAGACGACGAGCGAAAAAGCGCGAAGAATGAAATGTCCAAGTCACACAAACCGTGCCTCCAACAACAAACGGTACTCGTCCGTTCCCGCTCGCTGTCCCATTCCTCCTTCTTCTTCTTCTCGGCTTCGCACATTTCTTCGGTGGCGGAATCGCGAGAGAAGCAATCAAAAACCGCGTGCGACGTGCGCGAGCTGTCGCCCCCGGGTGGATCGCATCGAGGGAGTGCTCGAGGCTATCGAACTCAAAAAAAAACCCGGCCTGCTTTGCTGCCTGCGTTAAACCGACCCCAAAAACGATCAAGTTCATCGGTCACTCTCGCGGTAGGAAGTGGCTGCGGAACGTTGGACCGTTGGTCCGTTGGCCACAAATGGGCAATCGGGCAGCAACCGAAACGCGGCACCGGCAGCAGCAACCGAAACGCAACTTAATATGCAAGTGACAGTGTCATCATTATATTTTATTACCCAAACACCGTACATGGCCAAACGCAGTACACTCTGGAGTGCTGCTGCTGCTGCTGCTTTTGCTGCACTTAAACGTTGCACACTTGGGCTCGCCAGGTACCATTCGGTGGCCAAAACTGTTGCTAGGGGCTTGTGCGCTCTTGTAACAGACAACCATTTTGCACAGCCTCGCACAGCTCGTACTCTAATTTGAAAATTATGTTGATTGATGTCAACCAAAAACCGTGTCTGATGCTCGCTGATGAAGACGATGACGAGATAATGACGCTACGGGCCGGCCAACCGGGTGTCCAAAACATGTTCCAACAATGTATGTATGCATGTATGTGCCATTTCCCGGTTTGAGGTGACATTCAAATTTGCGGCGTCGTCGATTGTAAAACGGCAAATGCGGTTCTCTCGCGGTGGCACACACGCACTTACACAGTCATTAATGATGTCATAAAGGTAAGTGACGAAGCCTGTTCTAGTGCGGGACAACGCTGGCCACGCACGCACTTGTTGGTCAGAATGTTGCTTTTCAATTAAAGAAAGACAACCTTTGAGGTTGAGGCGAACAACATGTTCTTCGTTCTGTTCTCGGTTCGGTTGCCCGATTTTACGACACTCGGGCCTTTGAAGAGCTTTATTAGGAATCGATAACCGATCCGCAATCCGCCGCTGCATTTAACGAGTTAAACATGTCTGTTCTTTTCTCTTTCTATCCATTGCATCGGCATCGCGCGGCCTAATGCAACCACAACAGGTCGCGAAAATGCAAATGTGCATCCTTCACCATGAGGACATGCCGATCGGCGATCGCACCTTTTAAAACCATAACGCCGGCCATAATCCAGCGGTTTACGATTTACACCCGCGATGCAATGTTTCGATGTCACTTTGTGTCGCGAATGCCGATAAAAAAAAAATCCCCCCTCGGTGATCCGGATCCGTGGCTGCAACACTACACGGACAACACGGATTACGACGCGGCCACGACAACACTGCAATCTGCAGCGGCGCATTTATTTAAAACTACCCGAACTACCCGATGGTGGATCGTGGTTTGACAACCGTTTTGCATAATGTCATCCATTTTATCTACTTACACTCGGGGCAAGACGGATCGTCCTCGTCGTCGTCGGCCGTAAAACTCACTAAATCCATGTCACGCGCGGCTGCAGCTCAAATTCACGATCAAGCAGCGTTCTTGAATGGATGGAGCGACCTCCGAACGACGGAGTGATGGATGATTGTTTGCCGTCCATTTGTGTGACATTTCGTCATTGCAGGCCCTCGGTACTGGGGTTTGGTGAAGGGGTGCAGAAGTGGCCCACTCAACAAACCCGGGGCCAGCGAGCGCATGCCAAACCGATCGAACGCCCTCGCGCCATACACACAATCTGGGAGTGCTGGGCTCACGGCGAGGACCTTGAGGCTTTGAGCGCTCGCGAATCATTAGACAGCGCGACAGGCGTCATAAAAGCTGCGTGCGTGCCATTGTGTGTGTGTGTGGACCGCGACAAACTGTCGCCAAACTGGGTGCCAGCTTTGGGGTCGCTAGTGTGCACTTTTCGCCGATCGCCTGCAACACACACTCAGCCCAAAACCAGAACTATAGCTGCTGCTGCTGCTGCTGCCAAGGTGCCAAGGCGGTGGTCAACTGCAATTAATCCATATAAATGCTGACTGCCCCGTGGGCCTGCCGAGTTGGAAAGCGAAATTCTCCTCCTCGCGTGGTCTGGTGCCCCGTTCTGACAGTCGAAGGTCACGCGGACAACACGGACCGGAATGCAGCAGCAGCCATTCTCGATTAGAGGCTCGGCTCGGTTCGGTTGTCACCAACGCGCCCATTCGTGGTGCCACACGTCAAAGGGTAAATGGTGCAAAACGACACTCGACATACACACACACTGCAGCAGGGCAGGCCCCTCGGGGTCCGGCCGGTTTTGAAGGTGGGCGCGTGGGAGCCTCGTGAAACTGATATCGCGGGTCAGGCGCTGGAAAGGGGGGACCCTCGTATGCCGATAAGGATTATAAATCATGCAGTGTTCTGTGGTGGGTTGGAGCGCACCGGTTTTTCACCGGTTGAAAAGCTGCGAAAGTCATGCCTGTAGCAAGCGAAAGGTGTCGGTTCGACGGCGACAAAATCGCGCGCGAAAAACATCGTGATCGAGGGATTGGCCAAGTGGCTAAGTGGTGGCTGCAGTGGTGGCTGCATATATGCGGTGCTAATACGGTCTCAGCTGACAGCTGATTGATTCGTCAGCATTCGGCAGCTAATTTGTATTTCACTTGGCATTAAAATGAAGTAATTCATTAGCCAGCGATCAGCTGAATGGTTCTGCAGTGGGGCACTGGAATGGGGCTGTAATTGTGCGTGGGATGGATACTCACCGATAAGGCGACCGGGTGATTGAATAGCATTGAAGAAGAGGAGGCTTACAGTTCTTTGGCAGATGGATAGAGGTGTCTTTTTGTTGTTTGAGAAGGAATTGATCTCATCTTGCAGTCTCGCTGTTGACTTCCCAGAAAGAATCAAGAGACACTCTTGTAAGGACTGGTCGGTTGAGGGGAAGACCGGTCTTTTATCGTAAACAGAGAGGCTATTTTTGTTCAGTAAAGATTAAGTGTGTTTAATGACACATTGGCCCCTATTACGAAAAAGTCGATAACGCTATCGATCGACAAATTAATCGACTCGAATTTCAGATGAACACAATCGATATCGAGTCGATAACGCGGAGCTGCTCGAAAGCAGGCAATACGTCAAAAGTTGTTTAAATTCACAGTTATTATAGAAAAATTTGTAGAAATGCTGATGATCTGATGCTGATCTGCTGTCTTTTTGATTAATTTTATAATCTAATTCATGTTTAATCATGTATTCCATGTTTTTTCATGTTCATTTTCATGTTTTTTTTGGTGATGTATTTTAATATTCCTTCTCGATATTTCGATCGAGAGGGGGGATTTTCAGAACGTTTACCCTAGCGATGGGTCCTCTGGTAGTTAACAGAAACCGTGATCTAAGTTTTGCTAGGACGATGTGGTGCAGGTGTCTGTAGTTTTCCGCAGTTAGCTCTGTGAAGCTTGTAGGCGTTTACTGTTGACGACGCCGAATTTGACTTTTGATTCTTTCGATGGTCTTCCGACGTGATTACTGGAGCATTAAGAAAGCCAGCAATCGCCATGTCACCGCATCGAAGCATCCGGTTGGCTAATCGCGAAGGTTCTACAAACAGCCGCATATGCGCAATCAAAAATCGATGGAAATTACATTGCATTCCATGCAGAATTAAGCTTTGATTGGTTTAAAAAATATCTGCTTTTAATAAGAGCTTTTCGCTGCTAAATCATAGGAAAAAAATATTTTTTAAAAAGGGGGCAAGACAGGAATATCAAATAAAACATTTAAGAATGTTTTCCTTCATCCTAATTAACATTTACATGCTTAAAAACTACCATCTTCCAACCAAAAACAGCGTTAAAGATGAACTATCGACGCTATCGACTGCTCCGGAGCAGTCGATAACTAATCGATCGATAAATGTGCGTTCGCAATGCCATTTTGTCGATTGACAACCAAACTGCTCGAAAAAATGTATGGGATGACAGTTCGAGTCGATTATTTCCTTATCGATCGACAAGCGGCTTTATCGATCGACAAGGAATGAACCAAAATGAACAAAAATGACCAAAAGTTCATCCCTTGTCGATCGATAGCGTTATCGACTTTTTCGTAATAGGGGCCATTGATCGCCTAATGGTGAGATTAACTAAAAGAATCCTTTATCAAGGATTAATATGACAACGCCAATGGCAATTTTTGCCAAAGTTAGAACACATTTATCATGGTTTAAACGACGAAGAGTATCGCCTGTGTGGCGATATTAAATCAACAGCCAATAACCTCGAGAAGCCTGTGGTTCGCTGAAGATGGTTTTGAAATTATTGAGAACTATAGTATTTTTATACTTTTTTTTTGCATTTTTTAACAAAGAATTCTTCAAAAATATTGTGCTTATGTTTTGGATCAATCGAAGCACATCTTGGCGAGGTACAAACGTTTCACACTTTGTATCGTTACCTTGCATTATATGGGGCCCATGCATGATCCCAGTGCTTCAAAGCGTTTGCTCAATTCAAAGTTGGTACCAATCGTAATAAACAATATATTTAATCAATCCTTTTGAACATTTGTTTTCTTCTTTCAACATAATCAAACTACACGCTCTATTTATCAACTTCAAAATGCTACCAAAAATAGAAAAATAATTCAAATGTTCAAATCGATTGAAATTGAAACCGCCAATGGGTTTCTCAGAATTGAGTTTTGCTTCGAGATATTTTGTAAATTATTGTTTATTCGAATGTGGAAACAGCATAGAAAAATACTGTTAACCCTCGGTTGGGCACCCGGGTACCCGGGTATCCATTTCAAGTTTCAGCGAAAAAATGAATGACTTCCCGTAAATATTTTTTTACGAAACTCCGGATCCCCAAAGTACAACTCATTTCACGCCGAATTGGCATCGGAATTGTTTTGATATCTTATATTTAAAGGTAATTATGGGCCGATAAAAATAACATACGCCCAGTGGCACCCGGGTACCCGGGTACCCAGCGCGTTGCCTATGCATATGAGCTATGTTTATAAACACAAAACAATACTTTTGATCAACATTTATCAATATACTCGGGTCTATCAATTGTTAAATAAGTAAACTACAATATTTTAATGAAAATAAATTCAAATTTTAATTATTGTTGCGTTATAACATCAGCAATAGGAGAAAAATAAGTAACACATTATTCAGCCTTTTATGTGCAATTTCACCTATAAATTATTTCTCATACTGATTAAAAATGGTTTGTACAATGCCATTTTCATAACATATGAGTAAACCATTCGTTTATTTTGATTCAAAAGACTTAAGGTGGGGTTTCGGTTGACCCCGGAAACATATATAGCAAAGGAAAGCTCTGATAGAAGTGGAAGCCACCGCGATAATTTAGATTCATATACCCTGTAGTTGATTCAGTATTTGGGAATTTAATTTTACCAAAAAATGCTCTATATTTAAAATTTTTTAAAAACTTATCTTACAACTTGCACATTCTTGCAATTTTCAATTAGATAACTAGGAAAATTTACCCCCTTGCGGATGAAGTAGTCGCCGTTCATAATATTTTTGCACACCTCACATGTTGTTTTCTAAAAATTATATGAATGTGACAAAACCATTGGTTACGCGGATAACGAAAAAAAAAATTTTGTTGCTTATTGTTCCTTGCTAAGTTCAAATATTTGTGAAGTTCTGCGACAATAACAAGTAAACTAATGGCAAGTAGCTGATCGATTGTGATTCTGTTTCTCCCGGGTAAGACATCAAATATTCTACTTCTCTGGCGTGAGTGCTTGTCTATCAGTCAGAAAATGATTGCCCGGTGGTAATCTAATAAGTCACAGATTAAAAAATAATACATTTTGAAATTCACGGAAACTTCTTTACCATACACTGTTAGCTTTGCGCGAATGTATTGTGTAATCGTGAAGGTACCTTGATATGAATAGCTGCTCGTAAATTTGTGAGGAATACCTTAAAAATGGCAGCTTATGTTTTAAAAAATTACTATTTCGCATTATGCATTCCTCTATTACTAAAAATTATGTACCTTCCACATCTGCAACATTAATTCGTACAAATGGTATGGTATGACGAAAGTGTTTGCTATGTCGGTCACCATGGTCAGCATCACTAGTATCAATTGTGTGGGTTATGCAAGAACCTTTTACGATGCAAAACAGTTTTATTCGAAGAAATAATTAATTTTATTAAAACAATTACAGAAAAATAACATCACTTTTGGATTTCAATGCTTGCTTTACGACGTACTCGGTAGAGAATGACTGTATGAAGGGGTCACAATGATATTGTGTTCCTTGTTTTTATTGTTTTTTAATGCATTTTGTTTTGATTTTGAAACAAAAACACTTTTCCAAGACCCTTAAATTAGTTCTTGTACACTATTTTTGCCATAAAACTGATGAAAACGGCGGAACAATCACTTAACTATGCAATGCACATGAGCTGGGTACCCGGGTACCCGGGTGCCCAACGAAGGGGTAAACGCCGGGTGCCCAACCGAGGGTTAAACAAACAATCTTAATTCCTTCCATCGGCAATGCAATTATGAGTCTAAGAATGCATAAAATAGAATGTTTAATTTGGAATATTAGTGAGCTGATGATGATGATGATACCCACTTCTCATCCTAAGATAGGTTTGAGAAAGGATTAATAAGTTTCGTTATGATATTGATATCTCATAAAACTTGGTACGAAGTAGTGGCATCGTTGCAAGACACTCCAAAACAGTCTGTCTAATTCTAACCCATTTATACAACGCTGTCCCCATTAATAGTGTAGCCAGTTCGTTAGCACTATTGTAGCTTTTAGATACCACTTGAAAGAACGTCTGAAATTAAATTTAACGGTAGAATAAAAAAAAATCAACGGAAGTAATGGAACAAAATCTTTGTGCCCTGAAAATAATATTAATGAGAGAAACCTAATTCTTCCTGCAAACGATTACTGGCTACGGTAGCAATAGTTATCGAAATTACATTCGATTTAAGAAGCGTCACACACAATGTTTTAAATCGATTTCTCTATTATATTTAATGTAATCGATCTTTGTTACTTCACGAACTGCAAGTCCTCCAAAAAGGATGCCTACGAGTCATTCTACAAACCATCTACCCCTCCCAATGATGTCAGAAACCTGTCAAGCGCTCGTTAAAGATCAACAAATCACCATATGGCCGGCCGTTCGATCAAATCAATCAAATCAAAATCCACCACCACCACCAGAAGACAAGAGGTCACGAAAAAGGTGCGAGGGCCGGAATTCCATCGCCAACAATCGCGCTCCACTCCTTGTCTCGGTCGCTGCAAAATAGCTTTCCTAGCACCGAGCACACGCCAAGCCTTGGAGGTGTGCAGCACCAATTTGCATGAGCCCACGATGCCCGGCGTCACATTAAGACGTTCGCGATGCACGAACGAAACCCACGAGATCGTGTGTCTACTATTCTCACGCCGATCGGTTTGCATTCAACGGTTCAACGGTGCCCCAAAAAGGGCACAAACAGGTGCTCCAAAGAGGGGGGCGCGAGTCAGGCCTCCTTTCCACCTTCGCGTGCCCGTAGCCCGGACATCACCAGGACAGGGGTCCGCAGGTCAAACCTGAAACCAAACCTCACCGGTACCGTGAACGGCTTAATCAAACACAACCATTAATTGTCGCCATTGATTAATGACAAATGGTGCACCATGACACTCGCCGCCATGGTCAAAGCGCACGCGACGCCACCTTCCACCACCACCACCACCACCTTCTTCACCTGCTCCAAGACGTTCCAAGACGGCATCGTGCCAGGCGCGTGATAATTCAAATCGAATTACCTCGGCTCCCGGTGTCTCGAGCGCACTTGCTGCCTCTGCCGCTGCACCGATCGATCGATGTGTAAATCATATACTTCCTTCGTGCCGCCCTCCCTGTGCTCACGATCGCCTTCACGCTCCATCGTGAGGTGCGCGCTCGCGATGCACTGATTAACGGTCACACTGTCTTCATTAATTTGCCACCCTAATGAACCCCGGGGAGGCCCTTTTTAAAGGAGAGAAAGAAGCAGAAGGGTGACTGTTTGGCATCATTTTTCAACCACTTTGTTGTTTTTTGCCTGTGATGCTTGAGCAACAAAAGGAGCACCGAGTGGAGCGCGTGATTCTGTGATGCACGGTGCGTGATGAATGCTCGCTGTATGTGTCGCGATCGCGTTCAATCGCCGAGGTCGCGCAGCTAATGATCGGCTAATGTAGCTGCCGAGCGATTTGTCATGTTGGACATAGCATACACGAGCATACACGCGGCTCTGGTGTGGACTATTCAGACCTGTCTGTCTGTCTATCTGTCACCAGGATCACGGCTCACGGGGTTTTTTGTTTGTTTGTTTGTAATTTGCAGAGAACCGTGATGCCAATGAGGCATGCCTTGCTACTCGATTTGTAGCTGTATAAAATGATTACAATCCGGTGCTTTAAACGTGCCAGCGCAGACTCCTGCTGATAAGCTGTGCAAATGCAAATGAGAAGCAACTAATGGTTGCCGAAATTTGGCCGCCAGCTCGCCAGGGCGACACATTATCGGGCAATAAATTGCACCGGAACGGACGCAATTTTCGTCGAATCGAAGGCCTCGTTAATCCAGGAACACCGTAAGCTATCGCGACTTCCCTAATTGCGTCGAATGGATATTTATTGAGACGCACGGTGCGATGCGAACTTTGTCACCGGATGTGATGCCACCTAATTAACATACAACGCCAACGGTGTGTTACACGCCGCCAGCGAACGAGAATTAATTTTAAGTTCCGGTAAATGATCGTAAATTGCCTTCCACCCCTCACCAAGGGACCGGGGGGACCAGGAATGTGCCCTGACGAAAATGTGTTTTATTGAGCGGCTTCACGTGAGATAAGATGAAGGTGTTTGCCTTATTGCTATTTGCCGGAACAAATTTGCAAGCCCTAGCCCTGGCCGGAATGTTTCGCTACATTCTTCCCGGGTTTTGCAGAGGTGCAAATGATCGAACCGCACACGCCTCAACACGAAGGCGAAGGTTACCGGGATCGTGGTGTGGTGCTGGCAATGATCGGTACAATCGGGGGACTGCATTCCAGGGCGATCAGTTCCAGGTGCTGCTGCTGCTGCGGGTGTTTGACTTCCCACCTGCGGGAACTGGCTGGATAATTGTGGGAGGAATTTTAAATATTTACGCCGACGCGCGGAACGCGCCGTTGATCGTGGGTTTTGTAGCTTTACACGTGTCCACAGCCACATCGCACACCTGCATTACGGGGGTGACATACCATGAGGTGGTAGTTGAAGCAAATGGCCTCCGGCAATGCGCTGGCGTTTGAAGGAAGGGAATGACACATTCAGAAAACAACTAAACAAGCAAAAATGATGCTAAATTGCACTTGTGACGATGGAATCTAAAGTGCGCCCAGTAGCTTTCAGAGTTTTGTTTGAGAAAAAAATGGGAAAAGTTAGATGAGAAGAACAAAAAAATGGTTTATTGAGTAATGATTCCCCATAATTTCACACTTATGCCATCGGAGAGTGATAAAAAATGCGATGCGACCAATTCTTCGGTTCTTCGTTGTTTGTGAAACGTGTTGATTGGCACACGAGATGTGTAATAAAAAATCTCATTTTGATATTTTTGAAGATATCGTATTTGCAGCAATATTGAGAAGAACAGAATGCTCTACTTCTTGCAAATTGAGATGCTTGTTGAAAACGGTCAATAATCAGTTTCAGTAGCTCAACAGCACACCGATTTCAAAGCTGTTCCAACACCTTAATCTTCCAAAGTTGATGTTTTGTCTGCTATAACCTATAATGTTTGAGGTACTGGAACGTTTTCCATTTTAACATTTTGATGATTGATATGCTCATATTTTCTTTCGTGTAGCATAAGCAACTGTCTTTTCGAATAGTCATTTGTTTTTCGATCATTTTGGGTGATAACTTTTTCTCCACGTCCAGAAAAAATCACATTTACTTTTGGAGACACATCAGTGAGTTATGTTTAATACTTTCGGGAGTAGATCAGGCAATTTCATCATTATATTTGTTTTTCATCGAATGATCTTTGCCATCATCAGCCAGAGCATGTAGGTTCATATTAGATTGAATCTAAATTTCTAAAGTGTTCACATTATTTTAGGCTCGTAGCCTTCGAAGATGCACCTTTGCGCTTTGCATTTTCTAGTAAATCATGTGTTTTGGCTACGTTGCGATTACTTTAATAAAAAAGATAATTTAGCTTTCTTAGCATTGCTACAAATGCTTTTAGTTTATATTAGGATGATTTATCGATTAAATGATGTCTACAGTTGTCCAACCAACGATAAATATAAAAACATTTGTCTTTAGCAATTTAGCTCCTCTCTGCTTGACATTTACAAGACATTCCTGGCGCCGACTGTTTCTGTTTGACCGCCACCGCTGTAATTGAATGGCGTATTTTATGTAAAATTATTGCAGAAAAAGTTACGACCATTTTATGGGCGAAGTAAATTTAGCCAAATGTCATCAGCCGATCATTCGCTGGCTAATCACCATAAAACCGTGAGCTGTGTGTTGCACGTTAATAAGCCAGAATGCAAGAAGATGGTTTGCTGCAGCAGCAGCAGGACCGTCGGCAGCTGCAGCGATTTGTGATTTAATTAAAACATTGCCATCATCTACGCGGAAGAGTAATCTCGCGATTTACAGGCGTAAGTGTGTTTGGCCGCGGCTCACGGGCACCAGTAGTGGCGATGATCACCGGTCAGCTTCGCGCTCACTGCTGGTGATGATGATAATGTCGATTAGTGGCATGGTCGGAGCATATGATCTCGCCAGCACATCTGTGTGTGGGATGGTGTTAGGCCGATCGACGACCGGGCATCCGGACATCTCATCTCCGTAGGCGCGCGACGTGTGATCGTAAATGAGAAACGAAAATGGCCATCATACGGGGACTCCGTAAAGTGATCAATTAATCGATTACGCCCACGGGCGCCCACTGATTGTTAATTCTCATTCCCTTCTCGATGGCGCGATCCGATCTGATGGCAGATTTTGTGGCGATTGGATGCGTCCTACGGACGTGACCTTCGCTCTGCGATCGGCAGTGCAGTGATTGTAATCGTTCGATCGGGGAAAAAAAAGAACCGATATGGTGTGAAGATGGCGCGAAAGGAAACGGAACGTCCTCTAGATGTCTTTCCACGCGACACACAGCAGGTTATGGAAATCAAATAAAACGTTTTATGCGCCTTCGCTCGTGCGCGAATAAAACGATTCCGCTTCCAGGGTGCCGCCAAGCCGGCCAAGGAGTCGTAACTTGTGGCCCGCAAGCTCCACAAGGATGGCGCCCACTTAATGAATGGTACTTTGGCTTTTTACATTAATCGACCATTTTATCTGTTAAATCATAAAAACAAAAAAACCAAATACTTTTCTTAACCGCGACGTCGACCGCTATACCGGTTTGAACCGGTTCGCGCGAGGATGTCTAGGATAAATATCCTAGCGAAGTTCCCTTTTCTCGGGCATGCTTTTCCTCGTAGCTTTTGTTCTGCTGGTGAAAGCTTACACGGATGGATTCCAACTAGAAATCCGATACAGCGGAATCGTAAATCGGGGAATGCCACCGGCGGGACTCCTCCCCTTTCCCATTTTCCTGGCCCGGCGACCCTTCGTAGCGGTCGAACCGTTGGCGTGCGGGGTTTTTGTAGTGCCTAGGGCCGAATGTTTAATTGATTTCATTCGTTAATTAGCAGCCGAATCATCAACACGAAGTTCACGTCGAGAATAAGTTTGACTTGGGTGACTTGGATGTTCGGAATGTGCATCTCGTGAAGAGTGAAACCGTTTTTTGTTGTCCTTTCTTGTGATAGCGCTAGCTCGTGTGTGTGTGTGTGTGGAATGTGATAAGGTTTCTGAAGAATTATTTCTTGAAGTTCAGTTTCCATCGTGTGAAAAAGATTCAGACCAGTTTGCTGGAAAAGAAGATAACGTCTCCAGGCAAAATGTACGGATTGGATTCCGAGAATACGACGTACCAACTATTGTCTGCCAACGAAAGCGTACATTGTATAGGCGAACAGCACGCATCAGCACGCTTGTAGTCCCATCGATCTGGCGCCCAGGACATATTGATTGGCAAATACCTATCCCAGAAGGAATGGGGACTGTGGGAGATGTTGTTATCCTCGTAACAAGCACCTGAGATAGAGAAAGAGAGAGAGAACGAGAGTCGCGCCTCGTGAGACGAATTCCCTTTCCCCGTTTACATTGTATTATCTGCCGCGAGCTCCCGGAATGCACACATTTGGATATGTGGCCACCAACACCAAAGTATCGAGGGGTTGTAGCGCATATCCTCGCGTGTGCGTGTGTGTGCACGTGTGTGTGTGCACTACACACAAACAGAACACACAAACATCCGCCACCAGCACCGAAAGATATGGGGAGTTCTTGCCGGTGCCGTTTCTCCCTCTCTGCTCCCGAGCTCTCTAGAGAGCTGCCAGGAACTGCGCCAAGGATCGCCGGGGGTTTGGAATTTCCATCATCGTCAGCATCATCGCCGTAGCGACGCCGTTGAGCGTCCCGTGAGCTGTGGATTCCGGCTACACATCACAATTTGATAAAATATGGAAAATACCCTCGACGCCGACGTCGAAGTTGTCGAAGGGATAATATTGATGGCGGAGACCGGAGACCGCAACCTATCGTTGCCGCCGCACGTACGAGGGTGGAATTTGCCAGCAAGCGAAAGAAGAAGAGTAAAAGGAAAATAGGGAAAAACCGGGGGAAGAGAAATGGAAAATCGAACACACTTCCGTGGTGCCGGGGTGTGGAGGGTGCTGCTATCGTTGACTCTCCTATAGTACACCGTATATGAGGTTAGTATGCGTTAGGGAACCAACACTGTATGCAGGATATGTGGCGTACAAAATGGCAGGCTCACCGGTCACGCGTGTGTGTTTTGCGGGATCCAGATGCTGGAAAGGAAATGGTGACGATGCGAAGTGCTCGAGAATGATCAATTTTTGGCACCTGAGGTTCGACGATCGAACCAAGTTGATGATCACGCACCAAAAAGCCGTGAAGATGCTACCTTTAAAGCCACTTGCCAAGTGAGGAACGTAAACCGTTTTCGTTTGTCGGCTGATTGCAGGCAATGACCATAAAATCCTCAATTATCCTTCACACACGCACACACACACCGCGACTGAGTCGTTAGTCTGACCGCGTGGCTGAGTCCCGAGTGCTTTTCGAACACGCTAATCGCCAGGAAGGATGAAGGAGCGTTAATTTGTTTCATTAACGTCTAATACTGTCAAGCCGATGTGTTGCGCCAGTAATTTGGCTGCTGCGAACGCGAGGTTAAAAGAACACCGTGTGGCTGCGAACAGATGGTCCAATTATGCTTCAATTACCAAGCGCACTCACGAGACGGAATGATGGTCAGTGCGTACCCAGTGGTCTTGTGTTTGTTGGAGCTGCAGCTGGATGGAAGCCGATAATGGAAGGCTGGAAGGCTTGTAAATCCAGAGTCGTCGCTTGTTGCTTCGTCTTTTTTCACATTAGAACGGAACAGTTTCGGACACGGGAATTGGTGGTAATGGCCATCAACTCACGTTAGGCGTGAGAGGTGAGAAAGTGGAAATGGTTTCTTAACTGTTGATTACACCTGCTGGAGTTTCGGTTAGGTGTTTTTTGTTATCATAAAATGCGCTAATTTAATCATCAAACACGGAACAGTCTGTTCGATATGTGAGACTTATGGAGGGAAAAAGGCAAAAAATCAAGAACTATCGGAGTGCAAGCTTGTTCCTAAAGTCATCGGCCTCTGGTTCAGTTGATAGCGGATTGCAGTATTACGAGCTTCTCTGGAATAACATGAACCGGAGCTTAGTTGGAAGCAAATGAAAGGAAAGGAAGTCTTGGATGCTGCTGCTGCTGGTTAGGTCATACACGGTTACCGCGAAACCACGGAGCGCACCATTCAATTTGGCATTTTCCGTAAATTGAGCACTCGTCGTAATGCGGGATGCTGATTTGTAATGAAGGTAAGGCTGCCGCTGTACCACTGATTGAAGTGCCTGATCGACGGAGAGGTTGACGAAGGAACATTGAATTGAGCTGCTGGTGTACATCGAGAAGCCAGAAGGCCCAGAAGGGATAAGGGGATAGAGGGTAGGTGACATTCCGCCAGCGCATGTTATAGCAACGGCGCTCCAACCGATAACATGCGCTTGGTCTCGCCTCGAACATTCGAGGGTGTGCTCTACGCTATCGGAGGATTTTGGTTACAAAATGTTCGAAACCGAAACGGAACGTTGGATTCGAGAATGAATGACACGATATAAAGCACAATATTATTGGTCAATATTCCAAGGTTACTTAGATTTTTTTAGAGTTATTTCAAAAACATGAAAATATTTTGCAGAACATGAATGCACTAAATAAATCAAAGCAATCTAGAATATTGATCTACAATATTGCACGTCTGTACCCCGCTGAAGGAATCGATGATCACTGGTAATAAGATAAAGTGGTTTTACTGAGTTGAAAAGCAAATAACTTTCACTGTGACGTCACGTCTACAGTACACACCCTGACTGCTGAAACATCATTTCGATGGAAAAAGGGAGCCACAGTCTTCACCGATTCCTGGGATCCGGGGCTCTCGATACGATCCTCGAGCGCCAGCACCGGTATCGACGATATGCTCCAACATCTCGTTTGGCGTACTCGACTCCGGGCCACTGCAGGCCACTCAGCCCCGGCACAGCCATCGAAACCGGCGAAATAAGTACCGCGCGACGTACCGGTTCGGGGATCCGCAAGCGAAAGAGAATAATAAATTCAAATCCATAAACTAAATCTAAATTGAATTTTCAACCCTTTTTTTCCTCTCATTACTCTCTTCCTCGTGATTCGCCTTGGATTCGCCGGGAATGCCGGGGCCACGCGATAAGACCGCTTCATGCTGCTTTCGGTTCGGGTTCGAAGCCCCCACCCCCCTCGCTGTCGCCACTCTCTCGTCGTTACGCTCGTCGATGATTTTCGATCTGGAAGAAAAGAAGCTTTCAAGTGAATTGATTTTGTGCTGAAGTGATTTTGTGCCCCGCTATCGGTATGCGAACGCAGCGATGCATGGTGGAGCCAGTGAGCAGTGGAGACGATCCCCAATCCCACACCAAGGATCGTTGACATATTAGCCACCCGGAGTGCCGAAAGGAAGAAGATGGAAGTTTATTCCATTTAAATTTATTTTTTAAATGTCGTGAAGCAACGGCATGATGTAGGGAAATATGTACTGAGTAATACGGCAGCATAAAAGCGCCAAATCATTGGGTCGGATGTCCAAATCAACCACCAACATATAGCGGGATTGTTGGTGTGGTCCATCCCTGCTTCCGTTCCCTCAATTATACTTTTCTTCTTGAATTGCCAATCGTCGTGGGCCTCGTGGGCACAATGAAGCAATAAAATCAATCAAATTCCGTTCGATCATCATTAGTCCGGTCCGGTGGTTCGGTTCGCTAATCCTTCCCTGACATGACCGTGTGCCCGGCCCCCGGGGATCGAAGCGGTATTGTGTGCGCATGTGATTAGTTTTTTTTTAACGTATATCGATAGTCTTGGGAGCTTCGAACGAAGAACAAGACGATGATAAGGTAAGCCGATGGTCAGGAACAGGCGGCCGGGGAAGGGTAAGGGGCATTCTATTTGGTTCGACGTGCTCCGACGGAACCCGAAAATAGATATACAAACAAGGACGACGACGACGACGACGACGACGGTGAGGAGTCTAAGACATTTCCATCCATGTTATAGCGTGACAGATGACAAAAGGCACGTCCAGGAGGTTTCTTGTCGTCGTCTTTTCCTTGCAGTTTTCGGTCCCCTAGAAGACCCCGTGCCAGTGTTGTTGGGCCAAAGCCATGTTTGCCGACGATGCGACGACCGCGTTGGTGGAGAAAGCACGAACGGAGACAGAAAACAGGGGAACAATGTAATGCGTCTTTTATTATGTTTCCACTAGCGTGGTTGGAGTTGGCAACCGAACGAGCGAATGTGTGCGGGGGGTGTGTGTGGGTGTGTGTTGAAGGATTTTGGAAGATTAATCCCCCGGGGGAGAGAGAGTATCCCCGGTCGGAACGTCATGTGGGCAGAGAGTCGTCCGGGGGGTCAGCTGCTGCATGATTGGGCAAAGATTTTGTGTTTTCCCCCGAAAAAAAAAACCCCGATCATGGGAGGGAGGAATGTGCAATGTGCGCAGGGCGCAGGATTCGATTCGGGAATCCTTTTATTGGCAGAATGGATTGGGCAATGGTTTTAAGGTATTTTTCCATTTTTTTGGTTACTGAAACTCAATTTACAAAAGAAGAATACAAAAGCGGGGCAGATCATTGAACGAATTTGGAAGGAATTGATTACGCTGTGACCATGGATTGCCTAAGGATGGAAAATGCAGATGAAAAGTGAAAGAGGTTGTAACATTCTACACTTAAACTAAATACTATTGATATACCTCAATTTAACGCATTACGAAATCATTACAATGAGGAATTACAATAAAAGTATCCAGTTTGCACACTCTTATAAGATCGTGTGTGTGTGTGTGTCCATAGTCGTTATCCTTTTTCCAGTAGCCGCACATGGACTTTTTCTTCCGTTAGTGGATGTCTTCAGTTTGCACACTCTTATAAGATCGTGTGTGTGTGTGTGTCCATAGTCGTTATCCTTTTTCCAGTAGCCGCACATGGACTTTTTCTTCCGTTAGTGGATGTCTTCTTTATATCGCTTTTAAAAATCTCGAAGCACTCTCGGCGTACCAGTTTGTAAGGAAAAAATAAACACAATTTACCAACGCCTATCTAACTCCAAACCATTGCCATCTCTTTGATAAAAAATGCTTTATTTTGAAGTGGTCAATTGTCAATTGAAGATCAAATGTCTACACTCTTGTCTACGAACATCATGGTAGATGATTTGGGTGCATTGAGTAGAGCTTTCTTGCACTGTTAAGAGCTGAAAACCGTCGAATAAGATTATCTTTTCACAAGAGAATGCTACATTTTGCATCAGTGCGGCTTCAAAATTATGGTTGCTGTCTAAAAATCTTGTACAAGCTACCTATAAAATATCGGTTAAATGGATTGCTGCTCAAAGGGTAGAAATTAACTTAAGGTTTCTTAGTAATGCGTGAAAATATGGAAGGAAATATTTAAAAAAAAGTTTAAATCATATCATCCTGATTAATCAAACAATGAGTTTAACAACATCAACGAAAATGTGTCACAAAAAGCAATTAAAAGGAATAAAATAAATAAAAGGATTAAAATAATAAAAGGAGCAATACATTTTTGAGCAACTAACAATATGTTTTCTGATTAATTAGTTTCAGCTCGCTGGAACATGAACGCGAAAGAATGGTTTCGCATGGAAACATGAACGAATGGAACATGAACGCGAAAGAAACACAAAAGAGATTATATCTTGAATTAGAAGAATGCTTGAAAATGGAAATGTAAATAATATAACGCTGAGGAAAAGACTAAAAAGGAAGTAACAAACAAATTAACAGAGCAAAAGTTATCAAAAGGAATGTTACTTGATGAAAAGTTATAACGTTTACAAAGTGTTTAGAAAGAAAACAACAAACTCAACCAACAATCTTAGAGGTATATAGCAACCAAACAATGCATTTGCCTCTTCCTCCATCTGATAGCAGAGCAGAGCTTTTGTGAGTTAGAAATTGCTTCAAGATAATGATGATGAGGTTATTAGGCAAACACCTTTGCAGTGAAGCTCATCGGCCTATTACCATAAAACATGCTGCCATCCGAAACGGTTTTGTAAGTTTGCAACCACCCAATGAAGGGGCCCTCTGCGCCCCTTCCCCAGGCCCAACTTCCATAATTCAAAATCAATAAATTTATCACCGACCACCAACTGGCACGAGCGCGCGGTCACGGATACTATCCTGCCACTGAACAACAACAACAAAAACGACGCAAAAAAAAACACGTCAACCGATTATGACCGCCTTTCCGCGGGTGCCATTTCGGAGAGATTGTGGCCCCGTTTCGTCCTTCGCCTTCACCAGCTTTCGGTCACTTTCATCCTCAGCCCCGCAGGGCCACTCCATTCCGTTCCGGTTGCTGCAGTGTGCGTTCTCCAGCCATAATCACGGAAGCTTCTTCTTATCGTGCTCCGGATATTCACCGGCCCGACCCGGTACCTCGCGAACCCATCGTATCATCAGCTTCTCTTAAACGAACCGAATATCCTACTCACCGAAAAAGTAGCAGCAACACTTTCTTCTCGCACTCGAAAGATGCCATTTCTTTGCGCGAACGCGAACCACTCGAAAGCGGCGACCGTCGTAGCGGAACGGAACGTTGAGCAACGAGAGACGGGGACGGATTTCACCGGAAGCGCGCCCACTAAGCAGCGGCACCGTTGTGGCTGCGTCTGCTCTTCCTCGGTTCCCCGGGAGAGTTTTATTACACTTTGCGGCATCACGGAACGATGGTGGCGCCTGGCCTGGCGCTCCTGGAAAAGGGGGGTGACGGTAATAATAACGGGTGGGTAATATATTTTCCAGGGGCTTATGTCATTTTTTGGCCTGGCGCGCACCAGGAACCGGGAAACGCTGGAGCAGGAGCAGAAGCAGGAACATGAACAGGAGCTACTAGTAGTAGGAACACGCCTTTTGCTAAGCAACGTGGTCCACGGGCCCAAAAGCTAGCTTTTGCTCGCGGAAGATTTACGCTCCACACCCTTTCCGGAAAAGAAAAATCGTCTCCCGGTTCCGTATCTCACAGGACCGGCGCTGGAGCCGAAAAAATGGGACAACCGAATGGCGCGAGAGATAGTGCAGCTCACGGGCACTTGGACGTGGAGGATGCTGGCAGGCTGGCCAACGCAGGCCCAATATACGCAACGCTAACGAACCGCGACGGCGAGCCCGGAATCCCCGAAAATGGAATGGATGGATACATGTGTAAGCGGACCTTTTTCGTGGGGATAAGGGCATGCCGGGCATGCTGGGCTGCACCCCTTTCCTTGTGATGTGGCACAAGGAGTGTCACACACACACACAGCGAAGGCAAATCGTTGAGCCGCTCTGTCGCTGTCGTTCGGGTTCGAGAGCTGCTACACGCGCTGGCGGCTTATCATCACTCGCCTCCTGCAGGGTTCTATGTACGATCTTTAATGTTATTTACTTCTTGAGCCGTTGTGGTGGCGGAGGAGTCGACGAGGAGCATTATGTGACGCGTGAAGCGTGAAAGCGCTGTTGTTGTTGTTGTTGTTGTCGAAGCGCGAGGATTCGATTTTCGTATTTTTCCGATATTTTCCTCAAGAGATTGAGTTTGAGAAACGAGCTAGTCATGGGAATGGAGCGAACGGCTCACGTTAAGGTTCGTAGCCATGGTAGCAAATCTTTCATAGTAAAGAAAATTTCAGTGGCTACCTTGTTTGTAACTCGCAACATTTAAATACTACCACACGTTGCAAGCAAATGTATCGTCAGTACATGAAAAGCTAACAACAAATCTATTGCTAATATTAAACAGTTTGTTTGCTCGTCAGAAACCAGTGCCTGTGACCTGACAAAGATTTTAACAACCTTTTTATTTAATTTGAAACCCGAAATTATGTGGTCGCAACAGGTTATCAAAAAAATAAAGGCATTGGCTCATTGGCTGTCTGGAAATCGATCGCAAAGAAAGTTTCTTCCATCTTAACCGTGCCTGGCCGCAATGGCAACTTTTTTCCATTCCCCCTTTTGACAAAATTTTACATAAAAAGGGCCGCGAATCGTAGCCATGCACCTTTAGGGGTTTTCCATTTCATATCAAACCATTGGATTTGATAGGCCAACGCCTATATCCTTTTCACCAGATGCAATGCCTTCTTGGATTGTCGTGGCGTCTCCTTTCGTTTTAAACAAAGCTTGCCAACCAGCTCGTTGCCATTCCCATTATCGGTGGACCCATTCCCGGGCTCCGATAATTCAAAACACGTTCCCAACATTGTAGCAAATCATCTCGACCGCCACCCTTACCGCCGCTCTCTAGCGCCTTGGCGTTCCTCTGCGGTCGATGCTGGTTGGAGCATTTTCAATTTTACAGCGAATTTAACAACGGGCACAAGACCGACCGGGTACCGAAGACTGCAAGGCCAAGAGCCCGGGTGTGTATGTGTGTCCCGAGAGTGCCCAAAGCCTGCGTGCTGGCTGGCTGGCCACGGATTATGCGGCTTCGCGAGCATTGCGGGGAATACGCAACGCAACAAAACTCCGGGTTTCCGGGCACTACTGTTCGGGGAGTCGGGGTTGATGTTGCTATTCTGAATATGCCAGATCGTCTCATCCAATTTGTTTCGCTTCCGTTTCGATTAACATGGATTACTGGCAGACGCGGACGCGGCCGCGGAAGAGAAAGGTTTCGGCATTCAATGGTTGCGAAAACTGCGAAGGACAGCGAAACCAGCCGGGCCCGAAAAAACCATTTGGGGAAATGGACCAAAAACATTTCGATTTATCCTTTTATGCCGGCGCCGTGGGATGCGGAATAGAACAAACAAAATCGTACTCCCGCCGATTCTCCTTCGATCTAATCGCTCAATCCGATTCCGAACGCGAACGAGATGCCCGTTCTACTTAAAAATGATTATCATTGAAACGGGGAATTACATGTCCCGCCCCGGTATATCGCTTATCATAAATATCAATGTGACGCGCAGAGAACGTTCTTAACACGCGCTCGTGTTGCGTCTTTTCCTGAATGAAAATGAAGCATTTTCCACGATCGTACCGCAAAAAAAGTTGCCTCGATGGTGGACACCGACACATCCTGAGAGCAGCAGCACCACCTCCACATTCGTCTCCGTACATACACACACCTACACACACACACACACACACACCCACAAGCAACACGTGTGCGAAAGGGGGGGGGGGTGTTGGGAGTTAATTTTTATGTAAATTTATGTATATTCATTACAACAACGACGAGGCGCGCGCGTACCGCGTGTACGACGTCGAAGTTCCGAAGGTAGCACTTTCACTTGTCTTCACCGACCGTGCTGGGGGTCTGGTGTCCTTGATTTGGGCCACGCCACGCTTCCTTTCCTTGGTTCGCGCTGGTGGCTTATGTGCCAGCCGCGGTTACAGCGAAGTGAGCGGAGCGCGGAAGGGAAATGAGTTTATAAATACTTTGGAACAACGATAATGGGAGTAATCGTCATCGTCCTCGTCCTTGCCGTCGTCGTCGTCCTCGTCGTCGTCGTCGTCATCATCATCGTCGTCTGCTGCGACCGGAAGGAGAAGGACCTTCTTGCGTCGGAGGAGCGTTTGGTGTGGCAATGAATGAACGAACGACCGACCGAAAGAAGCAGCAGGATGTTGGTGGTGAGGATGAGGAGGAGCAGAAGGAAAAGGAGGAAAGGACGCCTGTCTGGAGCGACCTGTTGCCGCGCTGTTTGCTGCTTCGCGTTCGGGCGCGTTCCGATGATTATTTTATTTGATGTTGGAAATTAATTTTCGTATGTAAATTGAGCCGAGCCGAGCAGGAAAAAGGAGGAATGGGACGGAGAGGGGGGGTTTATTTATTTTTCCTAACCACCCACTCACCCACCCACCCACTGACAGCAGTGTGAGGGCGAGGGCTTTGACCGAGTCACCGAGCGGCGTACGGTTTGGCACAGTTTTCCCGATTCGCTCATTAGGGGTGAGTGCGACCGACCCACCGGGTGGAGTGGGGCTTGGCTTCGAGGTCATGGCGTCTGTGTGCCACAGAAAAAGAGAGAGAGGCGCCACGGGGGTGGTGGCAGGGTTTTCATTAGAAACATTACGCTAAGTGGTTGGCGTGTCGCGTTCTGGCGTCTGGCAGCCAGGAGGAGGAGGAGGAGTGGCTGTGGTAAGGAGTGAGGAAAGGAGGACGTTTCCTCTGTAGGTCGCCGATTATCGATTGGACGAACAGGGCGAATGGGACCAAGGGGGTGTGGAGCAAACTGTGCTTCATTAAGCGAAGACCGAGTTCAAGGTTACCCTTTAATGAGTGAAAATGGTCTCGAGGTTCGAGGAGAATGTTTGTTTTTGGTTGTCGAGATTCTTAAAGTAGTTAATGAGAGGCTACAGCTCCGATTGGTTAATGATTTATGGTTGTTTAAGGTATTTTGGGAGCGAAGATGCGACCTCGAGGAACAGACAGTGTGCATCTAATAAGAATGTCTAACTAATTGGAATTAGCTAATTAGATTTATGATAAATTAGTTAATTAATTAAATTATTATTCAACTTATTAATTATTAACGATCCCTTGCGCTGAATTACTAACTTTACAGTATTCTATTTTTGTTAAGGTCACTAGGGGGAAGATAGTCATTTCCTTGGACAATCAGATCATTCATATTCTTCTATCGTGTCGTTCGATGCATAACGCGAGGAATATGATTCGATTAGGTATAGCAGATGTGGGTAGTATTGTCCTCAATAGTATGAGTATGCGCTCTTAATGTACGAATCTTGATAAAATAATCTTGATAAAGCAATCGGCTCGTCAATACGAATTGAACATCAAACATAATAATAAATAAAATTATGCGGCGAAATGTGTCTACACGTCTGTTTTTAAGCATCTTTCAGCTTTGTATTTTTATTTGTATAACATTTGGTATGGCTAAAACATATATTATTTGCCAAAAGAATTCGACGCAAAATTAACATTTAATTTTTATTAGCTGTAAAATTTGTACTATTAAGTATTATACAAGTATTTAACAAATTTCTAAATGAAAATATAGGTACTAATCATTAATCGATTTTAGAAAAGAAGATCGTAAAGGTAAGCTATCAATCCTAATGCGTTCTAATGATTAAAAGGTGATGATTGATGATGATAATGATTAAGAAACAAGTCGGTATCAGTAAACCATAATGAAACATTCAATAGAAATTATACATTGCAGTCAGATTGAGACACATTTTATGCGCTGTGAACGCTTAAACAACCATAAATGTGAGAATTACAGACAGGAAAGTTTGGAATGAGTGATACTCGTATGGAAAACTATCTCAAATTTACCAGAAACTGCACAATAAGAAGAAAGAATAGGAATATTATGAAATTATAGTTAGTTTTAAAAGCCTTTATAGCGGGATTATCAACTCTATAAACAAATTATATTCGACAAGGAGTTACAAATTTCAATCATTCTCATTCATTCATGGTTAACACATCCGAATTCATATACTACATCATATTATTTACACAAAATCTTATATTGTAAAAGATGAAACCTCTGGGTTTACCTTCCTTTCCTGCTCACTCCAGCGTCGGTTTTTCCATCGACTACAAAACCGAGCAAAGATCAATATCCTCGGCACGACCGAAAGTCACCTTGAGCACGGAGCGCGACAGTTTTCCTTCGTTTTCGGTTCGCTCATGTCGTTCCAACCCCACCTTCAAATCGCGGTTCCAGGAGTAGTATCGGGTGGGGGAGGAAAATTCCTTCGCCACTCCTTGCCGTCGTCGTCGTCTTCGACGGTGCCATAATTGTGTGTACTTATGTGTGCTTCCACCACCACGACAACCGTGCACCACCACAAACACGGTGACACAACCACGAGCATCTTATCAGCGACGCAAGTGAAACGTATTCTCAGGATATCCATCTACTCCTACGCCGAGGGAAAGTTCACAATCAAAGGACAAAACCGGGGAGAGTGAAATAAGGATGCAGTGGGAAGTGGAGCCTTGGCTCGCTTGTGTTGGTACGCCTTTTGCCGCTGAAGACAATCACAGCCCATACTCACACTTGAAGGTTTTTTCCTCGAGTTCGCGCACTTGGAACGAGCGTCGCTTTTCCTATGCCCCGGGAAAAAGCGACCGGAGAAAACGCGGGGTGGGAAAACATTTAAAAGAAGTTGGACGTCGTACTACTACGGCGATGATGATGACGATGATGGCGACGACGACGATGATGATCATGACCTACCTCTTCGTATTTAATTACGGGGACCACCACCACTTCCCGCGATTTCACTTTTCTTTTATTTAAATAGAAGGAGCCGGGAAACAAGAACTGGCGGGGGAGGAGTGGAAGGAGGAGCATTTACATAATAGATTTGAAGGTCACCGTAGACGCCGTGGTCGATGGTTGGCGACTCATTTCGAGCAACGTTTTTGTGCCGCTTTATGCTTTATGCTTTTTAATGATTTCCCCGACTTGGAGTCCGTGCTATCAGCTGTTTGTAGCGATGAAATTAGGTCACTTTAGGGGTACGGTTTTGTTTTGCAAATGATCGCCTTCATTTGAAGACGGTTATAAGGACACAGCTGCTTCATGCTTTCCTCTTTTCGTGGTTTAATATAATGTAGGCACTTGAAAATGCAAAACAATATCTAAAAGGGAAAGTGAATTTGATTACACAAACACAAACACACACACACTCTTCGTGATGGATCGGGAAATGATATGATTTAGAACAAGTTTTCCCATCGCCGAGTGGCGTCCTTTTCCTCCTGGACAGACGCCTGGCACATCCTTATAGACGGGATGCTGATGATGCCGACTAACGATGGGACTGGGCGCCACCGGGCACCACACCCCAATGGCCCCACACGCCACGATGATCGATTATGACGCGGGTGAATTGATGGTAAGGATACACATAAATCATAAGAAAATCCCTCCCATTCCATGCGAACGCAAGGAATGGACGCTTTTGCATCGCAAAACCCCTTAAGTGCGGTAATGTTAAGATCGTTTGGCGTTTCCGGTGAGG
>NC_064875.1:42500938-42520938 GCF_943734745.1 Anopheles darlingi | reverse complement strand
ATAAGGAAACCAACTTTTAGAGAAATACAAACATTCCGCATAACTTCTAGCATTGATGGAAGCGTCAACAATAGGATTTGCAAAAATCCTCTTCTTCCGTGGCGAAAAATACGACATTTTGTCGTCAAACCATGCCACGGATACGATATTTCCACACACGACACAAGGAAAATGGAAAAAGAGGGCGTCAAAGTGCATCACCCTCACCCTCGGTACCGAATCGATTCCTGCGATTGGCAAACGGTTGGCGGAAGGACCAGGATTCCATTGTCCCGTTCTCTCTCTCTCGCTTGTTCGCTGTCGCTTGTCTCTCTGTTTCTATCACTCGCTACCTTCACATATCGCTTATCGTTTTCCGCTCTGCCTACAACTAGAATACCACACATGAGCATATTATTGTAACTCGTCCTTACGGCGTCGGTGTGTGCGTGACGTTCCATGGCGTGGCGTCTATTCCTCCCTGGCATACAATAATGCGCCACGCAGCATGTGTGATGTGTGATTGACAGGGCGTTCCCTTGCTGGCTGCTATTGCGAAGGCCCCATTCTAATTTCCTCCATAATCAGGCTAACGGTGTGATTTGAACGCCAGCCAACACACAAGAGTCGCCAATTAACCGCTCGAGTCGCGCATTTATAAATCCAAATCTCGCTCTCGACTAACCACGACGGTTACTGGAATGCGCGAGTGCGCACACACTCACTACCGCTAATCATGCAAAATTTATGCAAATCTCGAACGAAATAACAACTCCCCTCTTCTTCTCCTGGCATTAAACAATAATAAGAACGTTTGAACGAACGTGCAAAAAAAAAAGAAACCCCGAACAAATCGTCGTCCTCGTGGCGACAGCTGAGGATACGCGCTATTTGCATAAAGCAGCGGTCGGATGGAACAAGCAGATGCGAACAGCGGGCAAAGGCATCGTGTTATTAGCATCGTAAAACAGCATCACAAAATGACGTGACGTTACCGCCACTCGAGACAGAGAGACGAAAGGATCGCGAGTTAATCCTTTCGAGCGATCGACCGGCACATACCGGCAAAGGATCGCGTCAACCAAATTACAGGCACTTACCTTTAGCCCGGCCCAAAGGGGTTTGCTTTGCTTCAGCTGCCGACTTCCGCGTAACACGTCGGCATGTCGGCATGTCGACAGGACTTTCGCTGCTCCTGTTCGCCTGTTTTCACTTTCACTCACTTACAGGAAGTTGCCACACGGATGCACGGCTCGACAAAAGGCTCGAGACCCCTTCGGCGTTGATGGAGGATGGACGCAGGGAGCAGGGAAAAGGGACCATCCCCATTGAAAACTAAATTAAGGAGAAAAAATAGAGAACTGATTTGCATATTTTTTGCACGGAGTCTCACCGATGGTAGAAGCAGCAGCAGCAGCCAGGGAGCACCGGTACGCTGCGGGCCCCAGGAAGGTTCGTAGTTATTTCACGAAACTTCATCGTTAACGTGTCCGTTGTCGTTTCGGGACGAAATTTGAATAACAATACACAGGCGAAGCGAGAAAGAGAGCGAGAGAAGGACCTCATACTAGTCAATAGTTCAGGGGATAAAATACAGAAAGCACGTGAGAGAGAGAGAGTGCGAAAGGACGAGCGATTTTGGCAAGTCGAGTTCTTGCAATCGAGGGATGGAGTAAGTGACAGAACCAGGCGGTATCGCGACGGTGGCCTCGCCATCGAAAGCGAAAGTGACAAGCTGGATGCTGGTGGTGGTGGTGGTGGTGGTGCTGCTGCTGCTGTGGATCTAGGCATTTGCATACATTTCGATTTGTTTGTCATGGTTCGTCCCAATTTGAAGGATATCATTACAGCGATCCCTGCGTAGCTGTATTGCCGGAAACTGACGTCATCCTATGACAGATGCAATAGCAATTGTCACTACGATGGTTTGTGAGGATTTAGGCATTTTCCTGAACTGAAAACTTGCTCGATTAGCTGGGATATCTGTGCAGTATTTCACCTACAAAAGGATTTTTCTTTACTTGTCTTTATCGGGCCACACAAGCACAATATCATTGCTCAATATTCTAAGATATTTGTATTTATTTGGCGCATTCGAGCTCTACGAAATTTTTTCAAGTGTTTGAATATATGCTGAATAAATCAAAGTAACCAAGAAATTGACCAATAATATTGGGCTTGTGTGGCCCAATTCAGGAATGCATCGTGTTAGCAGTCCAATGCAATGTTTTTCCTAATCAGCTGCCATCATTTAGTTATCATCATTTTAGTTAGTTTAATCACGAGTAATCTGTTATCATTCAGGTTAATATAATTACGAATGTTGCTTTAGCAGAACAACTTCATGAAAGGTTCCTATCTCGTACGCAGAATGCAGAATATTCTGAAAGAATAAAAGATGATAAAACCGATTCTTTGTTTTCAATGCTTGCGTCATGAGTATTTCAAAACGTTCGAACCATTGTGAAAGGATGGTCCTTTCCATATTTCATGCTTCTTACCTGACACCCAGCGCTATACAGACACACAATATGGCTGATGTTTGGTCCCGTTTACCGCCGTAAAAGCCGTAAGTCACGCGTGACTTATAATTCGCCTCTCGTAGTGATCCATTTAATCAACGTCGAACATACTCATCTGCTCGCAAGTCTCTCGTTGAACAGTAATCTGCACGGCATACATTACGCCCTATCGGCAGCATTGCTTATCGACGATCGTCGGGTCGCACAAAGCAGGGAGGGTCAGAAAGGATGCGCGCGAGGACGCGAAACAATGACCCGAAAAGGGTTTCGATGTGCGGAAATTTATTAGATATGCGTTTAATGACATTTGCCTATATGCAGACCGAGGTTTCGAGGATCCCCGTGGCATAAGTGGTTTAACATATGTTTTTTCCCTTTTTTTTGTCAAATTCTTCTCTTTTGGATCTGATAGATGCGGGTTGTTCTTCCGTAGATCCGTGGCAGCAGCAGCAGCAGCAGTAGTGTTTGCCACTATTTTATGCATTCAAAACACACAGATTCGCCGTATCGGGGCCAGGGGAGGTTAGTTGATTTATTGGACAGAAAGTGGAAATCGATAAAAAAAATCCGCGCCGCGCGCTATCGAAAATGTGCAACAAAAGCAGAATCGTGGATGTGTGGATGTTGTGTTTGCTTTGCTAAATCTGTTGTTACGCCGGATCGTGGTCATAAACACGAGCGCGAGGGGGAACGAAGCATCTTTCGTCGAGTCGAAGCAATACCTGAATTGGTGAAAGGGTTCCCCCATTACCTTTGCCTCTATTTTAGAGCTTCGTTGAGTTCAGATCAAGCCAAGAGCACGGTATGAAGTTCCTATGAAGGGCGACAGGAACATAGGAACTCTATACCTCGCTAGTGGGTTGTCTGGAGTTTGGTTTTTTTTTTCGGTACCACATACACGGACACACGGACACACCAGAATGCAACGTCCAAGTAACCTGCGGTGTAATTAGATTTGGCAATTAGATCCCACTTAGACGGCTGTCACTTTGCGTGCTCCTGTCACTTGTCACTAAGCGTCACTGCGTAAGCGCCGCAACCATTTTGAGTCGCATTCTCACACAAACGCACGCACGTACCCACTGATCAGAAGCTGATTAACGACTCCAAAAAGGAAGTCTCCTAGCAACGCGAGCGTGCGGAGTGAACGTGCTAATAATATGTTTACTTGTTTCAATTAACCTCACTTATTTGCATCTCGTGAAGGACCTCCTCGATGGGCCGCCACCGTGACGTTCACGACACATTCTGTCACATTCGAAGTTGCGGGTGTGTTGTTTGTCTCGCTTGTATGGCCGCCCTGTAAGAGAATGCGGAGAGGGAAATCAATTAAAATGCAAAACAGCGATCGGACGGACTGCAACCGGACTGGACTGGACTCGTGGTGACCGTGTGGTGACATCGAGCGACGCTTGACGCGCTCTGTCGGTGGCCAGTCGGTCGGCCGAGGCCAATTAAAAGATAATTTGTCAGCGATAATTCACGGTTGGGTGACATGGCGTATCGATTGGATTGGTTTTTGAAAGTGAAGCGAAAATGGTTAGCCGGGGAGTAGTGCGTACACCCGGGTGTCATTATGTGGCGCGAAGGTGTTTGAAGGACACACACTGCGTTGGCTGGCTGGCTGGCTGGCTGGCTGGCTGGCTAGTTGGTGGACACTTCCGCTCTAATGTGGTCTCTCCTTGTGGGTCTCGTTGAGAGGAGATTGATTGGACATTGGGCCCAAGTGCGCCAGCAGATTAAATACGAAACGAGTTCCCATTTCGATTTGCTGCAGTTATGTTCAGTCGCGCTGAAAAACACTTGGAGCAACGAGCGAACTGAAGTCACACGGTTCAGTTGGTACGAAGGGACAAGCCTCATCAATCCTGCGTTCGCTTCCTTTTCAATTTCCAAATGGGGGTGCCCGGAACGAGAAGTGCAAGGAGAGAAAAGAGAGAGAGAGAGAGAGAGAGAGAGAGGAAGAGAAAGTAGTAAATTGTCGTAAAACTGCAGCGAGCGCAATTTGAATATCAAACCCCTGGACCCCGGATGGGCAACAATAGACGACCAACAACACACCGGAAGCCACGTCAGCAACGTGCAGTGTATTGCAGCTCGCGCACTCTCAAGTGCTGTGCAGAGGAGAAGGAGGTTTAAAGGCTCTCTAGGAGTTGCCACTTGAGCTGCTCCTTTGCCGAGGACACAAAGGACAATCGAGCGAGATGCGAACGACATTCTGAAAAGGGAAGCAATCGGGCACTTCCGGGTGTTGAGTCTACGGTTCGAAGGCTACAGGATGTGCTGCTCTCAGTGTGTGAGTGAGTGTGTGTGTGTTTGAATCATGCTATATCTCGGTTGAATGCAAAACCATCATCGCTAGAGCATAACCATTGTGCATTCCGCTTTTATAGAAGAGGATTTTTTGGGAGGAAAAGAGATTTGCTTTGACAAATCTGCGCTGCACTGCGCTGTCACGATCAAAACACATCAATAATAATTAGCAGCAAACTGACATCACGCCAGCCAGATCACGCTATGGTCTCTAATACTGACAAACCTACAAGTTATTAATCACGCCAAGGATTTAACCAACCAACGTCTCTAGGATAATGAGCTCGCAGAATGAGCTTCCGTAGTGGCACTGCAACATCATCATCATCAGGGTGCAGCCAGTTTTCCGTTGCCACACCTCGGGGTTTTGTGGTTTTTCCCCGTAAGCCATAGCTAGAACCACACACACGCACGCACACACGCACACGCACAAAACTCATCCATGCGCAAGATCTGAGTCTTGGGTTTGGCCACCGCGCTGCTGTATGCAAACTTTATGGTATGCTACCAGCATAGCGAAACACGATACAAAACACGGGGAGGACACCACCGATGGGCGCATCCAGCCTTTCAACCGCCATCCATCCATCCATCCAGTGAAAGGGAAACGCAAACCGTAAACCGAACTCCGGTCTGAACGCTTCACTGAATGCGCCGCCAACGGCCGCGATCGGATCGAAGCTAAACTCCCCGGGAACAGCAAGCAGGCAGCAGGCAGCAGGCAGCAGGAAACATAATTTATGCATGTGTAATTTATTATTATTTAACCCCTTGCGCATAGGTCGGATTCGCTGGCATTCGCTGGCAGTCGCTGGCGCATGTGATCCAGGGAGGGCTCTAGAGACCATCCGGACGCAGCGAGCAGCTACCTGAGCCCATCGAAAGGGTGCGTTCGAAGATAGAACGGGCTCATCCTTTGGCCCTTTGGCTGACGGTGCGCCCTCCACGATTCTCGGCCCCGGATGGGAAATTGGTGCGTGAAATGGTGAAGCATTAAACAGTGTGTGCACGACGACGACGCTGGTACATACTAGGCGGAAAAGGGGTGAGCTGGTTTCCGCTGGCCGGAGCAGCGGAACCGAAACGAAGACGGAGATAATACTTTACACGCAACACGCGTTTCCGTTTGTTGTTTTTAGCTCTCAAAACCAATGCCGGGATCGTGGTGTTCCTATTCTGGTGTATGTCCGGGAGGTGCTCATCTCAACCGCACGGCCGCATGTCGAAGGTAGGCAGAATGGAGGTACCAGGGAGGGTGGCGCGGGATTTCAAGTGATGTTGGCTTTTGCGAAACAAACAACGGAGTGACTGATAGACCCGGAGGCCGTGAACACGGAGCCGTCGTGCCTCTTGAAGCTCGCTAAAAAGTAAAGAGGCGATCGTTCGGTTGTCTCGGATCAGTTATGGATGAGTTGCGTGAGAAGATTACTCTCCGATGGTTCCAATGGTCGCCAGGGGTTAGAATGCATCAAAGGTGAAGTTATGAAGGAGTTAAGGTTCGATAGCAGAGGGCAACAAATAGATTAAGACAAAAAGGATAGTTGCATTGCTCGAGGTACCGTGTAACGAGGAACATTGGCGTGTGGTATTGGCTGAATTGCATGGCATAAATGGTCTTAAGCTTCTCGAGGCTTTCATTTCATCCATTAGACTTTGATTGTCGATCTGCTATATTAACTATTAGGACCATCAATGAAAGTACAAAGGTTTTTCATACATGTTCAAGAATTTGTTGGTTTGTTTTGTTTGGTTAGTTTTGTTTTACTTGGCGAACTGAACGAGTGTGGGGTTGTTGTGCTGGTATGAAGAACTAAAGTCCATCATATGAGTATTAGGCTTTAGATCGAATCGTTTTTGCATATCCTTTCCAATAACAACGAAGTATTCCAAAATCGAAAATTATCAGTTGAAACGTCTTTTCGACACTTTATTATTTTAGTTAACCAAAAAAGAACAAAAGTAAAGTAAAAAGAGCAAAAGTATGATAACCACGACTGCTTGGATCCTGGTAATCTTAAATGTTGATGAATTTTAATTTAATTTAATTGATTCGTATCATCTATTGCTACGTTCACAGTTGCTCATACGTAGTTGTCGAAACTAACAGAAACAACTTGAAACCGTTTTCTTTATTAGCTCCTTTAGCTCTCATTTGTCTGTCTGTGACTCGACAATTCACTTTCAAAATAATTGCTCACGCCTGAAATCCTTACTTGCTTTCTTCTATCTGAGCTCTAGCGTTAATAGCTTGATATCTAGTTGTACTGGGGAATACCACATTACATGAAAAAATATAAGATTGTCTAAAGAGAAATGACGTTAACATCAAAACTTGTTTTGAAAAGTTTCGTAATCCTTTACGCTCCCTCACGAGTCGAGTAATATTGAAACTAACAACAGCATTAATCTGGGGCAAGGAAGCTGCACTCTTGCACTCTGCTCTCGCAGCGGAAGTAGAGCGAAGGTCAACAAACGCATAATGAATGCCGCTTCACCCACCGTGTGCCATACCTGAACACACCGACACAAGAGCGCCCGTCTCATTACGCATACTACCGCACCGGGTTTGCTTATGTACTTAATTAACGAGCCGGAAACACCGGCCCCGGGGGTGGTGGTGGTGGTGGTGAGGGTGAAAACTAAAAACACGCGCCCGACGACGTGATAAATAGTCCGACGACGACGACCACGATGAGGACGAACTCATCTTACCAACACTAGCGTATCGTGAGGTCCTTCCGCTCGTCCTCGTTGCTCTCTTTCTTTCACTCTCGCACACACTGTCCGTTGGTCGCTTTTCATTGCTGTACCCATACACACTCACCATCAGAAACACGGAGGATAGTAATTAGCGCCATCGGTGGAGAGGTGAAGTGTTGGGTGCAGGAGGCAGGTATAAACACCGGTTCGTCTCAGGACTCGGCCACGTTCGGACACGTTCTGCACGAGAGTGGTGGTGGTGGTGGTGGTGATGGTGTTTTCCATGATTTTTCCCGGCAAAACAGCTGATTTTCATTCACAAATGAGTCAGATGAGAGAACCAGGTCCGGTCACTTGTGTTCATGATTTAACTACCCTGATGTCCTTTCTTGATAAGTGTTGCTATGAAGGGTTTTCCACGTTTATCACTTGGTGGAAAACAAGATAAGTTCTACTAAATTCACTTTTACACACTCTGGAAGGTTTTGCGAACAAACATTCTAGTCCAACTAACGAACAGCAAGGACTTAAGCATCACTTTATTAACTCACAGATTTGGTCACTTTTACTCAAAAAACGGAATGACTCGGAACACTTAGAATCGGAGCCGGTTCCAGAGCACCGCCTGGAACGAACCATTCCGTGGCTCCGGGAGTCGGCCTTCCGCCTTGAAGGGCGTACGGTAAACGAATGAAACGTCGCGATCCGTTTTTGTGGCCCATTCCGTGTGCTGGGCGCGCGCCCAGAGGGGGCGGCCGTGAAGTGGGTGGTGGTTGTCGACAAGAAGGACGAGGAGGAAAAGGAGGAAGAGGAGGTGGAGAAGGTGGTGGTGGTGGTAGGGTTTGGCTATCAAAAAGCGTCATTCCGCTTTTCTCGCTTTTCTCTCTCCCGCTCGCGTTTTATATTTTGTCGTCCTCGGGGTGGTCCCGCACCAGCACCACCATTGCCACCCCCAGGGGCCGTGTGCCGAGGCCAGAGTCATGCCGAGTTTTCCCAACTTCACCGTCGCCGCCACCGTCGTCACCTTCTTATGTTGCGATGTTCTTTGCACTCGTTGGCTCTCTCTCTCACTCTATTGCTCTCTCTCGCTCGCTCTCTCTCTCTCTCTCTCTCTCTCTCTCTCTCTCTCTCTTTTGGACGTATTTGTGTGCGAATTCCTCCCTTTTCAGTCACGACACAGCGACCACGACGACGTTCATCTCGATCCTTTTTCGACGAGGCGCCCTCCAACATTGTCGCGTAGGCAAAGAACATGAGGCTCTGAGGCTCCTTCCCTTCTGTGCATTACCCTCCTTCACCTTCCTTAAATCGGGTAGGATGCTCGAGAGTTTTCCGCTCACCAACACACCAACACAACACCGGACTTACCCTTTTTCGTGGCAAAAGGATACGCGAAGCGAGCGAACGCAAAATCCCGAACAGACCGGGGGGAACCGCGTGCTGCTTGGCATGCTCCTTTGGACGCTGCTGCTGCTCGATCGCCTTCTTCGGTTCGAACCCCCACCCCTCTTTTGGGACATGGATTTGGGTGGCACCCAACAAGGAGCAGCATTTCAGCCTTTCTTTCTCCTAGCAATGGGAGCCTACTTTGCTGTTGCTGTCATGCAGCATGAAAAAAAACCCTCGACAACAACAAGCCACCATCACGACGACCGGGACGATGACGACAACCAAGGCTTGCTCTGCTCTATGTGTGCGCACATGACGTGGCAACCACCACCACCACCACGAACGTTCAAACTTCTCGCTACGGTCCTTATGTAAAGACTTGCGCGCGTTCTCGAGTGTTTTCCCACCCACCCACCGTCCGTCCACCCACCGAGGGTGCACCCTCGCATGATTTTCGCAAACCCCTCAGTGAAAGAGAAGAGAGAGATATGGACGAGAGAAAGAGAGCGAACCATCATCACTCACACACAAGGGTTTGTGGCAGAGCATTGGATGTAAGACACGATTTGGCAAAGCTGGGGATTTGCTGTTTTCCGCGGTGAAGAGGGGGCGAGAGGACAGGACATCATCGGGGACGACGTTCTGCAACCCTCGCACATTGTCGCTCTGTGTGTGTGTGTCGAACACTCGTCGAGCACTGATCCAACGACGACGACGACGACGACGACGACGACGACGACGACGACGACGACGGCGAATGCTATCCTGTTTGTGCACACCAAGAAGCCGCGGATAGGGCGGCACACACATGAGCGAGACAGTGGCCATCCGTGTCCTTTTTGTCGTCCTCCTCGTCGTTGTCGTGGATCGATCGACGACGAAGGTCCTGGTGCATGGCGCACCAGTCAATGGTAGGGAAGCCGCACAGTCGCACAGACGCACCACTACCGCGCATAAGTGGAATCGAATGTGTTGGCCCATAATGGTTGATTGCTTGATGGCGTTTGATGGTGTGTTCGTGTCGATGTGTGTCCGTGTGCACGTGTGTGTGTGACAGACAGTGGAGGGTGGAGGACAGGACAGGACAGGACACAGGACATTTCTCTCCCCCTTTTTTGCTGTGTGCGCGAAGAAGGATTCCTTCGACTTATCCTCTGGCGCAAGAAAGCCCAACCGGAGCACACACCCACCGGTCTGTGGGTGGGTGGGTTGGTGGATGGGGGTGGTACATGTACCATCATTATTTTCCCCTCTATCAGCCACCCGTTCCTCGTTCCTCCTTGCACGAGTTTTCTTTCGACATTTCAAAAGGGTTTTATGGGCGAGAGCAAGAAAAATGGATCAAAAGTTGGCTCGAATTCCGTTCGTTCGGTTGGAGAGAAGGTGTGAGGAGAGGGAGCTGAAGGGGTGTTCGCAATTCCCCGCGATCAGCGGTAGTACAGAAGGATGGGATGGTATGGGAAGAGACAGCCATACACAAACCCGAAGCCACACACGCGAGAGAATCGCACACAATCGAAGGCGCACATATAAGAAGACTCAGACCATCCATCGTCACCCCACCTGGTCCGGTGGGGGGGTGGGATTATTCGGACGTTGGTAAGGCGATTGATAGGCATTGGGAATCATACACATGGTTGCGCTCAAGCGGCCCCTGCAACATCCTGGTATGTGCACAACATGTGAAGTTGGAATGAGAGTCCAGGGATTGGAAAAGGAAGGCAGCAAATGGTATGTATGTATGTGTGTGTCCCCGGAAACGACAGCCACCCGCACCCGCAGTCCGCCCTTCCGAAGCGGTGGGTTTGATGGATGCGATCTTGAAGAAAGACATTTTGGAAATTGGATACAAAACACCTTTTCCTTGGAGTCTCTGCTCCTCGTTGGTAATACAATGTTGGTCTATCTCGCGGGAGTGCCGATGTTGCTGCTGCTGCTGCTGCAGTAGTAGCTGTAGTAATGTAGCGAATGGATTTCATGAAAATCGTTATCAATTTGCTAGGCCCGGGGACCGATGGAGTGAAAGCATCTCTTAAGAAACCTTTCTTTGCCGTCAGTTTGTTGAAACGACCAAAAGAGAGCAATTTTTAAAATAGTGGCGAATGAATTGTTCTCTGTTCTATTAGCTGTTTTTTCAGATTAGCTATTTATTAGTATTTCTATGTCTTTTTTACTCTTGTCTCAGATTGTTATGCGATCATTTGAATTGAATAGCGGTTCGGATATTTTTTGTTTTATTTCGTCTTTTGACAGCGGGCTTCTGTTCTCTTTTACTTGATGTGTTAACTTTACTTGATCAGAAGAAGTATTCAGCTACTTAATCCGACTTTATAGAGCTGAAACGTCTTCGGCCATTGTCATGATCGTCGTATAACGCATCTACCTCCATCCGATACAACGGGCGGCATCTCGAGTAAGTCGCTTCTTATATGGTCCTAAAATATTCTTCAGGGAATCCTCCTCTCGATCATGGATAAGGTGGTTACATCATTTCTGGGCTGTATCCAAGTCTCAGAAACGTATTGACGTACTAGTACCAACAGGTACTGTTGCAGATTCCTTCTTCTTGAAGGAATTGTCTAATAACAACCACTATCACTATCCTTTTTTGCAAAGTACTGAGAATTATTGAAACAAATTTTTGAAATTCTTCCATTCAGAACTTCTCATTTTAGAATCATTACCATTATAGAACTTAAAAACGATTCCTATTATTCCATACTCTTAGTGAAAGGTGCTTTACAATTCAAGCTCATACTGAAGTGAAAATATCCGCCCATTCAAGCACAAAAGGATTAATGAAAGGATTTGCTCTTTCCAAGATCAAAGGATATTGAAAAGGATCATTGAATCATGGAATTGAGTAGCACTGGGCGGATTTTCACGCACAAGGATCAAAGAATTATCTTAAGAAAGAAAGGACTCCATGTGCAATCAATGAAGTTTCAATGAATGGAGAAAGTATAACCAGAGTCATCCTCAATATTTTTAATTTTGTTCTAGCACATATCTTCCTCTTAGTTCTCTTTGAGTTGAAATTGATAAACATTCGGTTAAATGATGCAGACAATAAATTAAAATAAAATGAGCGTTATTAAAATATGGAAATGATTTTAAAATGCTGTTATATGGATATGGAGTTGTTATAATCAATCCTTTCAAAAGCATCCCATAAATGGCTTAACTGGCGGCAAACATGTCATAAACTCATGCAATTTGAAGTTCGAGGCTTTAGACGATAGACATTGGCGTAGAGACATTGGCAGCCGCCAGAAATTACGCAAAAAAAAGAAATCCAATTTCAATTTTATTCCAACATTCGACATTCGTCGGATCGAATCGATCTGAAGGCACTCCTCTCGTCTGAAGACACCCAAGAAGGAATGTAATCCTTTCGTCGGCACCACCACCGAAGCTAAAGTGAAGAAAATGAACATTATGAAAATAGCTGCCCGAATATATTGCCATTTTTTCGCCTCGCAAACCCCTCGCTGAACCCCTTACCGTCATCGCAACCGAGAATAGCTTCTAGCAACCGCCCCCATGGCACCCCCCTTCGCCTTTGGGGGGGTTGACCAAATGGTACGCCAGTGGCACTACTTATTTGATGTATGATTTATTCATGTACATTATTTCAAGCACCTTTTCATATATGCTCGCGTGCGCACGGCTACAACGTCAGCTACCCGCCCTCATCATCCCTTGTGGCCCCCGAGAATGGCAATGGCATCATCGAACGAACGGTGGATCATCATCTACAGCAGCAACGGTGGCGGTGGCGGTGGCGACGACTGGAGGGCCGGATTTCTCGACAGCGCCCATACCATAAGGGTCCAATATGTATCGTGTACTCGCGTTATCCCTTTTAGGAGCTGTCCTGGGAGTCCCTTGGTCGTCATGATATATCAGCTTCCCTTTTCGTGGGCCCCCCGTTTCGGTGAGAGGGATGCGAAGGGGCGGTGGCGCATGTTAAGATGTAACGAAAATGTCTTTTCTCTCGACTCCCTCCCTGCTGCTTGAGTCCTGCGTCCCCCAAAATTGGCACACTGGCATTTCCGTTCGCGCATACATCATTCGGAATTGGAAGGATTGACAGGACACAACAGCTCGCAACAGAGTGACAGAGAGATGGAGTGGATGGTAGGAGGATATCGAGATTTCCCGGGAAATCGAAAGAAACCGACGGAGCGAAAGGAACGAAACAAAATGGAGTGAAGCGCTACTGTGCTGTACGCCGCCCGGATTTCCACGAAGCATTCCTTTTTGTAGTTGAAAGCGCATGGAGCGCTTCTGCTGCGTCTCGAGCCGGGCATCGAGCGAACATCCGATGATGGTATCCGGACAGCGACCGCGACGACACTCTCTCCATCTCTCTCTCTCTCTCTCGTGTCTGCGTCTTTCTCGCGAGTGGCATGATGAAATTTTCAAATATTAGAATACCAATTTTCTACTCCTTCCGTTCGGAGTGCTGCGCGGCCCACTCCACCCTTACACACACACACACAGAGTGAGGAGCACTCGAATAGCACCGGCGCATCGCTTTTCGCCCGTGCCCGGATGCCAATAGAAGGAAATAGAAAGGAACGCGCAACGGCAACGGATATCGAAAGAGAAAATACTAGAAGCAATACTATAGCGAACGATGAAGCCGGGAACCGGTGGGCTGAACCGAAGACTGTGGGAGGATGGGAGGGAAGGAGAGGGCACCTCATACAACGGCTTAGCTTTGATAAAATGTTGCCATGTGCACAGATGAACGCGGCGAATTGGAACGGATATTACGGCGAACGGAGTTGGCATGGCGTCGTGTGTTTCGTGGGCAGCGGCGAGGCGAGAAAGTAGAAGAAGAGGGCTCGCTCCACTCGCTTCTTCTTCTTCTCGTTGTCCTTCTCCTTCTGGTCGTCGTCTTTTGTGAAGCTTTTGCTGGTTGGCGAACGAAGCTCTGCTCAACAATGTCTTGTCGTGCGGGGTCGCGGAGTTTTGCGAAAAAGGTTGATGGATTTTATGAAAATACCGCAAATAGTAGCTCGGGAGCATTCCAGGAAGAAGGGGGGGGGGGGTCGATGGTGCCTTAAGTGAATATACAATATGCTGGCTCGAGAGTGGCATCGACCAGGATCGTGTGCCAGGATCGTGAACGCTGATGATGAATTATCCGTTCCTTCGTTGCGTTGTCCTCCGCCTGCTTCGAATGGAGCCAGCAAATTGAGCTTTTTTCTTTTTTTTTCTCCATGGTCCTGGCCACTTATCGAACTGACTCGCCGTGATCGGCGTCAGCGATGGCAATGATGATTATGTTGCATTGCTTTGCGATACGAAGGAACTAGCCTCGAATCGAGTAAGATCCAGATAAGTGGCTCGATGAATTTCCCGAAGAAAGTGGTGCTTGTGGTGTGGTTTATGATGGTAGTTGATAGATTTAGATTCATAAAAGAAACGGATGATGGTGGAATGATATCTAACTACTAAATGTACTGGAACTAAAATCCATAACAAGGATTTGAACCACTATTGAAGTACAAATGAATACGAATTGTATCAAGAAGTGTACCAGATCAAAATTGTCATTTTTTGTGCAATTTTGAAAGATTTATTTTGTGACACCAAGAACTAAGTAACCCTGTCCATGAGAATAAACCGATCATCTTGACAACCGATTTGATATCATTGGCCTATTCAAATCTATTTTATTTCCTTCATTATTAGCCAAGGTTGCAAAAGCAAATCTTCAATCTCGATTTTTGCTATCTTTTGCCGGAATGTCTTCTGGTTTTATGAAGATTTGTTGTCTTTTATATCGTATTATGAGGTTTCCTTCATGTTGGTTTTTGTGCTATGTAGCGTTGTAATAGATGTTTGTGGATTTGTCAAACCATCTTTAAGCACATTAAAAAGCAATCAAATTGTGCACATCTATCCTTAAAACCAGCTAAAAGTGGATTCAAACACATTTAGACAAACAACAACAGACCCCTTGAGGTTCGCTTGGGCAAAGTTGTGCAAAACAAACTCGAGACGAGAAGATTTAGAAAGGATTTGACGTCAATGCGACAATTATTTCACACACAACTATTGCAGCTTCAAATATGCAATAATTGTATGGAAAATATGTAATAATTGATAATGGATCATTAAAATGGTACATTTTCTTGAAGTGTACTTTACCAGTTCGTTTGCCCTCCATTTACGATGCATCTAACTACACCTTATCTTTATTTACAGAAATAGGCTTTGTTTAATCAAGAAAGTTGCTTAATTTAACAATTCTGCATTGCATCTGCAAGATATCTTTAATTTTTCCATTAATTTAAGTATCTTAAGTCACTACTAAAAACCATACTTTAATGAAACATCACACCAACACCTTCAATGCTGCAGGAACACCTCCAACCACTCCACATTATCTGCTCCTTCTGATTGACCGCCTGGAAAGCCGGGAATCAAAACAAAAATCGTGCGATCGCGAATCGCGAATATCATATTCCGAACCTCCGCCCGAGCTTCCTCGTCCCATCATCCATCCGGTCGTAGACCGGGTCATGAATGAAAAACTTTCCAGCCAGCCAGCCAGCCATCCAGCCATCCGGAGCTGCGGAAAAACAGCTGATTAAAACACTCCACCCACCGAGCAGACCGCACCGTTCGCAAGGCCACCATTCCACGACGATGTCGACATGGAACGAAACAGGGAAACGTGAGAAGCGAGAAAACTCCAAAGTCCTTTTCCCCCCCCTCGCCTTCACCTACCTCCCGCATCACTGCAGCAATTTCGCGCGGAAAAACAAACGCCAACATTTACATACATAATGAAGAGACGAGCGCGAAGAGTGCGCGCGATACATAATGAGCCCGCCCCCTTCTCGGCGGGGCGAGGATGATGAGGAGGAGGAGGAAGAAGGATGAAGGAGCGGTGCGGACTCCCAAGGACGCGCACGACGACGACGTCGCGAAAGCGCCGCGAAAGGAAGACGATAATTTTCTAGGTCAAGTTTAATTCCTTCCCTTCATTCATTAGAATTTTCCACGTTCCTGCTTCGCTTTCTCTCTCTTGCTTTTTCACTCTCTCTCGCTCCTCTCTCTCTGTCTTTACGCATCGCTAATGACAACGGAGTGCTCGGTTATCGTAGCGTTCCATCGCATGCACAGCACGGCACGGCATGGCACCGTCGGTCGTGGGTTTACGTTCGCGTTCGCGAGCACGAGGGTGGCTTAATGAAAATGAATTTCCCGACGCCACCGCCTTGTCGGCGTGTGTAGTGGTGAGCTGCCACCCGGCGTTAAGACACACGTACACAACACACACACACAGACCGCACTGTCGGCGCACATAATGAGCCACGTGCTCTGGCCAAGGACGACGACACCGACGACGACGATGACGACGATGATGATGATGACGACGAAGATGGTGTAATTCTCGAGTGGAGTGCAGTGCAGTTTCCTTTCGAGGACTCCGAGAAGGTGGTGCAGGGATAATGAAAATGAATGGGCGAAACAGGGAAAATGAAAATGAGAGTTTTCATTGCCACGACCACAACCACGCCGGGCAGACCAGACCCGGGCCGGGAGGCTGCATCTGTGGTGCGCCAAAATGCGGGTAAAGATAGTATTTGCAGCCATGCACTTCGTTCCTTCGCGTTTCGCGAATACCAAGACGATTCATCATTTATCACGTTTTCCTCGTCCCGATTTCCTTCTTTTACTTCGAGCGGTATCTGGTCGGAGATATAAATAGTTTGGCTGCGGCATTGGTAGTGGTTGGTGGACCGCAGGTGTTGGACGGAGCTCCGGAGATGGCGAACGATTATTGTAGCGAGCAGCGCATCCTTCCAGCTACGAAAGAGTCTTTGTGTCTGTGTGTGTTCGTTTGTCTGGAGTGGAATGGAAAACTTTCTCGATTCCATAAGACCCCCGCCTTTGAGATGGTGTCGTGCATCGTCGGCAGCGGCAGTGAAGATGGGTTTGTTTGTCTTTCTGCTCACTGCTGGCGGCGAGTAAATGAGTTTCATTCGCTGGGTGGTTAAAGTGGAGTGTAGTTGTTTGGAGGTGGTGAGTAAATGGGTTGGAAAAGTGTGTTTCTAGGGCAGCAACATTTTGCGCCAACATTCAACAGGTGCTAGACACATTGCATTCGACGTTACTGTTCGGCAATGATGCTCCCTACGTGTAGTTAGTGAGGTATAGCAACTGTTTTGTAGTAATTTGTGAAGGGAAAGCTATTGAAAATCTCTCTGGTATCAAAATTATTTTGGGCCAAGAAAGGCTCATCAAGAAACCATTCAACTATATTTCTTTCCTTGAATGACATATACATTCAAGATAGAAAATGAAGTTACTTATACTAATGCTAAATTATTCTACTGCTTTCAAGCTTTGCAATAAATTACTGCTTTTTGAGAATTTTTTCTATTGCATTTTGCGGAAGATTTATTAAAAACTATGTCGATGACATCCAATTTAGAATAGTGTGTCTGCAAAAATGTACTTTTTCGGTGTCCATGGTAACCGTGTGCTGAATCATTTGAAAGAATCGATATTCAATTGTTATGAGTTAATAGAAGTAGATCCGTTTACTTTCTGTTGAATTTCCAATTTTCTAATATTTGGAAAACATTTTTCAGTTGATAAAACGATGCATTGAGCAATTTTGCAGTAGATATAATATTTTCATAATATTCAAAAATTTAATTTACAAAAATTAAACATTCTGTATAGAAACACGTTGGGGCTCCTGGAAAATAATGTGTTGAAGTGTTTAAAATTTCAAAAAGTTTACGATGGGCGCCGACTTTGAAACTGGTAATAAAATCAATATTTCTTTCAGTTTCACATATGATGTTCTCGGCAGTTTGGCCTACCACAAATTCTCTTACTGAAAAGAATGCGAAAAAATAATATAAAATGCCTTAACTCCAACTCAATAGTAGTAGTGTTCAAAAGGACACAATTTGTATTAGAAAACCTGTGAATTTGCAGTAGAGAAGCGCCTTATAGGCGGTCCCAAAACCAAGTGAAAGATGAAAAGAAGGGAGAAAAGACATATATAAGAGTGAAGGGAAAATCAAAACTAGAAGGAAGAAGAAGTGAAAATCCAATTTCCATCCCCGCTTGACTGTTACCAAAACCAAATGCCACACGTGTGGTAATATTCCCCGAAAGTGTGTGACAGGACGGTCGGTTTTCCATCGGTTTCCATCTTTTCCTATCTTCCGCACCTACCACCTTCCATTCCATCCGGAGTAGCAGTAGGTTCGGGGGGGAAAGCGAAATCGTGGGTTTTCTGCTTCTGTAACATCGCACGACGAGATCGCGAGGGGGACGGACACGCGTACGTGAAATGCAAATTTCATCCATTTTGCCAACCTTCGGGGCACATTCACGCACACACGAGCATCACCGCTCTCTCTCTCTCTCGCTCTCTCTGGATCCTTGGAGTGATTACATATCACATGACTTTGTTCGGTGGAAAGGATAAATCGAAAAGGGATTGCGAAGCTCGTAACCTCGGAGTCGGAGTTCGCAGAGCGTCTAGCTGCGTCGGAACATCAAAGTCTCTCAAATCAAAGAACATCACTCCAGCTCATCCATTTGGCCCCCCATCTCTAGCCGGACCGTAATGGTGTCGCGGAAGGCAGGTAAAAGGATTTTCTCCCGCTTTGAATATTGCCACGACTACTCCATCACCAACGTTGGACAAGAGAACCTTTGATCCTGCGGAGGCTGTGAGTCACTTTCGGTGTCTCACAGTTGCAGGTGAGTCGTATAACAGTCGTATAGGAGTATCAATAAGTTCTCCGTTCGTTGCGTAACGCTCACTTGGATCTCGCCAGGAATTAGCTGACATTCAATTACTGTCCTGGTGTGACTATGTTTATCGGTACCTCGGTCTACTTTCCTCCGGTCTTCAGCCTTCCAACCTTCGTTATCCTTCTACCTTCACCTGGACGGATTGGATTGGATGGAGCGAATTTTTGGAGTGTTGCTGTCCTCCCTCCCTGCCTTCCTTAAACACCTTACATCGGGCAAGGGAATAAATTCAAATTCTCATTTTGGCGCCCGGTGGATTATGCTGCGTTCCTCGCGTGTGCGCCATTGTCGCAGGGATCCACTGACATTTCTCCGAACCGAATATGCCCCATACCGGTGGAAATAGGGATGGAACACACACATACACACGTGGCCACACAGTTTAACCCAAGTACGCGCTCGCTTCGCGGTTGAGATGCGGTGGTCTCTCCAAGGACGATTTGAGCGTGGAACGCGAAAAAAAAAATCGGAAAATACCCGAGGATCCGGGAGAACGCAAAAGGACGACTGCAAAATACTGCTGATTGGAATATTCCCGCCCGATACGCATTTACATATTTCTCTATGCGGTGGCGCCGTCGCCGTCATGGTGACATGATTGAGCATTGAGCGCGCGTTCGCACCGAGAAGGTTGATCCGTTTTCCGAGCGAGCGAGAGAGGCAGCACCACCACCATTTATGTCTTTGTCCTCTATCCTCCCCGTTCTCCCCAGGACTGTGCTGCTCCTTCTCTGCTCTGATCACAAAGGAGCGAACAAAAAAGAAAAAAGAAAAAGGTGCGTACGTACCGAAAGGATGGGCGGTGGAGCATAAACATTTTGACAAAAAAAAAAATAAAGAAACCGTAAAGAAAACGGACAAAACCCCTTCATCTCAGGTTGGATGCTTTAAGCGGCCTGATGTGGAGGCTGCAGCCGTCCCCTCGGCGTACCCTCGGCACGATCACGAGTGAGCTTTAAGCCCGTACCGTGGCTGTCCTTGTTCAGCAGCCGCACAACCACAAACCTACCACCAGGATGAAGGATGTTCGTTTTTGAAGTGCCGGAGAATTGAATTTCGGTCGGTGTCGGCAGCAGCAGCAGCAGCAGTCCTGCTGCTATAACAAGAAGAAGGAGAAGAAGAAGAAACGGTCGCTAACAAGGAACTCGGTGTGCTTACGTATGCAAAATAGCGCAGGAGAATGATCGGAGCATAAAACCACGTCCACGGGCGGAAAGCAGTGTCGTCCTCAACGTCGTTGGCGTCGCCTGGAATCGCGTGGTCGATGCTAACGATGCTCTGCTCCAAAGC
>NC_064875.1:42488438-42498438 GCF_943734745.1 Anopheles darlingi | reverse complement strand
GCCTTTCCACTCCGGTATCTTTTGAGATCGACTTGTTTCGACGTATCCTTTGCGTAACGGGACCGGATTTGGCAGCTCGGTTTCGACGACACCGCCGCCGCCTACTACAGTAAATTCTGCTCGCGAGACGCTCCTGACAGCTCGAGCTGTCAAACGTCAATCGAAAATGATCGAATGGTGGAGAGTTTGGTGGGGCGTGGACGTGGCGTGGAGTTGGTTGAAAAATGAGATTAAAGAGAATTGAAATGACGAGCCCGGATCACCCGGCAGAGGAGACAGAGTGGGCGCACCTGATCTCTTGGGTCTACCAGTAATGATGTGCCCTCTTTTGTGTTTTTATTTTGCAAACTACAAGAAGCAGCTCATAGCGAAGGATATTGAGAATTGAGATATTTCTCTTTGTAATGCATGCATAAAGCTTCTTTTGATAGATTAAATAGATAGTTTAGCTACATTACTCTAATACATTTGACTTAAAGTTGATCAAAGTCTTATCACGATTGTCAAACGCGAACATTGTTTCTGTAATCGTACGCTGGCGACTTTGGGACGGATCGATCCGTCGCTGGTACCATATCGTGATAGACACATGGTCTATCCCACTCCATCCAGCGCCTGCTAGAACATCAAATGGATGTCATCGCCTACTACGACCGAACGGAGCCCATCACGAACCGTGCGCATGCGCAGCACACATACACACCGACATCCCGTGCACGTACTCCGTTCCGTTTTGCTTTCCATTTTGCGTTTTCCATTTTCCACTCCCCAGGGGGAGAAAGGAAGGGAGAGGAAATTTTCCCATTTCCCGCGTCGGGACCACGTGCCAAATCGGTCTCTTGTTGTATTGGTGCTCGGTGCTCGGGTGGGAGCTAGTATATAAGGACACCGAACACACGCACACCATCTGCCGCGGTGGAAATGAGGAAACGGAAGCGCCGAAGCACCCGATAGCGAGCCAACGAACAAACGAAGCGAATACTACGTGGAAAGCATAATAACCTAGTTGCCGGCGGGCCCGAGGGCCCGATCCTTGGCCAAGGCATAATTATTGCGAAGTTGTTTTAAGCAACCATTCCACCACCGTTCTTCCACCCTTCCTCTTCTGATGGTCTCACTCTCTATGTCTCTCTCTCTCTCTCTCTCTCTCTCTTTCGCTCGGTAAATGAGCAAACCATTACAACCTCAACGAAGAAGCGGTGGCCTCGAGCAGCTGCTGGAGCTTCTTCGTTCGATGATGATGGCGGGGCATGGTGCGACCGTGGAAATGTGTTAATTGTGCTCCTCGCTTGGAAGGTCCTAGCAACGCACACATACACACAGCTACGGCTACAGAGAGACAGACACTGGCTGGCTGGCTGGCTGGTGGGTGCTTGGTCCCCGACCTTGGTCAACGCAATTCATTTACGTGCTAGCTTCCGCCGGGACGCCATCGTGACGCTCCGGAGGCTCCGGCAGTTTGTGGCCACCGTTTGTAGTGTTTATCACACAGTAGAGATACTACTGCTTCCGTCGTTAATAACCTCGATACGGGACGTTCTGCTTCCTTCAGATCCGTGTGATTGCGTAAGGCGTAGTGTGTACGTGTTGGAATGCGTGTTGTGACAGCATTTTGTGACAGAACCGTAACAACAACCGTATAGCGAAAGTCCAGACTACTTTGTTTGCTTACTGGCCCTGCAGTGCTTCGGACTTTGGAGTTCAAGAGTACAGAATCAAGTCGGCATTGAAGTCGAGAAATCTTTTCCAAATACGGCGCTGGGAGTCTTCTATTGTTCGGATTCATGCCAAGTTTTAGTCATCATCGACGACACAAAATGGGGGGGAAGGTGTAGTGCTTGGCCAGACCACCACGGGGCAACGGGAATCGAATCTCCCGGGACGATCGATCAGAAAGAGGCGGGAAAGGGAGGGGGATGATTGATTGAGAAATTGTAATTCCCAATCAAATTTGTACATCCTCGACATGCTTTTCTTCGCCTTCACTCTCGTGCGCGCGCGTGCGTGCGCGTGTGTGTGTGGGTGGTAGGTGTGCCTGGTGAAAGGGTAAGGTGGGGGGGGGGGGGGACACACATTTGCATAAGTACACACACACACACAACACAACACACGCGAAGCAATGCGCGTCGAATGTTCGCCACTCGGGAATCGTGGCGTCAGTTCGTTGCTTCTCATGTTTGTCACTCCGTGTGCTTTGGGGACGGTACCTTGGCGGGGTGAAGGTGGAAGAGGAGTGTCCTTACCACCCACCGTCCGTCGTACAGCGCCACCGCGAACCGGTTGCCGGAGACTTGGTTCTCGTTGGCATAGAAAATGAAATAAAGTGAGCTGACACAACCATACTTCACCACTTCCAGCAGCAGCGTTCTTGGTTCTTGGTCCCCGCGCCATCTTCCGCCATCGCATCACTCATCCTTCGCCTCAATAGCATTCGCCCGAGCCGTTCCAGCACCCTGGCGTCATCGTCATCGCCGTCGTCGTTGTCGTGGATCGATGTTTCTGTGCTTCAGGGCGCGGCATCTCCACTCCACTCCAGCACTGATGGCTTCCTACGTGCGTCCTGCCGTCGCTTCCGTCGTGAAACCCTTTCCTGGGTCTTGGCCGGGGCACCGAGCACAGTCCGCTGGCGCTTGTTTCTGACAGCGTGATATATTTTTCGTCATTCCCGGGGTGTTTTATGGATGTTTTATGCTGCGCTGCGAAATGAAATATTATACTTTATTGCAATCGCTCGCTGGCTCGCTGGCTGGCTGGCGCCCCAAACCGTTTGGAGAGCGGCTGACGTCCTTCCTCCTTTCACTCCACCACCATCACCGTGTGGCTGCCACACACATCGCGACACAAATTGAACAGAAGTGCTTCGGATCGATGGGAACGGACAACTTACCCTTCGTGCGCCTAGAGCACCGCAATTGGTACCACTTTCGTCGTCGTCGTCGTCTTCGCGTCTTCGCGTGCACTCAATCTTTGTCTCACTCCAGTGCTGCAGAAGGGGAAACGGACGGATGGATTTGAATGCCAACCGTCACCCGTCGTTGCAAATGGACGCCAGGATCCCCACGAGGGCACACAAGCTGCACATCAGCTGCCGGAAGGTACACCAACCGTAGCGAGCCCGTAGCCAGTGGCCGTATCCTGGATCGTAAATGGATGGATCGATGTATCGGCGGCCAGAGAGTGTGAAGTGCAGCCACTCGTTACAATTTGGCGCTTCGCTTCTCGTTTGTGTTTTTTTTATAGTTTCCAGCACGATTTTTAGATGCTGAGCCGTAAAAGGATACGCCCTGAACGCGTCGCGTCCCACAATACATCCGCCCAGTGGGGGGAGGTTGGGGATCAGCCTGAGCCTTGGCTTGGCTTGTGGTAGGCGTCAAACGGGGCACGGGTGATGATGCTACCTTTTTATGGTAATTTGATTTGCACTTATTTGAAGTTTACATTCAATTTTATACCTTTCGCTGTCGCAACTGAGGGCTTACGGGGGGGGGGGAAGCACCCCTCCCCCCCCCCCCTCGACACATGATGACGCATGACGAAAGGGTGCTTTCGTGCTGCTGGTGCGCGATGGGCTGCAATCAAATAACAATTTTTCGATCGAAAGCACGAAAGCGCCATTGCGAGCAGATGAAGTGCAGCGGTGGCGGATGGTGGCCGTTAACTCGTAAACACGTAGATTGCTGGCGTAATGCGAAGGGTCTAGCTGAGCCGTTTGAGCGCCATCTTGTTCGATTTATGCCCCAAACACGTTACAGGAACATGCAATTTTACTATGAAGTTTTAGGAGTCAGTTTTGTTGAAATGGGATTTCTTTCTGCGATAAACAGGCTCCTTGCAATATTCTTATGGTAGTATACAAGCATTTGACTTTTTAGTAAATGTTGAAAATAAAATTAATTAATATAGAGATATATTATTCCTTTTTGTTCAAATGATATCCGAAAATTGAAATTATCATACTAAAAAGAGCATTACATCAAACAGAACAGTGTTCTGCATGGGTTTGACCTAGCCCGCCCGGGGGTTTGACAAATGATTTTATCATAGCAAAATTCAGAGATCAGCTGGATGAAGTTTCATTAATAATTTACATTTTTTCAACGAGGTTCGTAAGATGTCAACTCGACTGCTTCCAAATATACAACAATTCATGTCTGTAACAGTAACAAGCACATTTATTTTTTATGTCAACGCTGTTCATTTAATAAATAGAACCAATTATATCTAGTAAGACAAAAGTACAAAAACATCCATAGAAAACACGCTACGAAGAAGCATAGTTAATTTCCCTAGCATAGCAAATTGATGAGTTTGGATACGTTAAGAGATCATAGGAAAAAGGAATTAAAACGGAACAGGGTTTGTTTTGAGGAACAGCATTTCATTGCTATTCGTTTCTTGAAGTAATTTCAATAGTTAATGTTAACTTAAACAATTTTGTTTGAAAATCTGATGCTAACGGTCTATCTGTCTGTATGAAATTCAAAGTCAAAGGCTATAACCCTAATTATTCCAAACAATTGCTACAGGAGTTTTTATTTATGTAGCCAAAAAGAGTGAATCAAAATATCTCCGATTAAATTGTGGCAGAACAGCTTTTAAAATCATATCAGTTAATTACTGATAATGTAATAGACAAGCACACATAGCGTTAAGCTCAAGCATTAAGCGACCACATAGCTTTTGTTTTTAGGGATAAAGGAAAGAAACCCAACTAAAAAAAGAAACAACTATTTTTACACAAGAACGGGCATAAATGAAAGAATTCAACATTAAAACACTACAAACGTGTCAGAGCATAACTTTAAGGTTCGAGAGTTAACAGTTCTTTGATTGATCCGTCAACTAAAACTAGTTTCATTCAATTTTAGTTTTGAGCGTTGGAACTAAAATCAAAAACTTAAACTTAAACTAAACCAAAACCAAAACTCCACAGAAACTGCTCCTCAGCAACGGGAACGATGGATTAACGAACGCTTTTTGCATACCATTTAATGCTGCATCAAATCCAGTGTTGCCACACTGCAATCGCCCATCAAGGACACCGGTTTCCCGAGCGATTTGATTGATAATTTACGACCTTCGACTTCGACCAGCTGGCACACACACGCGCGTTTCCGTTTGCGCTTACTGGCCCAGTTAGTTCATCCGTTCCATCCATCCATCAGCCTTCGCCCGGAATCCTCGGGCCCGGGGGGCCTAATTGAATTAACGCATAAATCAAGAGATGTACTCTCGCCCCGCGCTTCGGCACAAAACGCATCATCGCATCACGGGGTCCGCCGGCAATCCGCCAAACACCAACACTGTCGGGTTCCGTGCATCGAATGGGTGCATTAGAATAAATTTAAATAAATTAAATTCGTTCCATCTCGCTCCCGCTTTTTGGAGTATACAACGGACGCTCCTCGTTTTCATTTTCCATCGGCATCGAACACGCACACAGCCGTGGGCCAGGTAAGCGCGTGCAGTATGTGCTATGCTGCCACAATGTAATTAATTTGCATATTCTTCTCCGATCACCGGTGCCGGCATCCCCGTTATCCTTTCTATTTTCAATCGAAAGCCCTCGGCGTCTCACGTTCCCTCCCCGTTAGACAACCCCGTTGGGCTGACAACCCTTCCTCTGGCGTCTGTGTGTGTCGTGTCATGTCGTGAGCCAGGGTCTCGACCAACTGTTCGATCTGTTCGGTTGGCCGATATATCGAATTGACTTCGGTCCGGGAAAGCAAAAGGGGAAAGGAAACATCAAGACGCTTGTGGTGCTGAAGACGCAACAGGAGCAACAGACAGTTTCTCACACTTTCTGTGCCACCCCTTTCGTGTCACTGTGGCACTGGGAAGGACCTTAAAAGGTCGCAGTTGCAATCGCATATCGATCGTTCCTCGATTTTTGCATATGATTAATGTGCATCAATCCTGTACGTGAATCAAACGGATTGTGTTTCCGGTGGGGTGGATGGAAATGCATTCTCATCTTGCACGGAACCCTCTTGTTGCAGCGCTCGCATCCCGAAAGAAAAGGAAAGGGACCTCGCGGTGTGTGTCGACGCATTCCAACAGAGCCACGGTGGTAATGTTACAGTATTTTCCGTTCGCTTTTCTGCTGCACAGGACACAGGATGAGTCCTCGGGGGTCAGTGAACTGGCGGTAAAGGCACGCTCTTTGTGGTACGGAGTGTGTGTGTGTTTGTTGAGTTTTCAAATTGCTGCGCGGCCTCTAAATCGTCGCCGTCATCGCGCTCCTCGCAAAATAACTCCTCAAGGCGTCGCGTCGAGTGCATTGACATCGAGAGCATAATTCGTGGCTAAAAAAGAATTTGCATGTGGCTTGAATACCTCACGAATTGCACATCCCCGAAAGGCGTTGGACGATGGGCGTGCTGCGTGCATCTTGCGCCACCGACGGTGTGGCGCACAGCGGTATGCGATTGTGATTTAAATTTTTGGGCATAATTCAATCAACGGATCGTACACCGGCACACACACACACACACGCGTCATGTAGAGGAGAGTGTATGCAAATCATGGCACGGCAACATGGGTTACTGACATTTGCATTCGATGGCGTCGCGCCCTCGGGCGTCGATTGATTTTCTCACGAAAGTGGTGGCAGCAGGACGCGTACGAGAGCGTCTGAAGACCTCTACTCTGCTGATGAACATCCCTCACGGTAGGGGCATTCGATAAGAACGATCACGATCACGCCAGCAGAAAGAAATCAAAAGTAGCGACGACGACGACGACGGCACGCACCGAGCGACCGACCGACCGAAAGGAAATCAACAAACGGCTCTCGGGGCCAAGGGCACAAAGCAAATGATACGGAATCCCTTTTTTTACGAGAGTAGGACGATACGGCACTGCCAGCAGACTTCCAGAACCCGACCCGAGGATCCTTCATCGAGGGCTGTTGTTCATCACGGAAACCTTCGAGGTACAAAAGGATACCTCGAAGGAAGCGCCAGGACAGAAAGGGTTGGTCTGTGGTCCCCGGGATAAGAAGTAACACCAGCATCTTCTCTGTTAGAAGCTTTTCCTGGCAAAGATGAATGCACGAAAAGGTGAGAGCGAACAATGAAAAAGGTCCACAAAACCCGAAAAAGGTAAACGAAGATGATGCTGCTACTCATCATCCTGCCAGGGGTTTCTGGCCGTTTCGTGGGACCGATAGAAAGGGTTAAATGCATCTCAGGACACGTCGTAAGCACCATCTCAGCCCTAGGACAAGGACCCCGATCGTACACACAGACGTTGAATCACACAGTGGCTTCACTTTCTTGTGGCGCCCCTTTTTCGGCTTTTGGTCGGCTACCGAATGCCCACAGGTGTCTAACGAGCGGTTGTCTCTGGCGCAGTTCAGTTCCAAGGGTTTGGTTTCGGAGTTTGGAAATGAATCATCCATCGGCATCGGGAGCAGTATCAGCAACAGCGATAGTAAGGAGGTCTGAAGATGTAAATGGATGCAATCGAATGCAAAGGAAGGCCCAAGAAGAAGCGCACTCAGAGATAGAAATATCGAGAGAAAGAGAAAAAGAAGAGAGAGAGGTAATTTATGCTCGAGCAAGATCATATCGAGGATGGTTGAATTGAAAAATTATACGTTTGCCCGATCGATGATCCACGGCCAGAGCGAATGGAACTTTTTGCGGCTTTTTTTCTTCTTCTTCAGATGAACCTTGGGGCTTTTGGTTGGGGACCGGGTCCCGGCAGGACCGGGGCATGTTTGCTTGCATGCTCACTGGCCATTTTGCTCGGTGCTACATCTTCCGATCCGGGGCCAGCGAAGAGATAATGAATGTATTTTCAAATCATGATGCATACGCTACAATTACCAGCTTACCACCATGTCATTTAAGGATCGAAGCAATCGAAGATAACGCAGCAAATACAGGAATGTAAATGTGTGTGTCTTTCTGGTGCCATCATGCAACAGATGAATGCAAGAGCGAGGTTTGCACGTTGAAGCAATTCGCTGTTTATTCGATTTTCGATCTTCGGTTTATTTCTGTTTTTGAAGTCCGGAAGGCTACTGAAAGATTTTTGTTCATTTCAACTCAGCACTGTTTGAAGCGAAGGGTTCGCTATTCTGTTTGCAATCGAAGAATGGCGTTGCTTTCCACCCTTCGTATGTTTTCCGAGAGAGGGAAATTTATGCAAACCCCTCCCATTCGTAGGCTCGGCATAGCGGAAGGAAGCATAACATAACGGAGAGAAGCTTTCCCTTTGATTGAAATTCTTGTTAGAATAGACACACGGGTACTCGCAGGACCCTTCCGGAAGCTTAGTAAGGGGAACATCAACCGGTAAGGATAACGAACCGGTAATAGAACCGGGAAAACCGTTTCAAAAGGATAACGCAGTGCCATCTGGTGAGGTAGCAGTCAGGACATCGGCGGTTGTGTTGAAATGTTTCATAGTTATGTGTTACGCATTTTATGATATCTTTTTCGTATTTTTTTAAATAATTTTTTAGTAGTACAAAAACTATAGATTTTAGAAGAAGTTGTTAAAATTTAACCTACATTAAATTTACTTGGTAACTTTCCCAAGTTTTAGTGAAATATACTGATAGTTTTATTTTAATAATGATGCAAAATTCGTTTCAGTAAGCCCAATCGCAAAAGCCAACATCGTTTTATGCTGCCTGGAGCAACTAACAGTAACAGAACCTAATAAGTAACGTTGGTTTGTGACATTTATTTTTTACATTTTCCTTGAACGTTGATCCTATCAAAAGTAAAGTGTACATCTTTGAATCAATCGAAGAAAAATTGGCTGGAGATTGGAGATATTGATTTTTGAACATATGCGCTGCGTACATTGCTTGTATCTTTGAAGCAAATTTTCCAAAAAATATGCTTATTTAGAGGCGGTGTCCATCGTACTATAGAAACTACAGCACTAATTGACTTAAACATTTAAATACTTTATCAGGCCGCTATTTTATTGGTTGTCTCTTTTAGTTTTCGTAAAAACTGTTGATCTTGCTTTAAGGGGAGACTTCGGTATTTTATTTTATTTCTTCGCATTTATATGAGTGCTTTCGCATTTTTTATATGAGTGCTTATCCTTTCAAGAGTATTGTGTTATACTTGAAGATCAATCGAAGCAAAAGTGACAAAAAAGTATCAACAATTTTTATAAAAATTCGACGACGGGGCTACCTGGCAAATAGTATAAAGATTAAGTTTCCAAAATTTCAAATCGATCGTTCCAGTAGTTTTCATGCTACAATGGGCACCGATTTTGAAAAGGTAGGTTTTAGGAAACGCGATTCTAAGGAACGAGATGCATAGAGCCTTGAATGAAAGGCGAATTTTGAAAAATCAATATCTTTGACAATTTTGCTTCGATTGATTCCAAAATTTTACACAATACTGTTGAAAGGATAAGCACTCATAAAAAGTATAAAGTAAATGCAAAACCATAATATAAAATACCGAAGGCCCCGCTTAAAAAATAGATGTGCTCACATCAATTTTTCATCTTCTAACATTTTGAAGACTAATTGAAAAGTTGAAAATTCAACAAAAACTTGTACTAGGGAATGTATGATCTTACAGCAGAATATTGATTTGTGTTTTCCAAATGATACAGCAAGTTGCTGCAATACATCTAGGAAAATGCACATTTTTGCAGACATGTCATTCAAAAGTGGATTGGACGTAGTTATTTCTATCAAACTCACCTCAGAATAGAACCAATATTCTTGAAAAGCTGTAATTTAATTTGACATCCCCATGAAAACATATTGTTGAATGGTTTCGTCACAAAAATGTCTCACCTGAGAGTACTTTTTAACTAACCGAGGTAACGTAAGTCTCTTTTAAGGTTTTATAAACAAAATATTATTGTAAAATTTTAAGACAAATTATAAACCCCGCGAGCTCTGAGTGATGTCGGGAATGAAAATATTCCATTTCCTTGCTACAACTAACATACGATGGATGTGAGAGTATAGCGTAAAGAGCGTCTGGCACCAGAGTGCTTGTCGTAATCT
>NC_064875.1:42378438-42483438 GCF_943734745.1 Anopheles darlingi | reverse complement strand
ACGCGTCCACGAGTGTGTGTGTGTGTGTGAGTGTAGGTTTCGAGGGTGAAATACAAATGGCTGCTTCGATTTGCGAACGCCATTTCGGGTGCCATTTCCGTGGTGTCCGTTCGGTGGGATTAATCCAAAATCCTCGATCGATGTTTGCAGATGTCCGCGGCCTTATCGATGCGGTCTGTTGCGCGACGAATGTCCGTTAATCGCTTCGATATTATAGCAAAAGCAACGCTCTCTCACTTTCTCTTTTCATCTTCCTTTTTTCTGGCTTCCTGCGACAATACCAAAGATTAGCCAACTCCTAATTAGCCTCTTCGAAAACCTTCTTTTGCTTATCTCGCGTATCGATTACACTCGTCCCTCTCGTTGGTCGTACCTGGCACAAGGGATACCTGTCAGGTATGCAAAATGAAGATCCTTTTTCACCGTCAGTTCATTATGCGACTCGCGCGCGATCCCCCTTCTGATGGTAGAAAAATTGATCTCCACACACTCTGCGTCCTACTTGGATTTGGATGAGAACAGCAGGAAGCCCTCAGATCGGGGCTCGTCTTTCTCACGGCGCTCCTCGTCACCTTATCTGTTGCTCCTTATCTTCTTCTTTTTCGTCAACCCTTTCAACCCCTTTTGCACGCAATTCATCTCGCAAAAGCCCATTTTGTGCCTTCCCGGGTTCAATGGTGACAATGGTTTGATGATGACAGGGTATCCTCTACGGTGACAAAGACAGTTCCTCGACCTCTATCCTAGGACCTGTGGATGCGGATGTCACCAGAATATGGCACCAGGTTGTTTTTTGCACGTTTGTGTGTGTGGTGACAATTGATCAAAGAACACGCCAACAGAAGGAAGGAGAGAATGCGTATTTATGAGGGCACACTACAATAGAGGCCTTGCTGTAATGTTGCACCACAAATCCCATCATTATGTTCCATTGCTACCATTAGAGGATGTGTTTATGCAAAAAAAAGGGGGAATGGATTCTTTACTTGCTTGCTGATTGAGTTTTGAGTTTGCATAAAGCGATTCTGTTCGCTCAAGGGACAGGTTCCGATCTCGTCTCCTGCTTTTTACAGGTGCTCCTTGGACACAAGTTGGAGGATATTCGTTCGTGGAGTTTAGTAAATTAGAATATCGACCCCGAAATGCCCAAAATGTGCCCGATGTCTAATGCTTTTTGTAATTAAAACTTTCCTCATTTCTACATTAATCCTCATCAGCCTCGCACAAAAACCAACCGTTCGTCTTCGTTCTTTAACCATCAACTGGTCGTTGGTCCTCTTCCGGAATCCAAGCAACATCTGGTCCCTCGGGCAGAGGAGGAGACTGACCACCACACAAGCAAAGGATCGCAATTACAGTCGTCAGCGACGTCAACGGGGATGAGATTCCCTTTCTTCACCGGGGCACCGGTCGCATTACGCAACCTGGGGGTCAGCTGCTGCCAACGTTCAATCCGCAAGAATTCTCCAAGGATTCAGCCCCACTGCCACTCATTAACCGCAGAAAAGATCGTCAGGCAACTGGCGCATAAATTACCATCCCTCCTCGATGCCAAACCAAACCATCAGCTGGCCCCGTGGCCGGGAGTGATTTATACTCCGCCGCATCGGCTCGATGGAAAGTAAAAGTTGTGGCAACGGAAAAGAAGGAAGCGAAGGAAGCAAAAAAATAAATAAAATAAGCCAAAGCAAAAGGAATATCAATCCAACAGTTGTTACACTTCCCAAAATCCTCGCAACGACGACGTGGGTCGTGAAATTGAAAACCGAAAACCTCCGGAATCTGGCAACAACAGCGGCCGCTTCCCAGGCAACGATCGCTCCCTGGCTCCTTGGATCTGCGCACCGTGCGTTGCTTTCTCGCGAGAAGAACGTCAGCGAGCGAACGAACCAGCGTGACCTAAATTAACATATTCAATTAATAACACGTTGCGATGGCCGTCCTGCCCCCCTTTTTGGCCAACCAACCGATACCAACCAGCCTGTTCTGCTTCGTCATCTTCCGACGATGACGACGACAAACGGAACGCTGCATGCGTGTGTGGCGTGCTGTGTCTTCGCTTGGGGACTCCTTTTTTTCTCACCGAACAAAAAAAAACCCTCTTCGAACCAAGTAACAACCGTCGGAGACCAAACTCGATGCCCGGAACTGGCCGGAACTAGCTCGATGGAGAACCAGCAAACCAGCAGGCACGCAGCAAGTCATTTTTCCGTCCCTTTCTTCTTCTTCTTCATATTCTTTGGCCAGATTTAAATATGAATCGAAAAGGGACTAGATGCCAAAAGGGGAAGAAAGACGAAACCTTTCTTGTACTTTCACTTTCCGGTTCAAAGCTTCTTGTTGGCGCACGTCACAATCACACCTTGCAGGACGCACACACACACACACACACGTCCAGAATCCCACGGCCTCTCCCAGGAAGACATTTGCATAAGTATCAAGAAAAAGGAAAAGATTACGGAAAGGGGTTTCGTTGCCTTGTTGTCCTCTGAAGAAAAAGGTTAAAGAACACGCGCGAATGAGCATTTCATGAACTGGGAGCTGTATGTTAATCGGAATGTAATTTGTCTTCAGCCGTATTGAAGTTGATTGCTTCATCGTAATAGCCGCCACCGAGCAGCAGCGATTGAAGCGAGATACCTGCATCTCGATGTCCTTCCGATAGTGAGACAATCACCAGCCACGATTTAACGGAACGGTCCAAACGTATGTATCCCTTGCCTTCCGTGCGCATTCATGTGATCAAAGGGATCAGTTACAATTTTAGATAAAGAGAGAGAGTGTGTCCGTGACAAGCCAAGGCCGGTGAGCATTAATGCAGATGAAAGGAAGATCAGAAAAGCAATAAAAAAATGCCAGTCCTACTCAGCACACGGAGCCGCCATCTGCATATCCGGCCGCTGCCGCCTGAAATCGGCTGGAAATTATGCCTCGATCTAGATGAGTAGCAATTTATTTATGGATTAAATTCCGGTCCCCGCGCACCGAAACATGATTCCCACTTATGCTGCTGCTGCTGCTGCTGCCGACGGCGGCGCTCTGGTTGCTTGGTTAATTTCCCTCCAAAAAAACAAAAAAAATCTAAAGCACGAGAAAAAAATGGAAACCTCCCGGCCAACTACCGGACAGAAGAAAAAAAAAACACTCGCAATAAAATAACACACACACCGACAGAGACAGACGAGTGTGCGTCCTAGCAACGGGATTTCCCGGGGAAAGGATTTTTTTTCCAACTCTCCATCATTTCACCTCCAAAAACGCGGTCCCGGTTCCTCCATGCATCGTGTAATGGTGATATGGATAGTACTTTTTTTTCTTCCGGGGTTTGTTACGTTTTTTTTACGTTACTTCTTCTGTTCTGCCACTGGCCACCGTTGGCATTAGGCACCCCTTTAACCGTTGGGCACAACGGAACGAGCATGATGTTTATTCAAATGCTGCTTTCGGCTGACACGCGGTGCTTGTCTCGGTTTGGCGCGCGGCTCGACGGCTCGGTTCCACGATAGAGCGATAAGACAGCGGTCGACGGACGTTGTGCGTTGTGAAAAACTAGCAAACATCCTTTGCTCATCAGGCGGGGGGAAAACCGGTTCACGCGAGCAAGGACCATAACATCTGGGCATCACACGCGGTTCGTCGCATGAAATCTGTTTTTTTTCTCTCCAACTGCTTTTCCTCTTTCTCTCCTGGGGTCAGCTTCTATGCTTGTGTTCGGGAGTTGTCAGCGGATGTTCACTGAAAATTATCTTCAAAACCGGTGATGCTTACCTCTGGTGACGTAGCGGAACTATAGGGTTTGTTTTTTTTTTTGTTCACTTTCCGGAGGACAAGTTCAGGTTCCGTTGGAATATTTAAAGATATGTTTTTTTACATTCCGATTGGATCAATGTGAAGAGCGTCTGCTGCTCCTACTGCTGCTACAGTTGTTTTCTGTGTGTTGTCTCGAGAACGACACAAGAGTCGTTGGATCGTATCCCTCATCCCATCGTACGTCCGATGGTTAAAGAGAAACTTATAATTTAATTCGACAATCGGCAGCTCATTCAGAGCGTGATGTTTGGCCACATTCTTTCATTGCTCAACTAGCGCCCTCCAACCGAACGAGCGAGCGCGCATTCTCTGTCTCCGTCGGCTGAATGGTTTTTAATAAAAGAATCTCAATTTCAAATTAAATCGCTCCAGGTCCACCTTCGGACAGGGCGTTCCGAAGACAGAAACGGAGGACTTTCTCCCATCCTCTGTTTCTAGCAGCGTTGAGGGTCATTCCCGGTCGTCATATCCTTCCGGAGGCTAATTGTTTGCCTCTAAATCTCGAATGGACACAAAGCAAGCGGGCGAGCGAGCGGACAAAGTAAAAGAAAGCTCGCCAAGAACTCGCCTAAACGTTGAATGCCATCGACATGTTGTTTCGATAACAATAAAACCGCCCACCAGCCCCACTCAGGAATGTTCGTTATGGTCGCTTGTTGTGCTGCTCGGAGCTCTTCGCCGTCAGTAATGCGAATCCATGACCGCACGACTACGCGGAATCGGTGGCGGAATGGCAAATGGACGAGCGCTCTAAGGCGAAACGGCTCATCACAAACGACTCCCACAAAAGACGCATCCCAGGGATCCAGGGAGATGATCTTCGGGGCTTTAAGCAGTGGGGTGCGCTGAATTACAAAATGGAGAAATTCATTCGAATGGTAGAGCGAAATTCTGGGACCGTGATCCGTATCGTGGTACATGGTTCTTATTTTTTTTTTATTTCTAGCATTTTTGTCTTTTATTGGCGTTGGTGGAAATCGGTTGTCCAGACGTACTTTCGCTGCCAAAGATGTGGAAAAAAGTGTGGGGGGACCAACTTATTGGCCGTTTGAAGAAAAATGTTAAATGGTTTTTTTGAGTTGCAGCACGGCTAAGGCACTTCAGCACAAGAAGTATCCTGTAATCACTTGCCTGGAGTGTAGGTCGCTTCACCATAAAGTATGAAAGTAACACAAATCGGTCAATAATATTCGTCATACCAGATAAAGGACACTTCTAAAACAATAATTAGTTCGTAGCTCGATAGAACTCGATAGACACTATTAGGTGTACTGCCACATTATGCCTTATTATGATCATTATTGTGTGGTTTATTGTAGGTTTAGTAACGCTGCTTTTGTACTGTTAGCCCATTGTTGATTTTTTTTTCAGGGAAAACTGTCTTATTTGGTCGACCAGAGTATTGATTACGTTTAAGGGGGGCCTTCGGTATTTTCTTTTTTACGCTTATTCTTCCAAAAGTATTGTGTATAATTTTAGGATCTTACGAAACAAAGCTGACAAAGAAAAGGATATTTGGAAAACCGCAATTCATGGCTCAATACATCTCGTTACTTTCAAGCAGTTTTCCCTAACCAAACGTTTTCAAAGTCGGTGCCAATCTTAGCATAAAAGCTACTGGACTGGTTAATTTAAAAAAATTAACACATAATCTGTGCACTATTCCCAACGTGTGTTTTTAATTGTTGATACTTTCATTTTGGATTATTACACAACAAGATAATTGCATTAAACTTGTTCAGGCAACATCTAAAAATGAATCACTTTTTCAACTATACAATGAACAAAGAGCATTTTTAGCCATTCGCCTTTTTAGATTAGGTGTCCTAAACATACTTTTAAGAAACAATTGCCCATAATAGGTCCCACTATTTTCGCGAAGTTTAAGTTTAATATGACATTCATAGTTATCAATAAAGTTGAATAGTTCTTCACAAAAAAAAAATCATCAAAAATGTTCATTTTTTTCCTCTAATTAACCAGAGTCCATCCTTACAAACAACATACCAGTGGGTAGTTGTTGATTTTGCTGAGGCAGAGGAACCATCATGTTTATTCAACTGTTGTTTTCTGTTTTTGATTCAGTTTTTGGTCAACCAGCTAGTACTTTGCGCTTGTTCGCCTTCCGATGGGCGAATGTTTTTCGATCTCCTTGATGTTTACGACGTTCAAGACTAAATAACCCGGCTCCAATTTCTCCGAATAACCCGACGCTCCCCTCAAGGGCCATTCCCAGATGAAAGAGAAAATTTTTCGCGACACTTTTTAGGCCGACAAATTTCACTTTTAATTCGTCCAATCAATTAGTGAACCCAGGCATTTGGCCAGCCGCATTGAAACAGGTTCGCCCGCAGTAGGTCAGAAGACTTTCGACGACAATAAGCGACGAACGCTGCGCGGAAATTTCGGGCCACGGCTACAGCTCCAGCGTCTGCAACCGAGTGCACCTCGCACCTTCGGTGCACCGGAACCGGTTTTGCGGTGGCCCCGAAAAGTGCATTACCCTTGCCCTCTAAAAAGTGTCAAGTGCCAAGGCAATCGAAACGACAAATTACAACCACCGTGAACCAATTTGTTGTAATTCTCTCGAAATTGACCGGCGGCCCGAAATCCGGATATATCCGGGCCAGTAGCCAGGGGCCAGTAACCCTATAAAAACGGGCAACCGAGTCTGCACTCGTGTTAGTCGCGATCGGGCATACTTTCACCAGCGGCACAGTCCAGAACACATGGAGTGGTTTGATAAGCGTCCGGGAGTGGCGCTGGTAGTCGCGATACTCATCGCCGTCTCCTGCTGGCCGCCCTCGGTTCGCTCACAGGCCGGTTCTATCTTTCCAGCTACCGAATTCACGTTCGGAAGCAGTCTGCCCACCCAAACGATCTGCTTTACGAACTCGATCAGCTCTCAATCGCACCGCCTGGCTCCACTTTCGCGAACCTTTTCCTTCACTCCCACGGTAAGCTGCAAAGTATTGCGCCCCTCCAAGAAGCACACCATTTTCAACTCCGATTCCGACTTGCAGGCGGCTCAGAAGAATGTGCGCTACATTGAGCTAAAGTCGACGACGTTCCAAAAGTTCTACGCCCAGATTGTCAACGGTGGCATCGGAACAGCGAACCCAATATCGACGGATATCGTCATCACCGCGCTGAAGGGCGGCCACCTGAACGTCGTCGTGCGTATCTTCTGTGGTGCCTAGTTTGTGTGTGTGCCCTTAGCTACTAGATCTACGCTGTAAATTGTGCCACAAGACTGTTTAATAAAAGGTACTGCTGTCGTTCCGATTGATCTCTTCCATGCGACTAATCCGAGCCAATACACTCCAGGCACTTTCACCCTTGGCGCGAAAAGTATAAAACGTATCTGACGCTGGGACTCGTGGTTCAGTTCTCGAAACGTGCATATCAATGTACCGACCGTGTGGTGGCCGACTGCTCGCGTTGCTGTTGCTTGCAGTGGGAACGGTAGTGCACTGTGAGGCACCGTACAGCACGACCTCACACGTCACCATCATCGGTAAGTACGCGGCGGCTGCTACTCTCTGCTACACGACATCGATCAAGTCGGACGTGTTTAGTTTCGTGCCGATCAGCAGAACTGTCACTTTTACGCCGAAAGTAAGTAACTACCGCGACAAGGGCAAGTAAATGAACGTATTAAACATCAGGGTCAATGCCTTCTTCCACAGAAAAGCGTTAGTTTCGTGAAAATCAGCTCGAAAGCATCACCACTTCTGGGCACTCGGCTGGTTATGGGAGGTCTCGGAAGTTCACCAGCCAGTCCCATCAGCGTTGCACTCACCACCGACTTTGGAGGACGATTGAATGCCGAAATAGAAGCTTTCTGTTGACGGAACACGGCAAAGTGCATTAAGCAAATATGAAAAGGTTTCAATGTGAAATGCAGTGCGTTCGGGTGCTCATAACGATCGTTGCGCTGGTGCTAGTCACTGAAGGACGTGCTACACGATCGTTGGATCGACAATTTGCTCTCGGGTCGGTGGATACTGCTTCCCAAATTTGTTATTCCGCACCGATCAGTTCTCAAAGCAGCAAACCCTCTGTCCAGATCGTCACAGCTAATGTGGTAAGTGGTCACTGGTGTGGTGTCCTTATGTTTAACAGCTAATAGACATTCTTCTCCTATCTCTCTCTCTCTCTCTAGCCAATGATGAGCACCATCAAATATGCTGAAGTTATGTCCAATTCGCCGGAGCAGCTGCACGTTCAAATTATTGCCGGAAGTATCGGAGGGAAATCCCTTTCGTTGGCTATTATTGCTGCACATAGAGGGCCATGGAATGCTCACGTTAGGGTGTACTGTGCCGTAAAGACAACAACAACGACGACGACGACGCCGAACACATTAATATGATTGCGCAGCAGTAAGATTCAACATGAAATTGTGCAATCGGCGCTGTTCCGATGATCCACATAAAAAAAATGCAACTGTATACGGAATCGTGTTTCCGATTTGACGCATTTGCAGCGCATTAGACAGAGCGAAAAGCCGAATCTTTTAATAAATCTCAGACTGGCCACCGATTACTGCGATCAATCTTTGCCTTCCAACTTTTCGAACTCCGCCAAAACGGACGGAAGAAAATGTCGGTTTGCCTTTCGACAAATTCAGCACGATGCAGGTATAAAAATGATCCCGTCACTTTCACCGGTGTTCAGTTCGCCATCGATCGCGAGCATAAGAAGTGCACCTACGAGGAGCGAAATAATGGTTCACCACCAATATCCAGCGTACCGAGTCGCTTGGTTTACATCGATACTTGCGCTCCTGTTGGCGGCCTGTTCTGCTCAACCGCCGCAAGCACTTAACTATCCGAATGTGCAATCCTTCGGTGCGTTTGCTGGTACAATCTGCTATTCTAACTCCCTGACGTTAAAGTCCATTGTTCCGGTGACGACACGATCCTTCACCTTCTCTCCAGGGGTAAGTTGGTTTTTTCTTTGCTAGCCATAAAAGATAGTGTTGATGATGTCCACTAAAAATCTATCTGTTATCAGACCGCCCTTACGTACGTCGTCTGCTACAACAACGTTGCATTGCATCCCTTCGAAGCCACGCTAGTGGGCGGTGGAATAGGTACAACAATGCAGACCTCCATCGCATTGACATCGTACACGGGAAAGCTCATCGTGAATTGTGATGCGTACTGCACCTAAGTTGCTTTGAAAATGTGTTGAAAATCGAAAGAAAGAACGAGCTGTGCCAGTCAAATCATGACGTGGAATCCAGTAGTAGCCCCGTGGTTAAGGGAAAAGAATCAATGATAACTGAACTCGTATATCCCTTATAAGATGATTAGGAAATAAGCATCACACTTGGTTAAGATATTCTAAATAAAGCAGTTGTTAATGAAGAAATGTACCCTGGATGAAACATGGTTTTCGCCATCGAATCACATCAGCTCGCGATATCAACTCACCAGAAGGACCAGCCATGCCGATGTACCAATGGTGGCATTTCGGTTTTCGAGATATAAAAAGGATCCCGTCACTTTCACCGGTATTCAGTACGGCATCGCTCGCTGGCTTCAGTAGTGCAGACGGACCGCGAAATGGTTCGCCACCGATACCGAACCCTTTGGCAAGCAACGATATTTGCGTTCCTGTTGGTGTCCTGTCCTTCCCAACCTCCACAAGTTCTTGATTATCCGAATTTGCAAACATTTGGTGCGTTTTTTGGTGATCTTTGCTACTCCAACTCCGTGTCGGTAAAGTCGATCGTTCGGGTGACTACACGCTCGTTCACTTTTTCTCCAAGGGTAGGTTGGTCCGGATTTTTCCATTGGTGAATTTCATTCAATATATGTATCGGTTACAGGCTATCGTGCAGTACGTCGTCTGCTACAACAACGTGCCATTGCATCCTTTCGAGGTCATGCTGGTGGGTGGTGGAATCGGTTCATCGATGCAGGTCTCCATCGTGGTGACATCCTACAGGGGAAAGCTCATCGTAAATTGTGATGCATACTGTTCTTAAGTGTGGAGAAAATTGTTGCAAATGCGCCATGTGGAAGGTTAGCTGTATTACAGAATGATAAAAGGAGAGAGAAAAAGAGAGAGTATAACGTTCTAGAGAGAGAGAGAGAGAGTATAACGTTGGGAGAATTTATCGAAATGTGTCCTTTGCGAATAAAAATAGGATATATTACCAATGTCCAAGCGAGAGCAAGTTACTTGCTTCACGTTGCATCCCACAGAAACGTTTGACTAACGGAGTGACGTTTAAAACAGATAAAGGCGCGTACGAATGAATCGTCAATCGTGAAATTCAATCGAGTGGAGTCCGTTGTGTCTCTTGGAAGCAATACCTACTTAGTCGCAACGGAACGAAGCTCTCATTTTCAGCCATTACGACTACTCGTAGCAAGGCGATTTAACTGGGTTTAATTGACTGACAAGCCAATCCACCAAATGGCCCAGCAAAACCGGTATACGGTTTTCCAGATATAAAAACGATTCCATCACTTTCACTGGAATTCAGTTCGGTGGCGATCGTCGACCTAAGCAGTGCAGACGAGCAACGAGATGGTTCTCCAACGATATCCTCTATACCTAGTCCTTTTCCTGACACTGATACTTGCGCTTTTGTTGGCGGCCTGTTCTGCCCAACCTCCACAAGTTCTTGATAATCCGAATGTGCAAACATTCGGTGCGTTTTCTGGTGAACTTTGCTATTCTGATTCCGTGTCGGTAAAGTCGATCGTTCGGGTGACTACACGCTCGTTCACCTTCATACCAATGGTAAGATGCGCTGAGGGTTGCGTTAGCTGAAAACTGTCTCACCTAAGGTATTCCTGTTCCAGACGCCCTTGACATACATCGTTTGCTACAACAAAGTTCTATTGCATCCCTTCGAGGCCATGATAGTGGGCGGTGGAGTGGGTACAAAGCTGCCATCGAGCATCGTCGTGACATCGTACACGGGAAGGCTCATCGCAAACTGTGATGCGTACTGTGAAATAATTACATGAAAATTGTTAGAGATAAGAAGTTCGTAGAACATGGGTGAGATGAATGAAATAGTTGTTAATGAAGAAATGGGCCTTGTGCATAGTTGTGGAAAATGTACTTTTGCAGCATTCTATAAGACCACTATAGAGGACTTCCTGGAATTATTCATTGATTCAAATTTATAGGCTACTATTTTTTGATACTTTAAAAACGGTTGCTTTGAAGGTATTCAAAGGTATGAATAAAAGCGTAGGTAATTTTTTAAAAATATTCTTAATAAATAATCAGTCTTCCCATCTTTGAATGGGCGCACCAGGCTTAGCGAGCATAAGGGATTTGCTAGATTTCCCCAAGAAATAACCTTTTATGGGCCACAGTCTGTTTGTCAATTTTCAAGCAATAGACTGTTTAAATTATTTATCGTCTAGTTAAGCAGCAACCAGCACATGAAAGTAAGATCAACAATTAGGAAATAGGGCCCCTATTATTGGCAAAATACCGGCTGCATGCTCCCGTGTGCTAGGTATCGAAATGCACTTGTTGATTGCACCATTCCTATTACCGATTTGCCATCTAAAGCCGATCACAAATACACCCCACAAATCAGTATTCGATATTCGAGTGACTTTTGCACCGCTTCCCCCTATCGATTTTCTCCCCATACCCAATCGATACCGAATCCGATAGGATTGCCATTTGCCGAAGCGGCATAGAAAGCGTAACGCGCACGCCTCGGCATCCCCTTTGCGTTCGGCGACAAATTAGGGGATTCGCACGAACAGTAATAAAGCCGATTAGAGTTGGTTGCTTGATGCATCGGATGTTTGTTTGCTATAGTTTTGCACTACAGTGGCACAAGCCCATTGATCCCTTTTTGAGGACGAGACCCCTGGTGCCCTTTGCCAAAATCGCACTCGCTGGCTCGCTCGGTTGACATTGCGACGGTACCGGCACCCCTAGGTTGCCCTAGTTTCGGGGTGCGAACACGACAGGCCACGGCACAACAATGGCGATCAATTTGGCGAATGTTGATGGAAACCGGTGCACCCCAGTGCAATAAGCAGTGCAATCAACAGGTAGATGCAATTCGGTTCGAAATGTGATTCGATGCACTGCTCGCGAAGTACAGTAATGATCGCAAAAACGTCAACACAATAGAATGTTGGTGAAGAGCAAAATAGAATTATAGTTAGAGTTAGTTAGAGAACGAAATATAGTGTGAGCCTTGTTTGATTTGCTTTTAACCAATTTGAATGAAAAAGATGAGAAAATTTATTCTAGACTCTCTACTCTGAAGCGCAGACTATTTAGAATTGTCTGCAGTAAACGAAAATCAAGACGAAGCAATCCTATTCCGTTTACGAGTACCTTTAACCACCTTCCCTTTACCATTTACTAACAAACTCACTGCCTTCTTGGATATAAAACACATCTTCGATCGAAGACGTTCCCGAAAAAAAAAACAAGAAGTAAAAACCGGAAAGCGAAAGACATTCTCGAGAACAGTCAGTCTCGCACCGTAATGATCCCGTTTCCGTCTACCGGCGACCGCCTCACGCACAATCCCGCCGGCCAGGACCACGCGGACATTATTTATTTATTATTTATGCCTCCCCTTCCCCCCCAGCAACTGTCCATGTGGCCAACCGCCACCAAACCGCCCACGACGATTTTTTCGGGGGAGCTTCTTATTTATGTTCCGAATTCGATGACAGATAAGCGGCGCGGTTGAGGCGCGTATTTACTCCTACCACCGTCGATCGTGGCCAGAAGCGAAGCAGAAGGACGCTTTGATACCGGTACCGGAAAAGCCAGTCCCGTAGATAGAGTGAGAGAAAGAGAGACAGAGAGACAGAGAGAGAAAAAAGTAAGCAAAAAACGACAAACGGACTCATCGCGACGATATCCGCTGGCTAGGGGTGGCTCGCATCATCCCCTATGAGGGGTGGGGCCTAAGCGTACGGCCACAACCTACCACCGGTGGTGCCGCACGCCAGGAACCACACGCACACGAACCACCGTCACCGTCACCGTCGTTCACCTTTCCCTGAACCACTCTCACCGTTCCGCTCACTTACCTCGAGTCCTCGCGGGCGCGCGTTCAGGACAATTCGGAGTTGCCTCCGTTGCCTCGATCCCCGTTTTTTTTTTCTTTCATTCGTCCTCTGGCGCTCTGTCCCATCCCCGTTTTTTTTCGTGCTTCGCTTTATAATCCAGTACCCGTCCTCGTTCTCTTCCATTCCTCTTTGGTTCGCTCATCCTCGTCACAAACAGCCCTCGTTATAAGGCAAAAAAAAAGGATGTGGCCTTCCGCTGGTGGTGGTAGTGGTGGTGGTGGACCGGATGTGGTGAAAAACATCGACGGAGAAGCTTCATCTAGCGCAATACAGAGGTCGCTAGTGTACGACATTCGCAAGGACATGCGAGGATTTTCCAAAAAAAGAGGATACTTTGATCACAAAAATGTTGTCTGATATTTTTTTCAATCAATTCAATAATCATCAAAGTGAACAGTGATCATTGTCACCAGACCAGAAGGGAAAAGGCTAATTAATGAGGTGGAAGGCAGAAGAAGGGGCGAGTAAACAACACCCCAACACGTCGCCATCAAAACAACGGACAGCCTCCCTCTCTCAAGTGCCGCAGGGCCCGTGACGCCTCCACCTCCACATAAAAGATAAATTGCTTAATGAGAGTGTAATTGGGATTAACGCCGCCCCACCCAAAAACACCAGACACCAGACTTCCTTCCGGTGGTGGTGGTGGTGGCGCGACGATGGTTTTTGCGTTTTTGTCACTTCCGTCTCTAAACCGCGCTTCATTGGTTTCTCATTAATGCAGGATGCTGCTGGAAAGCGAACCATTTTCCACTTTTCTTCTTCTTCCACCTTTTGTTCTCCGTCCCATTAGTTAATGTGGTCTCTGAGTGGCACGAGACGGAAGGGAACGTGGAGAATGGCCGGAAAATGAGCTGGTTTATGTCTTCATTTTTCCGGTGGCCCACACCACCACGATTCCGTTTAACAGCTGGAAAAACGGAGCCGGTCCTCACTTTCCTATTGCCCTTTACGGTTTCATGTTGTGGAAAATATTGTGGTTTTTGGTGGAAAAAAACGAAATGGTAATTATGCTGTGACCTTTGACCGGATTTTCTCTCCAGGCGGCCACTTGATGGAGGATTAGCTTGAATGTTGTTGTGGAAATTAAGGTGTAGGAGCTTGATAGCAACCTTCACAGCGATGAAACTTTCATTCGCTGTCATTTGACGACTTGTGAAACTTTATTTTAGACTTACGGCCATGACACCAATTATGCTTATAGCAATTTTCTAACCAACCAGGATAAGAGCATCTTGGATCGGAAAGAAATATTCTTTAATTTTAACCTTGTTCTTCTAAAATAGCAATTTTATGTTAACTTGTTTTGTTACAGTTCTTAACAGAAAATTACTATCGTGGTCAGAACCGTTTAGAGAACATTCAGAAAGACTGGCAATCACTTTGCATTACATCATGCCCACTAGTTTAGTGCGTAAGAATTCCTTTGGAAAACTGTTTCAGCTTTGATATCAACGAATGAAACTCGACTTCAAATAGAAAAAAAGGTTCCGCCAAACTCTCCATATCCACCGTGATGCTATTTGCAATCCAACAGCAAATCCACAACACAACCAAACCAAACAGCAACCAATGTTGCAAAACAAGGGAAAACCCTTTGCGGTAATAGCACCCGTTCCCGGGCGTTCCCGTACCGAGCGTTACTTCCGGGTTCCACCAGGAACCCGGAAGCGACTGAAGCGAACCTCCTATAGGCGTCCGGGCTACCTGCTGCTAACACCATGCCGCCGTGATTGTATTGCCATAATTAATGACACACACAGAGAGGACACCCCTTCTCGGTGCATGTGCACTCTCGACGCGACGCTTTTGGCACGGCATTTGCACCGCCACTCGCCAAGTGCAGCCAAGAAGCCCTCCGCAGAACAACATTTTGCACCACCATGGAAAAGGCACCCCCTTGGTTGGAAAGGTTGAAGGGATATGGCTTTGTGATGCAAATTCGTCCGGGAGGTGGCGCCGGAATTGGGTGGCGGGATTTTGCATGCAAAAAACGGCTCCCTCAGGATCGACAGGATCCCGCAGAGTGTGGTGCATATGTTGTCTGTGGTGGGCTGGAGCAACTCATTCATTTAACAATTAACAACGAGGCCGCCCTTCGGTCGCGTGGTGGGAAAAAAAAGTTGTTGCGGTGGCCACCATCGCGCACCGCGATAGATGAAAGGAAGGAATTAATAAAAAAAATAGTTAAAAGCTATGAATTCAAATGGATGCCAATGGGTCGATTTTACTTGTTTACGATCCAGATTGTGCACATTCTATAGAGCCGCAGCCAGACATTGTGCGCCACAACTGCGCCAAACTACTTTGATATACTCATCAACACTAATGCACCTACCAATGGGATCTGCACGATGCACCAATGATGATCAATGGCCGGACCATCGCGTTCGTGGATGCCGCGAGCGCAACAGACGGCAGCTTGTGCAGCAGCAGCAGCAAGACAAATCGTGCGTTGAAGGCTGGTCGCGGCTAGCAGCCAGCAGCAGCCAGAAGGCAATGCCATTCCATTTGCCGACCGACCATCCATCCACCATAATTCATCCACACCGGACCACGACAGCTCGAGGCCAGATTCTGCATCGATTAGCGTGAGTCCGTGAGTGTGTACCGGGGCGAGACGAAATGTGCAGCCGAAACTCATCGGCCATTGGGTCTGCACATATCACCTGTAGGGCGGAGAACCAGCGCCAATATATCAATATCTGGCACTGGGCGCACTGGGCACACTGGTTATCCCGCGGCGGTAAGCCGGTCACTGCTGCTGTTGTTGCTGCTCCTGCTGCTCCACCATTTAGCAAACGATGAAAGATGTTTGGTGTTTTCTAACAGAACAGAGGTACAGAACGAACGGGGGAAAAAGAACCAAAACGGAAAACACTGCGAGGCATGCGTGCGCTCATCGGGATAATTTGATAAAAATTATAGCGGAGTAAAACCGACGGCCTGGGCCGGGTATTAATGTAATTGTAATGATTAGTCAGCGAGCCAGCGAGCCAGCCAGCGAGCGAGAACCAAAGACCCAAAAAAAAAAAAACACACATACACGCGTTGCATACACATATGCAGCCATCCGGTGCACTCCTTTTCTTCCCGAAATTGAATTTATCGTTTCAATTGCTTGTCCTTTTAGTTCTTAATGGGCTCGGCGAACGGTCGATTAGGGGTGGCTTTCACTCCTCTTTCCGTGTTTTTTTTTTCGGGGGACCATCCTCCATGTATAGCCACCGGGCACTAACGATACTGATGACGACGAAGAGCGAGCTTCAGAGAACCTCAGAATGTTCCAGCTGGCAGCAACAGCGAGAGACACACAAACATGCAGGACTCGTGCGCGATCGTTTGAGGATCGTTTTGTTTGTCCACTTTAGCTCCCATCTCGCGTTTGCGATGGTCATTCGGAAGAACGATCATGTGGAGTGAGTTAAGCTCAAATGAGGCTCACTGATGACCGGTAACTGATCCCGGATCGTGGTCCTTTTTGGCGGACAGAGGAAGGATTCACGCTCAGTGGTTCCCACCGTGGCCAGTGTCTTCTTTGCTGTGTGTTCCACATATTCCTGTCACTGGATGGATGTCGTCGAAACACGCAGACACTCGCAGCCCTCATCTCGTCGTTATGCTCCCGGTTCCGGTGGTGTGAGGACCTCTTCTGTTCGCTTTCACACGCCGCACAATAAGCTGCGGATGAGCGGACGGGATCCCGTGGTCCCGGGCTGGAACACAAAAGCGGGAACAATCGGCACACACACACATATGTTCGTGCATACAATACTTCTTGTGCCACAATATCTGTTGTGTGTGGCACCAGCACCACCACCACCGGCAGACCTCGAAGCTGCTGTCGTGCATTTGCATAAACTCGTTGATGATCCCGGTGGCCAACAGCAGCAGCAACAGCAGCAACAGCATCCAGAGCGACCAACAGAAAAAAAATGAAATAAAAACACGCCAACCAAATTACGCCGGGCCGAAGGGGGTACCAAAAAGGGTTAAACCGGATTCGCCGTTGCTGGCATCCCTTTCTGTCCTTTTGTCAGTGTCACACACACACACACACACACACACACACACACACACACACACATGCGAGCGCGCGGAGCTTCCTCGTCGCCCAGCACTTACCTTTTTGGCATTTCCATTTTTCGAATCATATTTTACTGATTCTCGATAGACCACACATACACACATACACACACACAGCCGTAGTGCTCTTCCGGATGTACCGCGGTGCCCCGGAGCCGGGAGCCGGATGTAAATAAATAATTATTTATGCAAAAAAGGCCCACGGCCTCCGGTACGGTGCGTGAGAATCCTAATTTAAATTCAAATTTTTCCCTTTGATTTGACATGCTGCTGTTGCTGTTGCTGCTGTTGCTGTTGCTGCCTAATCTTCGCCTCTTTCGCTCACCTCACCTTTCCGCTGCTCTCGGTGGTATCGGGCTACCGAGGGTCCAACGACAATTTATAACCCTTTCCCTACTCGACCGACCGACCGGCCGGCGGACCGGCTTCTGATGATAATCGCGGCGCGGCGCGATGCCAAGCGGTTCTCGGAGATCCACTCTGCCACTCTCGGTCCAGGTCAGTTCAGTCAGTGGAGGACAACGGAAGCCACATGAGCACAGCTAACCGACAGGCCCCGGGAATCGAGATGACGAGCGTTTGCATTGGATCCTGATACTTTTTGGGGAGTTGGAGCAGTGTCAACGTTGACCTTTTTTTCCAAAGTGCTTCTTCGTGTAGATCGTGATCCCGTAGGCTTGAGTGAAAGTGCTTTTGCTGAAGACGTGAGTGAGAAGGATCTAAAAGAAAAGTTGTGGAAGAAGAGTTGTGTAAACGGTTGTTGAGGTTCTAATTTAAAATGGAAGAAACCGTAACAGGAAGATATAATTAAATAGTGAACCCATCGCTGGTCGTCATCTGTTCTGCTTATTAAAATCGCATTAACTCATTTTCAATTTGATATATCCAGATCAAATTATCGACGAAAGGAACATATGAAAAGACTAGCGAAGTCCCAGGTGTATTAGTTGAGGTCCAGAAGGATTTTCTCTTCAGTAGCAGACAGCAGAAGGAGCAGCATCCCGACGGCAATTGCGTCGACAGCAACAAACTCATTCGATTGGAAAAAGAATCTAAAAACTCATGTTCCACACTCCTCCTGTTCCTCTGCAAATGTCATTTCGAAGATTCGTAGAACGCGCCCATCTCCTTCTCTTCTCCTCTCACTTCCAGTATTAGTTCCAGTTCCAATGAAAGCATCCGCTTTAATGGACGTCGATTCGCACCCCCGCGAAGTAGGTCAAGTTTACCGCTTTAATTATCATCCCCCAGACGTTAATTAACATAAAACATCGTCTGTCTGTGAGCGAAGAAACGAGGCGAGAGGCGTCTACGAGGCGCCCTGGCGCCGGGAAACTGGAGCAGAACGAACGAACAGACCGGAGGAAGTCATTAACCGCGCGACCGGCTAGTCAGTCGTCGGACGCACGGAACCGGGCGTTCTTCCGCCGGTACGGAAAGTGAAAATTATTTACGTGAAATCTTCAGTTAATTAGGGCAGCCGCCAGCGTTTGGTGGTCCGAGCGACGCGACGCGAAGCGATGGAGAAGCATCTCCGCGTTTGCAAAAGGACGCCAGGACGCGGGTACCTTTCTCCTATCCCGTCGGCCATTTCGTGCTGCGAGTGTTGTTGGTACGCGGATGGCGGCGTACGGTGAGGTCGTCCGATTTTCCGCCAACGCCAACACCCCTCGTTGGTCGCTGGAACGAACGTCGATTTTGAAGGAGAAAAACAACCAACACAATCGCAGCGCGTAAGCACACGCTTGCTACCCACACAGTGAACGCGGTGTTCCAGGGGTGGTGGAATGAGTTGGAAAATTGAAATCGAGGGGAAAATGCTACGGGGAAAATGTCGGTTTACTCTGTGTGTGTGTGCTTCTGGACACTGGTGTATGAATCCATCGTCTTCGTCGTTGCATTAGTGTTTGGTGGAAATGCGCGTTAATGCGGAAAACTGCACACCACAACAACAACAACTCCAAACAGTGTAGAGAACGAGAAGAAGAACGCTTCAACCCACCGCCTCCATCGTGGAAAACTCCCGGCGGCAATGTGTGTGTGTGTGCTTTCAAGCAGTGTGTAGCAGTGTGTGTGTTTGCGTTTTTTCCGGAAGATTCCCGTAACAATGTGAGTGTGCCGGACTGTCTCGTGCGCGCGCGCGTATGTGTGCGTCGCTGTGTGCGCCATCGTTATCTTTGCCGGAAAATCTTGACGGAGAAAAGCGCCCCGGAAAGGTGGAACGCGTTCTTGGCAGGGAACGTTCGCTTGGCGGCTTCGGCTTTGATAACGAGCAACGACGTAACGAGTGAACGACCGACGGACGGACTGGAATCCCCCTTCCCCACCACCACCACCGCTTTTCCGGCAAGGCTTTGCGGAAGAGAATGATTGCGAAGATGCGAAGGCGCAACGTTGCGCTGTGCTGGGGGAGGGCAGAGGAGTTACCGTCGAGGAAATTGCCATTTTCAGGATAACGAATGGATTCTCGCTGGATTTTCTTCGGTCTTCGATCCACGCCTCGGAGCGTTTTTGGTGGAGCCCCCTTTGGCGTAGGATTGGCGACGTGATTGGAACGTTGCGTTGTCGACGTAGACGAAACGTTGATTTTGTCTTTTCGAACGGAAAAATCGGAAAGGAGCTGCTGGCCGTTGATTGGGATAAGGAGGGCTTCGCACTCAGACTGTATTAACGAACGGTATTTTCTACTTTTCGGCCCAAAACTTGAGACAGTTTTCCAAGACATCCATCCTATTCCGTGTACAGTGTGTTGCATGGCTTGAGGGTTACCAATTGATGTTAGAGAAGAATTCGTGGAAATGATCCAGGAACTGATTTTTAGAGGAAATCCGTAAAAGCAGGATAGTTGCTTGAGAGAGGCTCAGTTGTAAGGATTGTCGCTCGTCTTGAAATGGTTTAAAATTGGCAGATTGAGATAACATATGGAATTTAAAAGATGTTTAGAACTATCAAAAGTCTATCAGAGACTATAAAGAATCGTTCTCCTCCGTATATTGCTCCAGGCATTAGATATAAACATATGAAATGAAATAGTAAGAACGATATAATGGAGTTTTTCGTAAAATCCACCTTAAATTAAACTAAAGGGAGCCATACACGCGCAATATTATTGGTCAATATTCTCAGTTACTTGAATTTATTTAACGTATTCAGGCTCTGTAACGTGCTTTCAAGTTCCTGAAAATATGCTGAATATATCAAAGTATCCTAGAATATTGACCAATAATATTGTGCGTGTGTAGCCGGCTTAAGATTAAAACATAAATTACCTCGACAAATGGCGAGAACTACAAATTACAAGGACAAATCGTCTTCCAAAACATACAACCCAATAGATAAACTTACAGATCACGTTCCATGTCAAAGTCCGTCCTTCCACTGCTCCAAAACTAGGCCAGTAGCCATTGTGGGCCGCAAATTAAAGTCTTCTGTCCCTTGCGAGCGAGCGCATCATCAAGTGTCGTGAGAATGGTGAGTAATCAATAAAGGGCTCCTGACACCATTTGCCAACACCATCTCCATCGTTTGGGTCAACTTTCATTAAACCGCGCCCATCTCCCGGACCGATTTGCCTAGCGATTGCCGGTGTCGGGACCTTGAAAGAAAGAAAGGAAAACAGGAAAGAAAATGAAGCGAAACCATCCAGCTTCCAGTGGCTCGTGCGGCTGGTGTGTCCACTAGGAGGAAGAGAAACGGAAGCAAGCAACTACTAGCAGCTGCTTAACTTTGCCTTTTGCCACCTTCCTCTCTGTCCCAGTCACTGCCACAGCATCCTCTGATGCTGATGGGCGCGCAAAGTTACGTCATCTCACAAATGATCCTCAAGACAAACGGTCGGCCAACATTCCGACTCGTGGCAGCCACCAACCAACACACCACCGTCACGGAGGAAAATGAAAATCGAAAGTATAAAAGTGGAAAATGAGTCCGGCGGACGCCCTTCGACCCGGCAACCCGCGCGACCGCTCCATGACTCCGCCTCTCCGTCAAGAAGTGAAAGCGACAGTGACCGTCGTCGTCGTCGTCGTCGTCGTCGCTTCTGCTGACGCTAACGCGGATCCTTGGCGGTCCTAGGTCAGGAAATTAATTGCTTTTTGTGTCGCGGGTGCATCATCATCATCATCGTGGTCGTCGTCGTTCCCGGGAGGCCAGCTGTTTGGAATGCCTTTCGGACCGACCTTCTAAGGATTCAACTGCTGCTGCTGCTGCTGCTGCTGCTGTTGCTGCTCCTCAGGACGCCTCGCGAAAGATTTGCTCTATTATTTAGGTCTTCTTCTGTTCGTTTTCCCATTTCCACGACAACCGCCAGTCCACGGCTCGACTCAACGTTCATTTTCCAACTCAATCTCATCTCCTTCCACACGGACCAGCGGTCAGCGACCGCGTGAAAAGGCACTTAAAACGAAGTGACTCCAAGTCACTCCGTCTCACTAGCGGCGTACTAGCCTGCCCGGGGACAGACTGGACACAGACACAAGAGCGGGCTTCTCTGGACTTCTTCTGGACTTCTGGACGAACCTTCATCGTCCGGACTGACAAGCGACGGACGAGAGAAGAATGGACGGCAAATGGTTGGAAATTGTTTTAATTTGTTTGTGCTCGGGCGTAAGAAGAAGTCAAGTGACATCGTTCTACCGCTGTCACCGTCGCAAAGTAACCAAAGGCTCCAGGCACTAGACACTTCCGCGTGGTGGCCTTACGGCGTCGAAAACGGACGTTCTTCTGGTCGCTCGCTCGCTCAGACGATCAGAATGACGACGACGACGACGAAGACGCTCCTGGTTGACGAACTGTTGTTGGCGCTGGATGCGGAGCAAATTGAAACTCACCAGCAGCGAAACCATTTATCCTTGCCATGTCTACGTCCCCTTGGTCATCGCACCTCCGCTACGGTTAATGGTGAAAAGTGAGGGAAAATTAAATTAGGGCACGAGCAGCGGCACCAGCAGTAGCACCAGCATCATCGTTGTTGGCGCTTCTGACGGAAGCTTGCGGAAGGTTGATGGCGTTCGTTAGCAAGCAGCCAACGGGCCACCACCAGCGGCCAGTTAGACCCGGGGTGACGTTAACTAACTAGGTTAAATAAATAACTAACTGGTGATGGTGGTGGTTTCAGTTGACCATGCGGCTACCCAGGGCACTGGATTAGATTTGGAGTTTGGAGAGCCCTTAACGTAAGGTTGGGCGTCTGAACTTGTGTTTTCGAAGTTACTACGCGACCTTGGGAGATGTTTGAGGGACTAACGATGTTGCTTGACTGATAGGAAGTGGCACATTGTAATGAAGCTGCCGTTTAGTTAGCTCTTCCTCTAGTGGTTACTCGAAATCTGGAATTGTTTGAAAATATTCAACACAACACCTTTAAAAAGTACTTCATTCTGAAACTTATCTCATTCTTATCTTACTTGATGGATCTCGAGGAAGGTTTGGTTTGGTTTTGGGATTCATCAACAACCGTTGCCATCGATAATCGCAAACTTGATTACATTTGCGAACGCCCCTACCCCGGAAAAGTACATCACTTCCAGCATCGAAACCTGGCCGGGGTCCGGGGTCTTCGGTGCTCCGGAATGAAGCGCCATTCAATCAGCGCCACCACCGAAGCCTCGCTGTTCCTCTCCACGGTGATATATCCCTTCTCTTCGGGGTGCTTGGCTTGGCGCAAAATCTTATTTCCATTTCGCTTCGCATTTTCCATCGCATCACGCATCCACCAACCTCGCCCAAGAACGAACTAACGAACACTCCCCGCGACCATCCAGGGAGGAAGCGAATCGTCGTCGTCGTCGTCGTCGTCGAAACACCTGCAAATTCAGCGAAAAACCGACGAATCACGTTCCGAAAACTCCCGTTCCGTTCCCGTTTCTTATAAATTATGATGACATCGTGCAATTTTCCGGTTTTCCACCGTGCCGCAAGCTTCTCTCTCTCTCTCCCTGTGCGCCGTGCCTGGGCGATTGGACGGATAGATCCTGCGAGCCTTGCCACGGATAGCCACGGAGCTCGAAGGTAGAATCATCTGCCTTCGAATATGGAAAATGAAGAGAAAAAAAAACTCGAAACGAAGTTGGGAAAACCCAACCTAATATGATGGCAATAGCATGACAAATGAAGCAAACGAGCACCACCACCACCGCCCTTCACGACCACCACCAACGACGTGTGCCACCATCAGGTCCTTGGACCCTGGAGATTCCGGTCTGGAGTGGATGCTTCCATTTCGTTTTTTTTATGCCTGTCACCAACACGCCCGTTCGTTCGCTTGCTCGGTGGATGAGAAGGTTGTAGGTGAGGGGAGCACTCCCTAGACCTCGTTTCCTGGGAGCTATACACAGGAGGAGGTATGCTGCAGAGTGCGCGAATCCGTTTCCTGATGTCATTACCAAGCGATGGCGCACTTCCGCGCATGCTACCGGTTAGCGACCGGTTCGACCTCGCCCTTTAACCAGCTCGCTACTAGTTCGCTCGAATATTACCGGAATCCTCCAGCTGTATGATTGTATCGAAGAATGGAAAAGCGGCTGTATGGTTGTATTCAAATTTTGGCGAACACGCTTTCATCACTCAACATGGCCAACACCGGGAGCAGAGCTTACTGTGGCTCGTCTCGATTGGATTTCGCGTTTGCAACAAAGTTCCAGGAGGCTCCGTGGGTTACTAGGGGGCACTTGGGCACATTTTTTCCCCCTTCTAGCGCTTCACCTCTGGGGATGAAGCCTTACAAAAGGCGCCAACTGTAGGCGGTGGCCGCACCGGTAGACCGACGCCCGGGGATGGTAAATTATTGTTGATAATGATGGCGATATTGTGCCGGAATCAAACCTCGTCCTCGTCCTCTTCCTCTTGGTCCTTTTCCTCCATTGCCTTGGTACGCTGAACACTCACACACAGAGCGCACGGGTGTTGAGGCTTCCCAAAAATTGGTGAGCAAAAGTTTTCCACGAAAATCGCAACGCCCAACGCGCGGCCGGTTGGTTGGCGGAAAAGACGATACGATGGTGGCGGCAGCGAGGATGAAAACACTTTTTTCTGCTCTCGAAACACATAACTCACCGTGTTGCCGACCACCGTTTGGGCTGTTGGGACCACGTCGTTGCCGCGTTGGCGTTCTTGCTTCTTCTTTTTTCCTGGGGCTCTGTTGCTTACTGTTTTGCCGTGCCGTGGGTTCGGTTGCTGCCTACCGTTTGCCTCAACGACCCCTATAAGTATAGCGTTTGGTAGCGCGGCAGGTTCTGCCGCAGGATAAAGTTAAAGTTATTACTACTGCTACTGCTACTGCTGCTGCTGCCTCCAAATGCTGCTGTTACTAACCAGATTCATCGCTTCAAACTAGCGCAAAAGAGCGCAAAGTTGTACCGTTTGCTCGCCGGCCGGTGCCGGTACCCGGGCACAATTTAACTACATCTTTGCTAACAAATAAGTGACTCCCGGATTCAATTTACTTCCAATTGCGCTTCCCGGGGGCGACTGCAGGCTAGCAGCAGGTTGGGCTTTCTTCGTGCCCGCGTTCGCGTTCGCGGTTTCAATTGCTCGAGTTCGCGTGGAACTTGGAAACTTTACTTGCAAATTTCTGGAAGCGAGCGAGGCTTGAAAAATCGTTTACATCTCACGTTCCTCGCGTGGCCAAGGACCTGTAAAAAGAGAAGAAAGCATTATTGGTTGGAGCAGCAGCAGCAGCAACCAACATTCTGTTCGTTTGGCGTCGTAGTCCATAACCTGATGAGCGATTCCTTCCCCAAGATAAAAAAAAAAACCTCCACAAAAACATTCCATGCAACAGGAGCGAGCATTAAACTCGATGCAACGTGCACCATAAACCGTCGTCGTTTCGGTATGTGATAAGACTCGCCGGGCCAATCATTTATGATCGTTTTTACGATCCTCTCACACGTTGCCCTGCTGCCGATGGAGAACCGAAAATAAGTTTCACTGGGCGCGCTCCTCTACGCAGTAATGCCGTTCCTTCTTCTCATCGCATATTCATCATCACGCAGGACAGCGGCGGCCATTCACGCGTACGCTCGTCTCCATAGTCTCGTCAGGAAGATGCACTCTCTGTGTAAAATTGGACGTGAAAATAAAACCCCAAATCGCAATCGCCGTGTGCTCATCGAAAACCGGTGGACGGGGCCGCGTCCGCTGACACGCAGGTGACATACTTCTTGTCTTCATTAGCGCACATTTATCACTCCACCAACCGGACTGCTGTCGCTTCCGGGCGCCAGCTGAAACCACGTGGCGGGAACTCCATTGCTCCGATGGCTCCAGGGTGCCGGAGACAACTGAACAGCGCACAGCGTCGCTGTAAATCTGCAAACCAGATGACATGACCGCAGGGAGCATATTAATCAGGCCTCTCGCCTCTCTCTCCCTGCACCTTCTAAAAATGTTTACTTCCAATCGCGGTCCTCCACTGCATGATGTTGCGACTGACACGTTTATGACCGATGCCACGATGGGAATGGATCGCCTAACACACACGCGCGCGCGCGTACGGTTCCCATTAAAGTTTGGACCGAATTGGACCAACAAGTTACAAAGAAGTCCACGAAGAAACCGACACGTTTATGGAGAGCACATTCCGGTGAGGCAATAGCTCCCTCCTTCTTATGCAGACCTCATTTTGCTGAAGGATCCGTGTAAACGGCGATAAAGCCGCTGCTTTTTAGCACCATCCTACGGGTACCAACTGACCGACCGACAAGGCAGCTGGCGAGTTTCGTTTCGCGATGGCCTTTTGCATTAATTTGAGGGCTGGGTGTTGCCGAGAAGCCCAGGCCCAGAGTGTACTAAACATAGTGATCTCGATCTAGAAATATGTGTTCGCCAACAAGTCGACAATGGTGTCGTCGTCGAAACGGGATGATTCCGCAATGATTTCTCGCTCGGGGTCACTTGCATGCAGCACTGGCACCTTGCATCTATGTAGAGGAACCTCTTTCAACTGCGGAGAATGTTCGCGATCTAACGCCGGATTCGGGGCGTTTCTTGGCACATCCACGACCTCTACGGGGCGGTTACAATTTTTGGAGCAATTTGCATTATTATGCTACCAGGAGTGTGCTCCAGATCACGCAGCCCTGCGACCGACCCCGGCATTAATCAAGTTTACTGCCGATGGCTGCTGGTTCGTTCGCCATCCTGCTTCGGTTTGTTTATCGAAACTCCCGGAGCAGGTATGGTAATTTAATTACCGGTGACATATTTCAATTACCGACACCATTTATTAAAAGCCATATTTTGTGCGTCGACGGCGACGGCGACGGCGACGGCGGTGCATCGGGATATCGCGGCGCCTGCATCGGGAATTGCTCGATCGATCAGACGGCAGATCCTAGCAGGCGGGCGTGTCGCAACCGAGCAACGGGAGGTTTTTTTGGGGCCGCGAAGGAATGCTAATTTGCTGCTCGCTGCTCAACTGCGCCTGCTGCTGCTGTTGCTGTTGCTTGGACGTGGGAATGCAATTTGGGATCCCCTGGACGTCGCATGGAGTACTGGTGCACTCGAATCGAGATGCCGCGATAATTAATTAACAATTTGCCACCGAATGACTTCGCTTCCCCACTCCCTCCACGGTATCCCGGAGGTGGAACAAGTGATGTTCGCGATGGAATTACCGAACGCTGAAGACGATGCGTCGTCCATCTGTCCCCCCATCCCAGTTCGGTCGTTCGGTGATAAATGGGAGACAGGTTGTGTTGGCCACCACCGGTTCGATCCGATCGATTATTGCATTTTTAATATGAATGCCGTAGTTTTGCCTTCTTCCTTTTCTTTTTGCGCGTTTTTCGATTTGCTGCATTCCGGGTACGGGAAGCGGAAAATTTAGGAATTGCAGCGAGGTGCCGCCACCCGTTGCAAGGTGCAACATCCGGACGGTGTTTCGGTGACATTCGAATTATGTCTTCAAGCTGTTGGTGAACGCGCCATAACTTACCCCCGAGGACACGTCTGGCGGAGTTTGATGGTGTCGACGTACACACCTTGTTTGGATTGTGGTAATTTGCGACAGGAATTGCTTGTTACCGTCCGGAAACAAGCGATGACGGATACACATTAACAGTATGCGCACACATGTCTATGGGTACTGCGATGGCACTACATAAATGCGCAATAGTATTGGCCAATATTCCAGGATACTTTGATTTACTTAGTGTGTGCGGTCATAAGCCATATATTTTCAAGCTGGTAAAATTATAAATAAGTCAAAGCAACCTTCTTTATTGGACAATAATATTAATCTTTGTGAGCAACCAAATTGGTCAGTAATATTAGACAACCTGGCGCTTTGCTTGACGATCGTTAGAACGTCCTGCTATTGATTGCGGATTTCGAATCTCTTTCCACTTGCTATGATTAAATTGCTTTTCCGCCAAATAAAACCTCCCGAAAAACGAAGATGCTCCAAACTCCCAACAGCATTAGCGTAGAGCAATGTGCAGCAAGGAAAAAAAAACAGAAATCCAATGCTTGGACGATGACCAAGAGTTGACCCTTCTTTATGCCGTCCCCAAAAGTTTATCAATCTTTGCCATCGAAACCAATCAGAGGAAAACTTCCATCCAACGATTCCACCGTAAAACCCGTTGGCCATCATCATTCAGCATTCTCATATCGTTTCGCGATGCAAACCAACCGAAACACGACCCTCAAGGAGTGAAGTTTTTGGCGCGCGCGCCGTCCTCTTCCTACCAACGTCCAAATCCGGGTTGGATCGCACGGACCGGATTGTGTTTTGCTTCGGTTCTTCGGTTCGAGAAATCCCAACCGCGCGATCCGTAGCAACGGCTCAAAGTGCGCTCCGGGACCATCTTCGTTACGGTTGAGTGCCTTTCGCTCCGCTTGCAAAATGGCCGAGCAGGCAGGCAGACAGGCTAGCTGGCATGTGGCCGTGCCGTGCGCGCCCGGGAGGATTTGGATTTGGTTTTCTGTTGCGCTCCGAACCGGCGACACTTCTATTGCTTCCTGCTACTACTGCTACTACTGCAATGTCTTCTTCCACGTTCCACTTGGTCGATCAGTCCGCCGGGGCTCGGTTTTCCTTCGTTTTCTCCGTTTCCTTCTTCACTCCTTCACCTTTGCTTCCTCTCTCTTCGGAACGTTCTTATTCGCGGTTGCGCGGAGGCAAAAAGCAATTTCATAATGTATGAAAAATAAATCCATTATTGCTGTGCATGTATTTTATGTACTTTCAACCTCCTCTTCTCTCGCCACCACCCGTGAGCACCATCCGGAGGTGGTAGCGATGACGCCGGTGCCGGTGCCGGTGCCTGTACCACGAGAAGAAATCCCCAAAGGGCGGCGGCCGCGGCGGCGACTCGAGCTTTCCATCGAAGGCCCTTCGGCTACGCAGTTTTCCACGGATCGTTGAAGCGCGTCGAGCGTCTTGGGATTCTCGGGGTGGCCGCCGCACCAGTGCGGGCCACCAATCTGCTCGCAGGCAGATAATATGCTGAGCTCATCGAAGCCCCCCCCCCGTCCCCCCGTCCCCTTCGCTGCGCCACACAAAGACACCGCAAACAAATGGCCAACCAGTGGTGGTGGCGGCGGTATGCAGTGTGGCGAGTGATGGTCGACGATCCTCTTGTGTGTGTGTGTCGCATCCTCGGCATGAACAGAAGCTGCTGGCAGCTAGTAGCATATCCCCGGGAGAAAGTCCATACACAGCCGTCGTTTGGGGGGCGCGCGCACCGGAGAAGATTGCTTTTTTATACCCTGCCTCACACACACACACACACAGTGTGGCGAAGGCAACACACAGAGTTTATGTTTCATCTTGAATGCCGACCCACCGACTACCATATCCCGTGCGGCAAGTGCGCAAAGTAATATCTCTCAAAGGACCGGCAGCAGCTGGAACTGGATGGTGACTTCGATGATACGGAGGCCTTTTTGGGGAAGGCGCGGGAAAAGGACAATGTGGTGGCCCGGAATCGCGGACTGGCTGCGGAAACCGTAACCTTACGAGACCTTCCTTCATTCGGTACACACCGGGCCTAGTGAAGGTTTTTCACGGTCCTTAGGGCAACGAAAGAAAATGAATTCTCGTGAGGTAAGCTTCGCCTTAAACAGTTTTCCTTTTTTTCCTGCGTGCGCAGTACGTGTATTGGTGGCTTTTCGCTACTAAATTGTTATTAGTACATCCCTTTTTATATCTGGTTAGTTGAGAGGATCTCTAATTTTAAAATTCAAATTAACGATCTCAAACGTTCAACTCCTTCCTGCCTTAGTGTAGACAAGAGGGATGTCTCTCTATCCGCACAATAACCAATAACAATAACCATGTCCTGGATGTAAATTGCGCTTAGTAGCACCTACCAAGCGTGTGTGTGTGCGAGTGCTTTAGATTGTTTGTTCCAGGGAACCAAAACAATACTCCACACGACGCCCCTAGCGCCATCTTATTACCGCAATACATCCAGCAGGACATAAAGAGGATTTATGTGCATATGAAATTTAATCATAAATTCTCGTTTGCTCGTGCGCTCACTCGCGACCTCACTCCGAGATGAGACCCGGTAGTCCGTCGCGGCTGCGTTGGAATCGACAATCGCTGCCCACCACCCCCTACCGTGGAGGCTCGTGAGCTCCTACTCCTCGAATTCCGTTTCGATGGCATAAATCCACCGCATAAGAGATATTTATTATTGAGGGTAAATGTGTATTTATTCTCCCAGGATCTCCAGCCCCGAACAACAGGCAGCTGCAGGCCGCCTATCGAGAATCCTAGGCAACCTCCATTTTTGGGCTCCTTCGATACCAACTCGAGCTCTTGGTACTCCCAAGAGAGCTCCTGCGGTCCGGCGACCACAGAGTAGCGGGCACATCCCACATCCAAGATTGCCATTGCGATGACGACGAACGGCCGCCGCCGCCACCGAATAGCCGCCAAAAAACTGCTGCTCGCCATATAGCGCCACGCGTCCACCGCTGGCCGGCGTTTGTGTCCTGGTCTGTGTGGCCGCCAGAAAAGCTTTTAAGATGATTTAGGAAAGTAATTTCAGTGCAATAAGGCATTACCGGTGAGATGGAACGGTTTTCATGGGGGAGAGGGGAAACGAAGGAGGACGTCGGTTTTCCCTCCCCAAAAAAAAAATGATGAGATGCTCTCTGTGACGACGATGAGTACGACCAAGGGAGAGAGGAGGGGCAACCACCACGCGAGACCACGAGGATAAACAGGGATACTTATGTTGTTTCGCGAGTTGTGCCACGAACGGACGAAAGTTCGCGCTCGCGACCTCGCGATGTCTCTGGAATCCATCTTTCATTTTTTTTTGGGAGGAGGGAAGCGGATTTTTTGAGGAAAACCAGATGCCGGCAGAAACGAAACGTGAGAAAAAAATGTTGCACAACAAACGTCTGCGCTGGCCGCAGAAATGTACGCGAAATGCTTTGCGGGCTTTACTCTCCTCCTCCTTCTCCTCCTCCTTCTCCTCCTCCATCTCCTGTGCCGAATTGGATGATGGCGGAACCACTCGAGACTTGCCAACAAGAGGCAAGTCCTACCCGGGGAGGATAGCAGGTTGGGAGGCTGGGAGGCTGGTGCCCGTTTGTTTGCGGCTCGGTATTGCAATGAATTTTAAATTTATTCACCAGAATCCCATTAACGACGACTGCCACTGCCACACCAATGGTGGCGACAAACCTGGAACGACGATCCTTCTCCTCGCACTCCGCTTGATCATCACGATGATGATGATGATGATGATGATGCTTTTGGTGCTGCTGGTGATGGAGATGGAAATATGGTTGACATGGTGACGCATAATTTGCTGCCAGCATTTGTTAACCCCCCACCACTCCGAAGTATTTCTGTTGGTGACTCCCAGGGAAAAAAAGCACCCACGAAAAAAAGAACAGAACAGAATATGATTCTATCCACGAGCTTTTCCACGTTGTACGGTGCACAAAAGGTCCAAACATTATGCTCTCCCTCGGTGCTCGAGAAACAACCAGAAAGGCCCTTTCGCTTTGCTGACTTTCTGCCGTCAGGACCGCAATAATGGATTCTTCCAAATGTCCGTTCGTTCGTTCGCGACGTTTAACCAACTGTTTCCTCACATTGCTCGTGGTTCGGTTTTTGTTTTTGGCAGGCCTTTTAATAAGTAAACAGGTTGATTAGGAGGTGCCCACATTAGGCACCTGAACGCCACCGTCACCGAAATCCAATTATCAATCTGCCAGCCTGTATTGAACTCGTGTTGGTTGCTGCTCGCGGTGAAGGAGTTATGGCGGCATTCCCTGACCGCAGAACCGGAGATCGGAACACGCAAACAAACAATTACGTTGGCTGACTGGCTGGCTGGCTAGAACTAACCGCACACGGCGTCAAGAGGAGGAAATTATCGAATTTTCATTCCAATTCCAACATTCTCCATCACGATTGTGGAAGTCCTTCAAACTGTCCGTCCACCTGTGCTCTAGGAAGTGATGTTCTATGTGAAAGCATTGCGTGATAAGTTGTGGTGATGTTATCATTACTACCTCATTAAGGTATTTGTTTATGCTCACGCACACGCCCGTTAAACGAGTTAAAAATGTCTAACAGATGATGCTACGCTTCTCGACATCCCACGCGAACTCCTTTCCGAGCTGACCTTAAAAATTGAAAAACAAATTAAAGCTTCAATCGATCGATGTTGCTAAAGCAGCCGATTCCGAACACAACCCCATTAGCAACGTCAGCTGCTGCTGCTGCCAAGGACGCTGCCTTCCACAGGACACAACAATTGATCCCCATCCCCCTTCTTCTGTGCTCCGTTGCGGTAGGTCACGCACTCAAACGCGCCTTCTCTCCATCACCACCACCACCACCAGCCGCAGCGTGGTCCAGCGTCTTTTAATTATAGAATCTTTAAAAAAAGTTTTCCCATCATCCAAGCAACCAGCATCCAGCAGCGCCAGACACCCGAAGGAAGGAAGGAAGGAAGGAGCGCACAAGACACGACGAACTCGACGTCGCTCACAGTCACGCTGACCTTAAAACTCATCCTGGTGGGTGGGTGGGTGGTGGTGGTGGCGTGAAAATTATAAAGCAAAACAAAAAAGTATGTAAATGAGTCGTCGGTTTGCCAGTCGCCAGTAGGTCGGCATCCCAGGACGCCGCCGTCGTCGTCGTCGTCATCGTCTCGCCGCAAGGACGTGCCAGAAAGGGAAAGAAGAAACGGGGAGGCCCCCTCCAACGCCTCCCACCCAGCCAGCCAGCCAGCCAACCGCTGGAGTCCACTGATTAGCGCTCAGCTGTTTTAATTTCCATCGAAAATTAAACGTAGTAGAGACTCTTCATTGGCGAAGCGATCCAGCCCCGTTAGCCCCCCGGGTTTTTTGTTGGTGTTCGAGAAGGAAAATTTAATAAAAGACGCTCGTGTCCGTGCTCTACTCACGCAGACACACACACGCAAAGGCTGGAGATTGGGGAGGACACTACCACTACCAGCAGGCATCGGTGCAAAAACGGAAGGATCCGGTGGAGATGATGCCGACCAAGGATTCTTTGTCGTCGTCCTTCGTCGTCGTCGTTGCTGTTGGTCTTCCTTTAGTAGTGGTGCTGGTGATAGTGGTGGTGCTGTAGTATCTTCATGGGATGGACTACCAAGCAGACATGTGCTACTGCTACTGCGCAGCACCATCACAACGACAACGACGCCTTGTACTATACTCCTCGCAGGAGTCAGGAGCTGGGAAGCCTGCCAGGAAGAGAAACCAGCAGCGGGGCAGTTGGAAAATGGAATTAATTAAGAGCTTGTACGGCCAGGGGAAAAGTCCCTGGTGGCCTGGACTGGCTGGTGGCGATGGTGGTGTTTCCGCCGTACGGAGGAGTTTTGCTCCGTAATGAAACCTTCTGGAGGCTGCCCGGAGGAAGATGCTGCTGCGGTGGTGGTGGTGGTGGTGCGCATTCCAGCATTCCACCAGACTTCTTGCCCCCACCCGGGGGTGGGGCAGGGGAGTAAATGAGAGTGAAATTGTTTCTCCGTCCGTTCGTTCGTCGTTCTCGTCTTAATTCGTAGTATTTAAAAGAGAAAGTTGGTCCGCGCAGTGTTGCTGACTCCCTCCACCCAGCCCCTCTTGGGACTCGACGTCAGCTGATGGTGGCTAGTAGAGAAAGAGAAGAGTGTGACGGTGGTGGTGGCCCTGTGGAAGCTGGAACAAGGTCAATGTTAAAATTTAAATTAGCTTTCCCGGGCGTTTGCAGCATGACGACGACGACGACGACGGCTACTACGATGAGGATGATGATGGCGAGTCAGGACGACGATGAGAGTAGAACTTTTGGTCTGGTCCGGGGATGGGGATTGGGATGCTATTTTCAGACTCTCATTTCTAGAGACCGGAGACCACCCCCCGGATGGAGTGGGATCGGCAATTCGAAAGTAGGTTAATAAGGTGCGAACTGGGCCACCAACTTTATCGGACGCAGCTCAGAAGAGCTGGGACTAAAGCACCTCCTCGAGGTGTGTTGTTTCCCGAGTGAACCTCAGGAACAGTAACTCGACTCCAGTCGACCGGCGGCCATTACATAGTGTTCTCGCTTTTGGAAAATGCTGTCAATATTATGCAATCGCATTTGTGAGATGTTTTGCAAATATTACTCCGAGTTAAAGTTGAATACTCTTTTGCTTGCGTCTTCCCATTGCCGATAATGATTGTTCCTTCGTTCCATTGGCAGCTCAATGACCGCAGGAACGGCACTACTTCCTGAAAAGAAACCATAATTCCATCACGCGGCCAAGGGATGCTGCTGCATGGATTTTTTTTTATGCAAATCCCATTTGGCCACGCATCCTGCATTGTTGTATTACTCCGAGGTGCAGCACCTTGGGCCGAGGGCTTCCCGGCATCATGCGTGTGATCGAAGCGTTCCCTGGGAACGCATCCACGGACCCCTTTCTATTCCGGCCGCCGGGGAAAATCGTCTTCCTGTTCGCCCTGTTCCGAGTCCTTTCCCTTTTTTGTCTTCTTCTTCGTCTCCTGCGGAGATTCCGAATTTGATGCAAGATGCGCCCGCAATTTGCATATGAAGATGAGATTATTTATGATTCCCCCCTGTTATGCTTGCTGTTCCCTGGACGATGCCTGACGATTGAATGCAGAAGCAAAGGCCGACCGAAGGCGCATCTTCTTATCGTGGTTCCCATGCCCGTCGTCGTCCTCGTCGTCGTCGTCGCCGAGATGAAGGAAAAGGAAAAAAGGATCTAGAAGAAATTTCCGGCCGGGTACTGCCGGGAATGGAAAGTTTGTCGCGTCGCTCGGTGTTCTGGCAGCACGATTGGCACGATTTGAATATCCAATCTTCTCGCGCCGCGCTTCTGACGCGTCACTGACGAAAAGGACGCGCTCCCGAGTTGCCTGTCTGGCTGGCGGTGGCAGCGATCGCCATTGTTACGCCAGGAGCGACGGAATGGAATCCGGTAGCCGCGTGGCCACTCCAAATTGCATCGGAAGTGTAAATTTGAATATCAATGACCAGCGCCAACGAGGAGCTTCGAGGAGGAAGTGAGGTTCTGGCGAGATCTTTGTCGGAAAGATCCAAATCAGAGACGCATTGCAAAAAACAGTGGAAAAGAAAAGATGCAGCAGCATCAGGAGTAGCATCAAGAGCAACATCTTGCGCTCTGATTGAGCCCTGATTGTCCTGTATATGTCCTCTGGACACCATTCCACGAGACGATCGCGATAGCTTCCACACGGTTCCATTCAGTTCCCAAGGTTCGGAAGATGATTGTTCCAGGTGTGTCCTGGAAGGCCGCGATGATGTAGCACCAACTGTCAGGCGCCTTACGCAGATACCGCACCAATATATGCTAATAAGCGCTACGTTCAAACGCTGAGCGCTAGAACGTCGTCGCGGAACTAATAGCATTTTCTCAACCTTCGTGGCAGATGCGATGCGATCAGAGCCACGGCCTTCAAGGTGGCATCAGACATTGGGAAAGGATTCTCACGTCATAAAACACGGACTCCCAGCATAGGTAGCTCCCATAAATAAAAAACAGCCAGACCGAAAGGAAAATTATGCAAATTTCATCCGTGAAAAACAAACAACCCCTTTTTACCGGGCCGTGGTCGTGGTCGATGCAAAGACGCGTTGTTGCAACACCCAAAACAGTCGAGTACCAGTGGCCCGGGGGGAGACAGACACTGACAGAGAGAGAGAGAGAGTGAGAGTCAATATTATTATGCAACACCGATTGCCGATTGCCACTTTTTTAATGCTCGTTTCGCCCCTTTGCCCCCTTTCAACCTTTGATCCCTTCCCTTCTCCGCGGCACTGCACATTGTCATAGTTGCCACTTCTATTTGCACACCCGAGCGCCCGTTAATAGTGACAATCGATCGATCCGGGTCCCTTCGATCCGATCCGATCCGATCCGGGACACATAGACGGCCCTGCTAGGGACCGCAGGGACCGCTAGTCCTTCGGATCCTTCGGCGTTCTGGCCCATCGATGACTTTTCCATTTGGCAATCGTTTAGGCGGAACAAATCGAGTGTTTTGCAATAGTGCCATTTGGTGTTGTTGTTGCTTTGGCTGTTGCTGCTGTCTGGTAGGTCGTTTGCATCACAATGGAAATCAATAAACGGTGCACACCCGGGAAGGGAACACCCAGGTTAATGTGCATTTTTCATCTCTTTGATCTCTCGTCTGTTCTCCTATTGACCATCGAGCGTCTTGAGACGAGGTTGCGTGCAGACTTTCTTCTGGAATCCACAAGAAGGGATTAAACCCGTTACACCCATTGGTATGTGTGTCTTTTGTGCAACCCAAAAAAGGGATCTTCTTGCACGGATGCAACCGAGGAATGCAATTATACCTTGAAGGACATTATAGTTAAGCGAAGATGATTTATCTCTCTCCCTCTGGGCGTGTGTGCCCCTGGGTTTTTTAGAGGCTACAATCACTGGCGAGCAGTTTTTGTGACAATTTGCAGACTGAAAGCGGAAGAAGCTGATCTAACGCACTGGATAGGAGCGCGAGTCCGGGCATGACAATCGCTTTTCACCTGAACGCGCCCCGTCATCATTGTTTTCCAAAGACAGAAGAAAATAAAAACAAGAAAAAAGATCAAGAAAACCAAGAGAATGGCCACTTCGTAAACAAGATAATCAATCTAATTCCAATCTCCGTTCCTTTCATCTCTCACTCTCTCTCTCGCGCGTTGCTCTTTTTTTGGCAGCAACAGCCTACTACGCCGGATCATAAATCCTTCCATCAGCCGGATCGGCATCAGTAGCGCGGTGCCTCGCGTTTCCTTCTCCTCTTCTCATTGCCTCAAAGGTTGATTCGGTTCCATTTCGGTTTTATTTCTATTATCTTTCGCCCTCGACCAGGGACTACTACTACCACTACTACCTTTAGATGATACTTCTGTGAAGGATGCGCACCTCATTTGAAGCAATTTTCGCAAATAGCGAGCAACTCGAGCAGAGGAACAACAGCCAACAGGCAAACGTTCGCGCCGAAAAGATGAAAACCGAATCTTCGAAATTACGGGGGTGAGGTGAGGCGAAGCGCAAACAAACAAAAATACAATCCCGAGAACTTGAAAGGAAGCAGCAACAACAGCAGCATCAACGGCATATCGCTGGAAGATTGTAAATCATTCTTCCGTGTGCATCGCAGTGAAAAGCGCGCCACGGTCCCCGAAGGTGAGACGTAGGGGGAGCGAGGTGGTCCGAACCATCAAACGCTCGGTAACCGATCTTGGCTTGAGCCGGAGCCAGAGCCAGCCAGCCGCGGAGAAAGGAGGCCAGAACAAACAAAGAAAACATTTCGCGCTATCGAGCAGCAGCAGCAGCAGCACCATCGGCGTGTGAGCTGGAAGACGGTCAGGCTGGCAGGTGGTGGGACAGTGGAAAGTGTGGAAAATCATTCTCACCACCCTCCTTCTCCTCCTTCTCCTCCTCCGAAACCGATCACACAGATGATGGAGACAGCGGGATAGAGAAATGAAGAAAAGAAAAAAAAGGAAACGAACCCGGGGAAAAACATCTCCCGCCCATCTTCCCGCGCAGAAATATGAAGCATTTTGCAAATGGCGCGACTCGACTAGACTGCAGGGGGTTGGTGAGATGGCAAACCCATGCGCACGACCGGCCAAGCGTGGAGGAAAGTCATTAATAACTGTCGGAAAAACGGAAAAATGAAATGAATATACAGGATTATAAAGTTTTGCTCGTCGGTTCGCCGGTTCCCCGAGACTGTTGGTGCTGGGTAATCGTGAAAGGTGGATTTACGGCCTACCGTGTAAGTGTGCATGCGCGTGTGTGTGTGATGGCCACGTATCTCAACGGTGCCAACAAATGATGTCAAGAAACGGGACGCACATCACATCCTCATCATCATCATCATCCGGGGACCTCAATATCATCCAATGCGTCCATTTTGTCGCAGGATTTCATTTTTCCGCCTGAAACCGGTTCGATAAGGTACGTGGACATCCACACGATCGTCGTCACCGGTCCACGGCGCACCATATTTACATCGTACATCATCATCATCATCATCGTCGTCCTCGCCCTCAACGACGTCCTTGCTGGGCGGTATTCAATTTTCCTTTCTCTCGAAAAATACAACAGAAACGGCAAGGAGGAAGAGGAGTAGGAGAAGGAGGAGGATTGGAGAAAAAAACATAAAGAAAAATCTCCATAGAGGTCCCAGCCCATTGAAATTCGAGGGAAGGAAAATGTTTGTTTTTCATCAGACATATTTCTCATCATTCATCTTGGACGACGCCACGCCGCGGGAGTGAACCGAGAAGAACGTCAGCGACAGAACGGCAGCGCCCCGGTCGTCGGACAACAGAATATGGGGAAAAACGCCCACCCATTTCCCTACGTCTCTGGCAGGCAGCAACATCCTCACATCCTTCTTCTTCTGCTTGCGCGCGCTCTCTAGGACAACACACGACCGTCGGTCGTCGCTTTGCTTTTGAGATTTTGGTCCCAGGTCCGTGGTCCGGGAGTCTCAAAACCGCTGCTCTGCCGCATGTCTAGCGCACACGCACTCGTCATTGTCCCTTCCTTGGCCGTGGGCAGCAACAGCAGAATGGAGCAAAGTTTTTCTTCTCCCCCTTAACGTCGAAAAAAAAACTCATCGAATAAACAAATTGTCGATATGATAAATGAGATTTTAAAGGCATGAAGGCCACGGCGGAGAAACCAAACTTCGAGTTTGTTTTCGCACAAAATAACGCAGCAACCTGCGGCTCCGTACGTTCCTGTTGGATCCTGGATCAAGCAGCTGCGAAGCTCAAACAAATCAAGCGGCTTCTGATATGATCATTAACATAGTGTTTCTCGGGAGGAGGGGGACCTATTTTTTGTGACAATTTAATGCAGATGAAGTACTGCTTTGCATACATCCAGCGCCATCTCGATGGAGCTGCATTGTAACGTTGCACCTCGCTTATCATGCGTTCATGTTGCATCACCAGCAACCACCTTTCTTTGGGCACGTTCTACGTTCTCTTATCTGATACAAGAAACACTCTTCTCTTTGTTCGAAATCGGACAACAGGGTTAATGCGGTGTACAGTGCGACGACCACAGACAGGTGCGCTGCATAACATCATCTACCGCAGGGTTTTTTCGGTACAGAATTTGTTCCATTTGTTTTCTCCCGTCTGTCGGTAGCTAAATGGCGGTATCTCGGCGGTCGGATCTTTTGCTTCCCTTTTTTACAGCAGCCAGCCAGAATAGGCCTTTGTTTACCTGTTCGCATATTATCAGCATCGCGAGCCCGGGTGCACGCAACGATGATCACCGATTTGCTGATTGATCTCGGTACTCAGAGGTCGCACAACAAGTGTAAGAAGGGTAATTATATTCCATCGAGGGACACACACACACCAGGTTCCACTGTTTGGTGTGGGATCGGAATAAACAACATGTTCTATGTTGCAGTTGTAGGCTCGTGACTCATCAGGACGTATACAGGAAGTACGGTCCCAGAGCTATCCATATCCGTGTGTAAATTGAGTTAAAACAAATCAAATTAATGGTCGCGGCCCCCCACAATCGGCACGTTCCATCGACCGACCGACCAACAGCCTACCAATTACCGATTGTCGCCACACCGCGACCGGCAATCTGGAGCATAAACAATATGTTGTCCAGACCTTAGGGGGGAAACCCCTTCCCGGTTGCACTTTCCTTAATTTCTTTTAATGTTCCGGCTCCGGCGTATTATCTTTTCCCGAGTGGCCCAACAACACTCGGACGTTTCACATAATATTGATTGAAACAAATTGCAAATGACACACACACACAGCCGTCGATTTCCACGCCGAACGGCTACAGGACGCCAACCAATTTCCGATTAATTTGTACGCAATGTGCGGGTGGCCGGCCAGCGGAAAGGGGTTGGCACGCGTCGTCAGAAATCACGTCGTCATCCAGCGCAGCGATCGATAGCCAGGAAAGGGTCCGGATCCGGATGGGCTTCGGTAAAATCGTGCAAATAGTTTCGGAGTCCGCGAGGTTTTCCGATTTTTTCCATTTTGTCAGTGGCCAATACACTCCTCATCCTCCTTTCAGGTTCGATTGGTTGGATTGAAATTTCACGATCGATAAAATTTGATTGAACTTCAACCTGACGATGGTGGTGGTAGTGTTGGTAGAGGTCCAACATCGGGAACTGGTGGTGCCACCGATGCGTATCACTTACTCGCTTCCATCGCTTTTTTCCATCCCCTCCCGGCTTTTCATCGTTTTGTTTTCGGTTTTTGTGGCATTCCAGCTTTGCTGTGGCAATTTGTGAATTCCCAGAACCAAAAATCGGACCACGCCGGGTATCGCCTTGGGAGCACTTTCATTTGCTAAAGTGTGTCCGTGTCCGTGTCGGTGTGTGCGCAGGATCGTGTCAAAATGTTTGCACTAAAGCAAAAAAACGAAATAAACCACCGAAAACCTCGTTGAAATCCCGTACCGCAACCCTTTTGTTTCTTTTCCCAGCTCTTTTTCGGCAATTTTCCGCGCCCAAAAAAAAACAAACGATGGAAAACTGCCTGGGCTCGCTGGCTGGCTGGCTGGTTGGCTACAAAAATCAAATCAAACGTGATGGCGCGCCTCCACTGGACGCGATGATCGGCGCGGCGGCCTCCAAGTGGACCAATTTGGATTGGATTTCGAAAGGGAAAAGCGTTCCGCATCAGCGAGACGCTTCTCTGGGTTCCTAGGCGCCGGCATTGGTTTGGTTATTGGTGAGTATTGTTAGAAGTCATTCAGTTCTGCTTTTTCATTCAATTTTTCATTTCAACTCGCTGCACTGCAGCCTCTCGACTCTTCAGCGCGCTTTTGACTTCGTTTGAGTCCCGATTTGAGCTCGCATGAATCAATATTTGTCCATCCTGTCGGTGGTGGTGGTGAAGCGAATCAATTGAGAATCAAAATTTTATTAGTGAAAGCATGGCACGGAGTTGCAGCAACGGATCGGAATAGCGGAAATATGAAATGGAACTGCGCGTGATGCAGTTAAATCGATCCTGGCACAATGCACATCGTATTGGCGAGCGTCATTAGTGTCGCTGCTACTACTACTACTACTAGCAAAGCAAATGGCTCTAATGACACTCAATTACTCGTGTTTACTAACAACTACTGTTTGCAGACGAAATGGACACCACTGGCTGGCTGGCTGACTGGCAGACAATGCAATCAACAGGATCAACGGATCGCCGTTTGTCAAACATAACGAGGTCCACGGTACCACACGCATCGTCCTGTTCCCCACCGGGGTTCACATTACATCCCACCAGAGACGTATTACAATAAGCTCGGGGCACCCGGAAAATGGGAATTGAAAATGGAGAAAAAGGAAAGGAAAGGAAACAAGGAATTGGATTCCAACCTCTGCCCAACGGTTATCAATTCTCCCTATCCAGGCACATTATATCTTCGAACATCGACGCACACACACACAGTCAAATTGCACGCATCCCTCACGGGCGGGGGTGCGGAACTCCCCAATGCTAGGCGAACGCATCAAATTGCTATTGATTTGGCCCCTGCTCGGGGCTTAGCATAAGACCGTTCGACGCATCGAAAACCCCTTGGAATCGTTTTTCTCATCCGCAACGACAAGGCGCACGGCCTACTCGGTGTGTGCGTGTGTGTAGCAACGCGCATCCTTTCTAGCAGGAGGCAACTACACCGAGCACCGAGAAGGAGGCCGAGACGACGACCGACCGCCCGACCGCCCGTTAGACCATGTTTTATGTATCGTTTATGGAAATTTTTTGATATTTTTCTCAACGACCCCGCGACCCCATGATGGTCCTCCCATCTTTCCTACACTCCTTCCGGAGGGATTCCCCTTTTTATATTGGGGAATGGGGCGCGCAGAGCAATCGCTTATGCTTGGTTGCCTTCTTCTTCTTCTTCTTCTTCTTCTTCTTCTTCTTGGCGGAAGAAGTTAGCGAACGTTCGAGGGCGTGCTGGTTGGTTGGTTGGTTTGGTTTGGTTCGACGTTGGCAGGTTATCCTTGGCAGGGTACCCTAGCGCAGGGTGTATTACAACCACCAGCAAGGATGTAAGGCGTGTGTGAGAGTGGTTTTTCTTTTCTTTTCTTTCCCGTTTTTCAGCTTTTCAGCCAGCGAGCGAGCGAGCGAACGAAAGGGGAGCACAAGCAGCGTTTTCTTTCTCACTTTTTTCAGCAACTCGTCTGCAAGAAGTATAGATGGTTTTCACCAAGGGAAGAGCGTCTCCGACCGTGGGAGGGAAAGAGAAGCAGCACCATCGGCGCCATGACCGTGGCGCTATGAATATTGCAATTCACTGAAGCATATGAAACATCAACCCACGGCCTGCAGGAACATCGCAATCAACCAGCACTCCTGTGTGTGTGTGTGTGTGTGTGTATGTGTTTGTGGCACCTAAATTGTACGTGTGAGCACACGTGACGTACATGGCATCAAGAGGGAGATGAGAAAAAAAAATGGAAAATATGTGTGTGGTCATGGGGAGGAACAGACAGAAGCGTACATTAGGGAGGAGGGTGAGATTCTGCTCGGTGTATGTGCCTCTGGTGTGTGTGTGTGTCGCGTAGAGTTTCCTTTTGACATTGTCGCTCTCTTTTGCTCCATCGTGCAGTAGTAGTGCCATCATTCCATGGCTTCCTTGGAGAGGTCGAGGGTGAATTTATTTTTTCGATTTTTCGCGACGGAAAAAGAAGAGAGACACACACACAGCCATACGAGTGCATGCGAGCATACGGAGCGTGTGGCAGGCAGGACGTGCAATGGTATGGGGGATGATGGTGGAGCACATCCCCTGTTCCATCTTCCTGAGTTTTCCATGGAACAACATCAAACACACACATACACACACGGGCGGACGCAGCTATACAACAGGAAGGACGATGAAGCAGGCCGTGACTTCTTCTTCTCCTTTTCTTCTTCTTCTGCGTAATATCATCTTTTCGCTTCTTTCCTTCCGGGTCGATGGCTGCTTCGATGGTTAGGGGAAGAAAAATCCGGTTTGCGAAAATGCGTCGTGCAGAGTTTTCCCGCTTTTCTTTTCGCCTTTTTTCCTCGAGATACTCACGTGTCTGTGTATGTTTTCATTTCTAAAACCTCTTCCTTTGGAAGTCTGTTTGAAATAGCACATAAAGGCTTTTATGAGACTTTAACAATGCAGCAACTCTCTAGGTTCCAGCAACGCAACGCGAAGGTAAAGAAAATGTTTCCTCTTTTTTCGGGCCGTGGAAAATGCTGTGGAGCTGCATGCATGGAACCATAATATGAGACACATCTTCGTGCCGCGACATCATTTGTATTCGAGTTATTAACATAAAACACGACGATGATGATGACGATGACGACAAGCTGAATTGAGAGATCTTCGTGACTCGTTTCTCGTTGATGGTACGAGTAATTTCACTCTAATTAATGATTACAAAATATGTTACGTTCCTCCGCGACATCCATCAATCATCCGGAGCAGTAGCAGTAGCACTTTCACGAGCAGCATTAACTTGGGAGAAGGTAAACACTTGGCGCGAATGTCAAGGTTCTCGGTGGAAACCTCGGGTGTCCCGTCCAGGCGACGACTTTTACGACTAATTCCAGCGACACTCGGCCACCTCGGGGGAGGGTGCAATTAAGCATTTCGCCTTCGGAAACGCTCTCAACGGCATAGCAACAGTCCACAGCGAAGGATTTCACGATCACGAACCAACAGGCGAGCATAATGAGTGTTTCGTGCTTCCGCACGACATTCCAGGATTGTTCTCGATGCACGCCAAGCACTGAGTTCCATTGCAATCCATGCGAATTGAATATTTCATAAGATGATTCCGAATTAAAACATGATTTATTGGATTGGGTTTTAATGCACGCATTCCATTTTCCCATCGCAGCATATTTCGAAATAATTCAATAAAAAAAAACCCGAATAACAGGTCAAACAGCCGCCAGCACTCGAACCTTACGGTTGATTACGGTTGGAAGAGGCACCAGCCCGGGGGGGCGAGGCTCCTCTAGAATGATCCATAATTAAAGCCTTTTAGCGCGAACGCAACGTGCGGTGATCGTCGTCCATGCCGCACGTCGATACCACGGCGTCGATCGCCGCCGGTTACAAATGGTTCGCTTCGGTGTAAGATCTGAGATCATTAAAACGAGATTATCTCCATGCGTCCCCCTCCTCTCCTTCAAACATCAGGTGAAGATGCTTCGAGAGACAGCATTTGAAAGTCTCACGAGATGAGTCGTTGTGGCCACCGGAGGGTGTGCTCGTGGGATATGCCTCTCTGCGCTGCTGTTCACCTGCTTTGCCCGATGCGGCCGCGTGCACAAATGAAGACATAAACGCGCGCGCGAGCGTCCGGCGAAACAATACCGTGAGTGGTGGCGACGTTGCTGCTGCCGCGGCTGCTGCTGTTGCTGGATATTAATGCCTTTTTAACGATATGATGACGATATATCTTTCATGATGCACCACCACGACGCAGGATGGCTTTCGACGCCTGCAGCCCATCACACCGCGCCTCAAACCCTGCTCTTCCTAGCGGCCAGGACCAGGTAATTCATTTTTATGCACCCAAGCAGTGGACCCCTACGGCGGAATCCATAAAGTGTGGTTCAGGCGGGGTGCTTACGTGTTTGATTTTGTTTTTGTGACACTTTTATTTTGATAGAATTCTTTACAGAATGCTGCATCTTTAGGGGATGTTGTGTTCAGCTTGGAGATACATTGAAGCAACACCCGGAAGACCGGTCTTAGCGTAACTCAAGCAATTTTCTTCCAATTTCTCGAATAAATAGTCGATATCAAAGCGATTCTTTTGGGATTTCGGACGTTATTTGCACATCACTCAAAGGAAATGATGGGGAATTTAATGCTTTAGTCTATAATAGTCTAAAATAGTCGGGAGCATCCTATTTCTTTTTTCAAATTTATGCGAAATTATGGAATGCATGGAAAAAATCAGTTACTAACTGAAAGAAATTGGAAATTCATGTTTCAGTTGATCCAGCACCTAGTTCCAGTGGATACGATTCCTTAGAATTTCTGAAAAGAATGTGTATCATATTTACCCTTGAAATCGTTATTTATTAATTTTCAAACCTTGTACTGTTGTATAAAAGTTACGGAAATAAATCAAGTAACATTATTTTGAACAAAACATTTCTTAAAATTGATCCTGTTCCGAAATATCGTCTATCTAGTAAACTTTTACTAACTGTTGTAGATGATAACAATTCTCTGCGTTTAATAGTTCTTACTTCTTTGATTTTTTCAAAACTATGATTTTTATGTTTTTTTATGTTTGATGTTTTTTATTTTTGTATACAGTGGCGCCATCTGTTGTCCGGTACCGGCATGCTAGCCAGGACACGTCACGCAGCTGAGCTACTCCTTTCCCCTCTTGCTAACTTTCTTCCTTCCCCTTCGGCGGAGTTAACTTCTTCCCCTCCTGCAGAGTTACTTCCTTCTCCTCCGGTGAGTTCCGTGGTGAGTTTCATGGAAATCCCTCTCACGCACACAAAGCCACACTGATTTTTTGTCTCTCTCCAAAATGCTCGATCTCCCTTCCACGAACGAAGCGTACCTCCTCACCTTCTTTCCACAACCCACAGCCAGCACGATGAGGCTTCCCTCGCGATAGACACCTTCGAGGTCGAGCGAATTCTAGGAATATGTTGCCAGATGAAACATAAATCCGCCAAAAAATTACATAGAAAGGGAAGACGAAACTATACACATTTTAGGGGGACACTTGGTGTGGCTCTAGTTGCTAGGAAACCACAAAACAGGCTGCGAAGCCAAGGGATATCCTCTTGCAGATAGGGCTCAGGTGTCGGTCCGTATGCAAAAATATCGGAGAAAACATAACCGGACCGATCATAATGCTGTGTTTTCTGATAAACAATCGAAAGGAATTTAAACATTGAAAGTCCAACAGGGCATCGACATGCACTACCAGTCTAGCCCTTTTCCAATTGAATAGCCACCGCTACAACATCTCAGCATGCCTGCGGTCACGTATCTATGGCTACGGGAAGGCGCCACGCCAGCCAAGACCGCCAAGACCAATAACTCAATTAAAGGCCAATCTGTGGTGCAACTCCTCCCGCTTTCAATTTGATTAATCCAACTAATTATCAGATCAATCAAGACTCGAAGTGCAGCACCGGCCCACTGGACGCCCTTTCAGCCGTTCAGCAAGCAATTCAATTAACCACGAGGCACGAGCCACCGCTTATGATGCACACACACGCACAACATTAAGCATAACTTTCCGATGCACCACCGGCCCGGCCTCAGTCAGGTGTGCCCGGTGGGCCATCGAGACAATCCCGGAGGATACACACACAGAAGCCAACACACACGCCGGTCAGCAAAAGGTCGTCGAATGTGACATCCGCGGGGTGTCCCTTTTCGGTCTCGTTGCGTAATGTGTTGTCCATGAGCTGCAGCAGCAGCAGCAGCAGACAACCTGTGCCCGGCACGGCACAGGGAAACATCCCCCTTTTGGTTCACAAAAAAGGGAAACAAAAGCACGCGGGACTGGACTATGGACGACACCGTTGGACTGCAGACGACCACCAGCACCATCCTCGGTGAGTTTGCGCCGCGCCAAACATACAAAAACACAATGGATGGCTGGATCTGGAGCACACCGGACCGGACGATGCAAATATGCTCACGACTCCGGGTTCCTCTCCCTCCGAGTTCGTCCACTGCCCTCTCCGCGGAAGGGGGTTTTTTAAACAATTGCATCTGCAGCACCGGCCATACCGAAACGATTTATTTATTGCTCTGCAGCGTTAGCACCAACGTTGGTTCAGCACGATGGTCTCTCCCGGTGCTTGTGACCCAGTGTCCCATACGCAGCAGGTCAGTGGAGAAAGGGGTTGCGAAGGGACTGGAGGGCTGGATGATGGCCGGCCGGCTGCAATCGGTCCCCTTCGCTGAATGCACCGTCGGCCGCGTTTGAGGTTGGTCAGGGCCACCGGGCAGCACAGTAGTACTCCAGCTCGATGTAGTACGGCAGCACCCAGGGGCCGGTGAGGCTGAAGGTGATGGCCGGTCGGCCGATGGTACCGCGCGTGATCAGCACATTGAAACCCTGGTACGCCACGTTCGATGCTTCCATGCTGACAGCTGTTATCGGTTCCTGCGAGGTGGTTGTTATTAGCGTTTATTGTTATTATTATCATTGCCGCGATTAAGCGGTCCGACGAACGAACGAACGATCGATCGAACGACCTGCCAGAGGTCAGAGCACTACTCACTCACTCACTTACTTACCGGTGCACTGTAATCCACCTGGACCGGTGTCCGCGTGCCAACGCCGATCACTTTCTTCGCGCAAAGCCGATCCGTCGGTGCGATCTTGCCAAAGAAGTAGCTAAAGTCACCGTTGCTGCCACTGTCCGGCTGCACCTGCACCACGAACAGCAGCAGCAACAGCGTGATGAGCGTGACCGGCGGCAGCCGCACCACCATCGGCGCCAGTTGTGATGTCCAGTAGTGTACCATCATCTGGGAAATGTCGGAAGCGGCGTTGCTCTGCACGCACTACTCTCTTTGGTAGGATGTCGATGTCGATGGATGCAAGTGGTTGGACCCCGGGACACACTTTATATCCCCACCAGGGACATCAAACCGGATGCCGAACGTGTGCGTGCGTGATTTTTTTGTTCGTCGTTGTTTTTTCGACGTTTTTTTTTTGTTGGGAGAAATTCGGGGAGAAACCGTTCGCTTGGACAGATGGTTTTTGGCCGAGAGCCCGAGAAAGGGAGAGAGAAAGAATAGTTTACGATAGTGCGTGTCGCAGTCGCAGCGCCGGTTCGAATGTCCTTAAAAGGGCTGGGTAACAGGTTCACCTTCCACCTTCAATTACGTTTCTTCGTCGTCGGCGAATGCCAAGGTATGCAATTCCGTGGTTCCGTGGTGCCGCTTATCCGTTGTGAGTTTTCGAAATGGCTATAATCATCCGGGATGTACTGTTAGCTTACCCGTAGTTAAGGTTCAGGTACTGTACTTAAACTTGCTTACAATTGGGCTGGACTATAATTACAATGTGCTACTGAGGCAGCAGCGTCCAGATGGAACATTGTTTACAGAGAAGAAGCACGTTTAGTCGTGTGGCATAGTGCATTGGCAGGTTCAAGCCATTTTTGGCTGATAATATGATGATTCTGGTGATAATCGTAAGCCCAATGATACATATTTCGTTGTGTCGGTTTGTTCTGTTTGAGGATTGGGTCACTTTGTGCTATTTATCGGGTGCATTCAAAAGGTAGAATGCTTGTTTTTGCTTTGCCATGGTGAGTAATTTTAATGTTCCTGGGAATCGAGGATTTCTCTTCTATCAACTCTAGTTACGGACGAAGTCAGATCGTCAGCAGGAATTCTTGAAGATGCAAGTAAACATCCAGACGCAACGCAATCAAAAGATCGGCGCAAACGACGGCGAAAACCAGCCGGATACGCGTCACTCGAAAATCCCAGATTTTATCGGCTAGTGAAATGAGATCACTTTCATTTTGGAACAGATGAGGGCATTTTAGATGACGCCATAGTGAGAAAAAATTATAAATAGAGGCAGCGCATGAATCATTTCTGTGCATTCCGTCCTCCAATCTGCGTCTTTCCATCTTTAAAAGACGATGTTTAACAAAAATCAACAGAGTAATAGCAGCTAAGTGCATTTAGGTAGATTTATTAATTTGTGCTGATAGATGTCTTGATCATTGAAGAATCTTTCCAGCTTTGATCAACAGTTCTACTACTAAATCCTCGCTAAAATGTACAGAACGTTCCAGCAGCAATCCATTATTTATTTCTCGACGTCTTATTCTGTAGCATTGATAGACTTTCCTGTCCTTCATTGATGCTTCAATTCGAAATAAAATTTTTCGATATTTATTCGCAAGCTTTATTTCTAATTTCTCTCATTTTTCTATATTTTCACGATACTTAACAATAAGTAGTAGTTTCATAGTAGTAGTAATTGCAAGCGAATGCTAATTAAATTTCATTACCATCGGTTCTAATAATTTAAATTGATGCAATTTGCAAATAGTAGTATCTGATTATATATTAAGCGAATAGAATTCTAGGTTTGATACGTGTTTGAAACAATCCCCTAAGATAAAGTTAAATAAACGTCAAGAATGTTCTTGCGAATAGAAGCATTAGAAGCTACCAACAGTTGTGTTACATTTTCTATTTCTTTTAGCAAAATTTCTGTCTTGTGGTAATCGATCGATTTTTACCAATTTCATGCTCGGCTTTGTGCGAAGGAAACGAATTGTCAAAATGCTTTCCGGTACTAGAGTCAATTTTACCGATAAGTGGTTATTAATCCAGCGGTTAATCAGTCATTAACATATAACGAAAAACATTTGCATAAAACGGTTTTGGGACCATCCACTGCTGAATGGCCGGAAGGATGCTGTTTCCAACGTATTTTCCATTTACATCGTACCATTCTTCCAACAAACTTAAAACCTATTTCGCTATGTTTGGAACACAATGTTCAGAACATGCCTATGTTTTGAGAATTTTATACACAAAACAATTCCACACAGCGCTATTTCCGCTCTTTATGTTCCGGCGGCATGTAGAATATTGCCATTACCACATGCTGTTTCAAAATTTGGCGTTCGTTTGGTGTGAACTGCTCAACTCAGTGTCAGTGTGTTGTTATCACAACGTTCAAGCGAACGGCCAGCACCATCCAAAGTGGTTCTATCCAAAAACCGGTTCGAGTTCAACTCAATTATCCTTCGCACAATACGCTTAACCCGCGATTGTTTCGTTCGGGAGGTGTAGAGGAAGGACTACGTGCTGGTCGTGTTTTTAGAAAAAGTTTTTGATTGAAAAAACACTCGGATCCACGGAAGCCACGGGATTCCCGTAAGCCATTGTGGATTACCTCCTCGGGCTTCACTCAGCATTGGAGACAAAAACGCGGAAGTAACGCTGCAGTGATCGTCACCAGCACACAACATCACGCTGCACCCTACCGCTGTCAGACGTCAAAAGAAAAACTCTTTCCTCCACCTGGAACTCCCGGGAACGAAGACCGGTTTTCCGTCTGGTGGCCACCAGCCTAAAACAACATCTTCACCCGGGAAGGCAGCGCCTTCGTTTGATCCGTCACGAATTCCTTCCGGTAAAGAAACCTTGCGTCGGGAGCGACCTCATCTTCTTATGCAAATAAGCGAAGGTCACACTGAGACGCCACCTAAAAACAGGTACGCCGAAGGGGTTAATCGACGAAGGGGTTCCGAGGTATTTTCCTCGGAGAAATGGGTGAGAAGGTCTCACCTTTTGATTGCTCCCGATCTTCCAGCCAACAGTTCCTTTCTTTTTCGGCGACCGAAGGTGATTGTTCCCAAGCACAGGATAATACTGCATTGTGAAAGAGGATTTTCCTTTTTTTCGGTTTTTTGTTTTCCTGTCAAGAGCACACAAGGGTGCCCAGACTGTTAGCCAGTGTTTAGCGCAACAAAGTGTTTCTTTGAACGGTTCACCTCTAATCAATGCGAGACGATGGCTCAATTATGGGACCATTCTTCAGAGCCTTTCTTTCACAATCTAACAGACGTATCAGAAAGATAATGCTGGAAGCATATCCCGAAATGCACATCTAGAGAACGGTAGCCTGAGCAAGAGTTAGGTTCGTGAGAAATAGAATGCAGCGTTGAGCAGCTTTGAAGCAATTAGCAGTCGTAACGGCGGTCACAGGCTAGTGTTGCTGCATAAACATGCAGTTTTTAGACACTTACCAGACGAACATCAGTTGCTTTTCGTGTTTACTAGTATCGAAACAAGTCATAAATAGACTTTAGTCTATGAAAATTTTTAAATTTCAGGAGCAGCTAAATGTATCGCTCAAGATAGACGGACGTCACTAGCTCTATCTATTTCTCTACCTTTCTGGTAATGCTTTAGTTATCATAATTTTTAATCGAAATTTTCTGATTACTTTGCTACTTTATCGGAGCGTAAAGGAACATGTTTTAGATACACATTAGAATAGTCAGTTTCTGATGAATACACTAAAAGCAGTTGAATATCTAATGTAGGGTTTTCCATAATACCGAAAACAAAGAGCGATGGTATAGAGTGTTGTCGAGCTATATTTGGAATATTCTAAATTATCTTTCGCTTTATATGTTGGTCGTTTCTGCAGCTACACTTGTTTCTGTTTTGCTTAATTGTAACAAATATCGTTATCTGCTTTAAACAGCTCAACGCAAAATCAGAGTTCTGTCTTCTTTTGGTAGCAAATATGTATTCATCAATGAATTTTCGATACAGCTCTTAATTATAGACAAGATCTTTCTTACGATCACTTTTTCTTACGATTTTGAACTGCTTGCTGATCTCCTTTATCTTAGCCATATGCAATGAAAAATCGAAGCTATCATTAAACGTTTGTTACATTCACTAAAACTTTTGACATTCACTAACACTTTTTAAACATTAAAAGTTTGTTACATTCACTAACACTTTTGATGTTAAAATTAATAGAGTTACTGCATTCAATTTTCAAAACAGGCAAACTGTAAGTTTTCTTTGGCTTCGTCAATTTCTGGGCCAAAAAGCTCACAGCGTGGACGCTAGGAAATAGATATAACCTCCGCAAATTCGCTTAGATTCTTATAATCTAGACAAGAGGTTAGAGAGAAACGTTTCTGGCAGAAGAAAAGCTAACTCGTTAGCATTTAAACCAATGTTTGCTGCTAGATAGAAGTAGCATACGATGGCGCCAAACTTTCTATTGAAATAAACTCTTTTTGATCCAGAGCCTTAGCTTCCTTGAACTGGTACCTTCACAACCTTTGAAAAGGCATTTAGACTAATTACTACTTACTTCATAAACTGTAGCCGTTAATTGAAATGAAAAAAAATCAATTCGAAGGTTCTTCCTCTTCCTATGAACATTATCCTATCATAAATCAACCATTTTGTTCGTTTATTCATTGGAACAATTCTTACACTCCAGACAAATTAGTCATTCGTCGAAGGCACTAAACTGGCGAAGGGCCCATAGAGTTGGCCTCATCAATTAGTACAAACCAAATCGCCCATAATCCGCTCGCGAGCATTGCATCGCTGACTGCAAGAACAGCTTCACTTCCACTAACAAGTTAATACTCCATTCCGGTCGCTGATTGAATCGAAAAAAGCAAATAGAATCCCATCTAGAATGTCCATCATCCATCTTACTTTGTCCACCTTCTGGCGACACTCCCAAAACCCTCACACACCCCCCCTCATGCATCCATCCGTTGTCAGCTACTCGAGCATTTCTTCGTTACGGCGTCGGCGTATTTTCAGCCATCCTTCTTCTGCTCCTCCCCCACCTCCACCTCGTACGCGCAATCATCCGCGGTAGTAAATAAGGAAAAGAAAATGCACCACCACCACCACCAGTACGACCGCTCGGCGCGAACGTGAACGTGAAATATCGATCGAACACCGCCGTCACCCTCTTGGGCCCTTGCGCACACCCTCAACCGTGGAAAAGTGCGGCCATTTTCTGGGAATTTTTTTCTCCCCCAAGCTGCTGCTGCTGCTTTTCCTTCTTCTTTTCGGTTGGGATTTTTCCATTTTCCTGCGCTCGACGCGCGGTCGGCCATCATGTCGTTCTTCGCGTTGGTCGCGGTCGATGGAGGGAAACGAGAGACACAAAAAAACTCCTCCCACCGAACACTCACCCAGGCGCGTGTGGGCGGAAAATGAAGAAAAAAAAAACGCAGAAATGGAAAAAAATCCGTCCACAAGGGAGAAGGCCACCACCCACAGCTGGGAGGGGGTGGGAAAATGATGAATAAATTGCTGGAAAAGAGGGAAAGGGAATTCGAGGCAACGGCACAACGGCGTTCCGTAGTTTGCGACAGTTCTGGACTTGAATTTGAAGGGAAAATGAAATGAAACAACTAAAACCAAAGAAAGTTAAGTTAAACCTTTTCAATTAGATTGGAATTTGGATACAAAAAAAAACCGATGTGGATCCTTTTTCGGTCCACCATCCACGGAGCAGCATTCCTGGCGAGTGCTTCGAGTGGCCGCTACTGCAGCATATGGCACGATAACCGGAACATGGATTTCTGGATAAGAAAAATGCCGACGACGACGACGACGACGACTGCACGACGTGCTCATGATCACCATTCCTGTAATGAAAGGTAAAAAACAAAGTAAAAGCCACTTTAATAGTTAAACAGCTTCTCCCGAAGTACCTCCCAGCAGCCTCTCTCTCTTTTCTCTCTAAAAGTATCCAGTCCCTCGGCCCTTGAGAGGACATTCTACTTGGCGAGTAAATAAACTCGAAACACGTTCCACAGGATATAAGCGGGGTTTCTTGAGGAAACTCCCCGGGCGTGTGCATCCTGGACAAAATAAAAATTCTCATCAACAACTCCCCTTCTCCTGTCCCCTTCTGTCCACAAAATGTTAATTTTCTTCTCTTTTCTTTTTCGGGGGGATGATGATGCTTTTGCGATGCAAATGAAATCGCTGCCTCGATCGTCTAGGGCGACTCGGATGCGTCGGACTTTTTCCACTAATTGGAAAATGATAGGCAGAAGCAGACACAGAGAGACAGACACAAACAGAAAGAGAGAGAGAGAGCGAGAAAAATCGAGCTAACGAACGATGGCGAATGATGGCGAATGATGGCGAGTAAATATTTCCCCATTAATATTCTTTCAATTTAGTTCTCTCTGCTTTCGGTCTTGCCCTCTACCATCCGGTTCCATTATCGCTCCCGAGAGGCCGAGAGGGTGGACAGAAACCACGGCATACCAGCGAAGCGAACGGCACAAGACGAACAGATAATTTGAATGTCTTACTTCCACCGCAGCCCTTAGAGCGCAGACGAAGGACGCAGACTGCTGCTGCTGCTGCTGCTGGTAATGCAAATAATGTCCTTACGCGTCGTAAGCTGCAGGTTGTAAAAGGTTTCCTTCGAGTTGAACTGTGTTGTCTTTTCATTTTGGCCTCGGCCAAAGGTTTACGTCACCCTCGTCTTGGGGTTGCAGGTTTACGATTCTGGCGCCGGTCTTCCAACGCAAAAGTGGCCAACACCCGTCAGACACCGGACGGATAGAAAACGATTGAAGAAATTGTTTGGAGCACTCTGCAGCAGTAATCCTTGACTCGCCGTGGTGGTGGACATAACAAAAAATATTCAGTAACCATAGCAACGAGGTGTAGACCGCATGAAATAGGGAGGAGCAGCCTGGCGCAGCATCCTTCCCGCAATTCCGATTCGAAAGATCGAGTTTTTTTGGGTTTATTTTTTAATGTTTTTGTTGCTCGTCGTTATTTTTTTTCTCCACAATCCCGGATCGTATCCTAGTTCCCGGTCTAGAACTGTTTCAATTATGCGATAGTTTATGAGCGTGCGTGCGTACGTGCACCCATTGCGCGTGTTCCCTCCCATCCCGTTTTTTTTCGGAATTTTCGGTGCCAGACCACTCGTAAACTGGTTTCGAAATCGAAAGCTGTCACAGGGATGAGCAGTCCGGGGTCGGGCCACGGAGGCAATCCGTAGAATGATTTCATTAGAAACGGTGTAACGGGGAATCCCGGGAGGGGTTGTGCGATTGTGCATTTGTTCACATTTTGTTGAATTGTTTTCCGGGGTCTGTTTTTTTGGTTTTCATGAATGCCACAATGAAAATGGTGGGATTTCCTCTTTTTTTTAATAACCAGAAACCGAACGATTACAGATGTACTCCGTAAAGGGAGCAATGATTCACAGGGATTTTTTTAAAACTATTGTATATTCCAATAAATACTATTGCAATTAATAGCAGACCGAGCAGCAAACATGTTAATCGACTTTCGAGCCAAGAGATTAACGGAAATAGTCTATCACAAACAATAAATTGAGTATGGTACCAATAACAGTCCAAATATTATCTCAAATACTTCAAAACAACAAAGACAATCATTAATTTTCCATCGAAAATGATGAAAAAATTATCCAAAACATTCCGCTTAACACAATGAGACCCCTTCAATGATCTTCTAATGGATCACCCAAAAATGGCAAAACATTAACTTCCAATTGATCCCTCGGCACTGAAGGACCTCCTCATCGTGAAGGGTCCGAAGCCGCACGCCCCGATGCACGCTCTGAAACCGCGATGCTCCGCCATCTCCTCATCATGTTTCCGATCAATCAATTCTCATTAGCACCAGGTTGTGTAAAATGATCACCCTTCTCATCACAAACATAATGATCCGCTCTCCGGCCTTTTTCTTTCTTCCCCTGTTAGGATCTCCCGGAGGGTTTGCACCTGATGCATCTTCGCGTTCTTCTCGTCGCCCCTGCTGTGATCGTGTGCCAATCGTGCAATATGTTAGGGGATGCCGTTCCTTTCCTTCGGTGCGGTTCGATGAGGTTCGAGGTCGACCTTTTTGAGATTGAGATTGATGCAGTGCCGGTGCGATGCATTAGATACGGTGACCCCTGCGCCGTGTCGGGTTCATCAATAATGCAGCAGTGGATATTGAACCTCGGTGCAAGTGATAGACCGTGACGATCGTTTGACGAAAGCAGAAAGCTGCAATCAAGGATCGGCTGACTTGAAACTAATCCTTCTTTCGCTCTAATCGGTCATTGGTGGTGTGAGTGTGAGACGCCGTAAGCTACACCGGAGCATTAGGGGATTGAAGTTTGAGCTCCAGTTTGTGATGATCCAATGCTTTTTGGCAACATTTGGCGACTGCTGCAGGCCTTCTCCGTCGTCTCCGTCGTGTACGAAGCGTTCTGCATCGATAGTGATTGAGGTTTGGTTGATCGCTTTCGACAATGCCAGTGGTTGGTGGTCGTTGTGCCCAATTCAACCGGAAACCTGATACTGTGGCCCTCGGTATGCGAGGTGAAGACGTTGCTGGACCAACGTTGAAGAGCGTCTACCATCACATCTGGCGTGGCAAGTGAGGTCTCTTCGGAGCTTAAACCAATTTCCAGCAATTTGAACAGAATGTCTTGCGCTAAGAGATAAAAATGTTGATACATTAATTTTTAAAATTTTGTACAACTTGTTGATGGAGGTAAAATCGTAAAATGTATTCCTTTTTCAACTTCAAAACTTCAAAGCTACCAAAAATCTAAAAATAAGAAAATCTACAAAAACTTGACGGAGCTACCACGAATTTTCCCTAAAACACAACCAAATATTCAAGAGAAGTCATAGGTCAATATAAAATGTAGGTGAAAAAATAAAGTTGAATGATTTCTGCACAAAAAATGTTAGCAAATGAGCTTTTTTGACACAAATATACCTTAGCCCAGCCTTTAGACCAATACTGACCTGAAGGAGATTATAAAATGGCTTCTTTAACCGTTTTTGGGTGGAGTGTTCAAGGATTCAAATGTACTAACCTGACGAAGAGACCATCAATTGACATGTTTTAATTTCTCCATCGGCACAAATATCCTTAATGACCTGCGTGCTGCGCGATAGAACCGATGCAGTACTTAATGATATTCATGTCCCGGTAATAGCGACACATGTCGTTCATCCTGCTACCTTCACCGCGTTGCTCACGACGACACTTTTATGACTTTTGACGTCCTGCCAGCCGACCAACCGTTGGCGCTTGTTTCGTGTTGCGCCACCGTTCCACCAATCGAAATATTCCAAGCGATGTTTTTTTTTTGTCGCTAAATGTAACACTCTTCAAGCTGATATTCACAATAACAAGACCGTCACAGGGGATTCATTTTGTAAGGTTTTTTTTTTCGAAATTTCGATTTCAATATTCCAAAACATCTCCAGCTCCCTAGCTCCCGGTCATTCGTTAGTTGAAATGTCTTTGATACGCGCTGCGCCACCGACTGCGCAGCTGATAATGTCGTTGATGATGATGGTGATGGCTTCCGAGAGGTCCCTGCAACGAGAGCAGTACGGGGAACTGAACATTATAAAATTAAAAAAAATGAAAAGCAGAAAAAAATCTGCCACATAACATTTCAATGTTCCACGCATTTCATATCCGAGTCAAAGCGGGAAGTCAACCAGCGTGGCGCACGATAAGGGCCAAAGATAGGGAGACAGAGAGAGAGAGAGAGAGAAACAGAGCGAGGGGAAGCGAAAAAAAAACACCGTTTTTAATTGTAATAAATTTTAATGAAAAGGATACGGATTTTTTTTGCTCTCTTCATTCTTGAAATGCTGGTGGATGGGAAACTAGAACACGGCACCGCACGCCACACCGTTACCAGCTTTTCACGGGCCCGTTTTTTTTTTATTTTCGGTTTGTATTTTGCATTTCCACACTCACCTCACACGCACATACGGTGTGCTGCCGCGCTGGGTTGGGGAGTTTTCAACAAAATTTTAACGAAAGCTCAACTTTGAATGTTATCAATTTCCAAGCATCAGTCGGGGGAAAACTCAGGCACAGACCTCGCACCACCACCACCGCCAGGGACCCCATGTCAACGGAACGGGTGCAACGCGGAAGGATTGGTTTACGTTGGACGCTCGCTTTTTTTGTTATGCTCCGTTGTTAACTACCTTAGCACGGCGCATTCGCTAACAATTCGGATCACGTGACACACACTGTGACGCGTAAAATGCGATGAGCCAGGCCAAGTACAATTGTACTGTTATACTTTTTTTTTGTGGAGGAATATTTTTTGTGTTTGTTCGAATTCGTCACTTTTTTTTCGCTTCTCGAAATGAATGTCCCTTGTTCCCGTCCAAAATGTCATCAGAAATCAGATAAACCCTGACATTTTAATCACACACACAGATGCTGGCAAAGGGGCAAAAAACGGGGACCAAGAAAAGGTGAATGACGCTTTGCTACTCCAAGACACTAAAATCCCTGATGAAATTAAACAAATCCATCTCAGCAACCCACCTTACAAACGGCCCAGCAATCCAGGCGACGGTCAGTGACGATGTGGCCACTTACTTAAATTAAAACCACGCAACGGTGCATCTCCTAAGGATGCCACAACGACCAGTGCCGGTGGGCCCATGGTGTAATGAAGTGATGCTCTGGGTCGGGATTGAGTAAATTTGAAATTTTCCTCCGCAAACTGGACCGCAACAGTCACTAGTAAAGGTCTCCGTGTGGCTCCGGAGTTGCTCAGCATCAATGCCATGCTGCTGGACCTATCCCCGGTGCCTGGTGTTGACGGTGAAATATCTCAGAAATTAGATTCCACTCCAACCAACCAACCAACTAGCTAACCGGCCAAGCGAGCTACCGAGCGTCGTCAGCAGGGCCATAGAGAAGAGGTAACGGTCCCGGGGACCTAATCCTTTCGCTATCGATTTTTCAAACACCCGGACACCATGAAAGGGTTGTGGTGGTGGTGATGGAAGAACGAGAGGGAGAGAGGAGTTTTTTTATTTCCTACCATTTTTTTTTCATCGCCATCACTTCTTCTCGAGGGTTAATTAAAAACTTAAAGCCCGGCCTGGCCCGGGCTGCGTCTGGCGAGACTTTACCACCTCGGAGGAGGATTGTAATTAAAGGCGCGCAGGATGAGGCGCAGATGAGCTCGGCGATGTTTAACACCCCTTTTGTGAAGGGGTGGCATAAAAGGCAGCGGTCGTCACTTTTAATTTACTTTTTAAGAAGTTTTAGCGCAAAAGGTTTGTAACAACACAGGCGGCCGCCGTTGGCTGTCGTGGTTCCCTGGGCAATGTACCGGGGGACTTCAGCATCGCGATCTAGTGAGCACTGCATGAAACATGAACCCTCCAAGTGTGGCTCCTTTCTCGCCTGAATCGGATACGAGAATGACCTGACAGGTCTCACAGGTTCTGGACCCACGGCCTCGGCTCGACTGGACGGGCGACTTCCTCTCCTTTCACTTCCTCCCGCCTTCGCCTCCAGGAGTTCAAGTATCGAGTTTCGCGCACTTGTTGGTGAAAGTAGCAAAAGTCTAATTAAAATAGGATTTCCCGCGAAACCATCATCAACACACCATTCGCGGACCGTGATGACCGTTTCCGTCGTCAAACGTTGTGCTAAACGATGACAACGACGACAACGACGATGACGACGACGACGTGGCAGATGAGAAATGAATGTTTCATCTTCACGAGAAGGATGTAGAGAACCGCTTTCAACAACGTCCAGAAAAACATGGACAAAAAATCCTAAAAACTTGACCGGCATTCCCCACCGGCATTGTGACGAAGCGAACTCCGCTCTGTCCTTCGGACGCTTCGTCATTTATCATTCGATTCAGGGTGGTGAGAAAGGGCCAGTCAGAAAAAAAGGCACGCCACGCCACGAGGGACAGCCAGAAGAAGGGGATTTCTTCACATTATTTAACCCTTTCTTTTTTCAGAGGGAGGTTGACGAGTCCGCTGGCACCCTCGCAAAGATAAGAGCGAAGGAAGAAGGGCGAGCGAAAGGGATTCCGGCATTGAAGTGCATATCGATTTTTGCTCCGAATGCTTTCCTTTCGTCGCGTTTTTCTCGTACTTCTTTCATCTTTGACGCGTAAAAATGGACTCATTTCCGTGATTGCCTCCTTTTTTTCGTCGTCTTTGGTTTTTTATGCTCCAGCTGTGTGTGTGTGTGCACTGAGTGATAAGACAGCGAGCAGCATCGTCGTCATCGTCGCCGTCGACGTCTTGGCAAAGAAACTAATTAAACGGAATCACTGGAATCGCTCGGAATGGAATTCTGTTGAGGATTCTCGTCCTCTTGTCGCAAACTCTTGTCAACGAGTCATTCGTCTGTCCATGGACCAACTCTTTGACAACACATAAATGTATCTACAGGAGAGGAAAGGATTTACAACTACAACAGTTACAGAGCTGCGGCCCTGCTTCCGGTCAAATGGAAGCGACGAATGAGTGAAGCCAAACAATAAACACTCGAAACTCATGAGTTTGGCAGAAGCAGTCCATGTAACGACGGACACTCTAAGCCCTAGGATCCACCTGAGCCACTCAACGTCCAACAACAATCGCTTGGTACGGTCGATGGATATCGCGAGTCCAGACACACACACACGCTATCGCTGGACACTTCAAGTACGGATTGTGACGTTTCCCTTTTCCGACACATTCACGGTGTCCACTGTCGGGCGAGTTCTGCGTCCCACACCCGCTCGATGACCTCGGTCAGCTCTGCGTCGTCGTCTGTGCGGACCCGGGAAATGACATTGACCCGGGCTGGAGTGTGGTGTAGCGGGTTTTTAAGGTTTTTTTTCGCTCTCTCTCTCTCTCTCTCTCTCTCTCTCTCTCTCTCTCTCTCTCCATCAACCACTCCACTCGTTCGGGCTCGCGACGGACGACGCAAGTGTCCGGGACGATTAGCTCAGTCGACTGTGTAGTGCGTCCGGACCACCGTGGCTAACCGCGCCATTCGCACTTGCCCTTCGGTGTGGCGGAGGAGAAGGAAGAGGAAGGAAGAGAAGGGGAAGGGAGAGGATATTCAAGAGCATGGCGCGAGGGTGGCGAAACCAGGAAAAGGGTTTAGACAGGCATCCAGCAAAACAATCCCGGAGTACGGAGTGCGGACCGCGGAAAAGCGAGAAAAAATCGATAATTCTTTTATGTGTTTCCAGCATTCCGTTTGGACGGATTTTGGAGGGCCCTATCATGGTTCAGATGAGGATAAAAGAGTTGGAAATTCGACAAACTTGGCTGAATCGTGAAAATTGACGCTGGTTTTGGTTCGTGGAGTGAAGTTGAATCACTAAAATAGTAGACAAGCAACCAACAGGACCAAGTTCCAGGACAATGAGTTAACAATGAGTAAAAATTGAAGCACATGAACCATTACAATTTTTTACAATGCTTACAAATACGGACAATTCTTTAGATCAAACTTTCAAGACACAGTCAGGGAGTCCTTTCCTAGAAATCTGTGCCGAAGAATAATCAGAATCAGTTAGCAACTGTTTTGTTGCATTTGTTGACTCGATTTCTTTATATTTTACGTTAACTTATGGCACACAAAATATATTTTCATCCTTAATGCTTAATACTGGCCTGTAACCCCTTGTACATACTACAATATTTTGGCAAAAAATATGCCGAAGCTTTAGCCAAATTTCTCGAGCTAGATCGGTCACTATTTCTTACGATTCTTCAAGCATTTTTCAATCGATGCTGTCAAAGCGCCGGCTGGTCCCGTTCTCTTCGCTACTAACGATAATAAAATGGCGGAAACCCGAAGCTATCATCAAAATGAGCTATAATTTGAATGTTAAATTGATAGAGCAGCTGCATTTAATTGTCCAAACAGACAAACTGTCAGTTCTCTATGTTTTCGACAGTTTCTTGGCCTGAAATCTCATAGCCTCGATGCAAGAAAATAGATATCACCTCTGTATATTGGCTTAGATTCTTATAATCTCAACCAGGAATGAGAGAAAGTATTGGACTATTGTTGGTAAAACATCAAGAGATGCAGCATAAAAGTAACTTCAATTGCATATGAATTCCAACGGCCATAAATTCCACGTGCATTCCAATTGCAGCTCTCACCAATGAAGCGGCGCCTACTCCGACTCCAGCTGAAAGCAGCAAATCAAACACTCGAATTCCTAGCGCACCGTCGGGCATCACAAACTGTTAATCAGGACGCTCTCCGGACGGCCGGATACCCGGATCGGATGGACTAGTATCGTATCAATGAAAAATACCCGATAAGCTGCACATATTATCGACTCGTCCATCAAAAGAGATAACGGTCAACTCCTACAGCAACAAAAACACCGCAACAACCATACACACACAGCAGCATGCCAGCCACCGTCGTCACTGCTGGTGGCCTTTCGCCACCACCCTGGGCGCATGATGTTGTTGTAAGCCGAATGCATGTTGCGCCATGTTCTGCCTACGATTACAACCGATCGGATGGAGCCATTCCCGTCGGCCCATTACCGACACCTTCCAGCATGGGCAACACAGACGCGTGGCCCTCCCTTTCGAGCGTCTGGCACTCGCAAAACCGACTCGCAGACTCGGCAGATCCGGATCCACACGGTCTATCCAGCGCCGCAGCCGCCGCCGTTTGCAATCAATGTACAACATAAATCATCATTATCAGCAACAGCGGCAGGAACATCAGTTGCTCCACATCGGTGGCCTCTGCGTGGCATCGCGCACGGTGCTTCTCCACTAACGTATGCTCTCTCTCTCTCTCTGCGTCCGGCCGTCCGTCGTTCCGTGCATCCCAAGACGGCGAAGTAGGGAAATTGAATTTCCATCAACCGCAGCAGCAGCAGCAGCAGCAGGAGCAGCAGTCTGCCAGCACCGGCCAGCAGACCAACTGCTGCTGCTGCTGTTGCTACGTGGCTGCATCGCTCGGAGGGTGTAATTAAATTTACATACTTTTCATAATTTTAATTAGTTTTCTTAACGATATTACATCGGAAGAAGTTTGTTTATTGCAAATTGTAGCAACGCTACCGATCGCATCGACACCGTTGACAGCCGGCCCGAACCCGGTGGGGATTCCAGGTGAGGGGTTGGCTGTGTATTATCAGTCGTAGATCGCGAACGCATCACAGATAAAGGACGCATGACGTACTCTTGTCATGTTGGTTAATTTCGGTGGCCAGCTAATATGTTGTCACCATCGACCCCGTGTGTGGTAATGCACAGACAGGATGGACGTGACCGAATTCGGAAGATGCTGCTGGGCACATGGTCGCTAGTAAGTAGTTCACTTCACTTTCGATCGCCGAAAAAGAGCAAAGATGTCGTCACGGCCTACTGTGCGCGAACAAGTGCCAACACTTGCCAACAGCTTGTCCGATAAAGTCCAGCCTACTAGACTTCCCGTTGATCATCCTCTCCTCGATGTCGTCGTCGTCATCGTCGTCGTCACTGTTCAGTCTCTTACTTCTGCTGATAATTACGCCGCATAATAATTGATAATGAGTCAGTGCCCGGTGTCTGGCATGCTCGCCTCTGTAGCGGACTCTACGCTCTACATTCCTCCCGTATTTTCGTACAGCGTATCACCTTTGGCCGCGCGCGCGCGCGCGCCTGTTTCGCGCCGTTTCGGTGCATACTTAATGCTCCCCTCAAGGATCAAGGCGGAAGACGTGGTCGGGTGGTCCCCCCCCCCCGGTATAGCGAGCGAACTTTTTCACTTGTTTCGCTTTCTGTGAACGGCGCGCCGCCATTTGCTTGCTTTGCCACCAATTTGCCGCGTTGTTAGTAGGTTCGCGCTTCGCTGGCCGGTACATGACTTCAATTAGTCGAGGCGTACGCACGGGAACATTCTTTTTATGGCACCGGGAGCTGCGTTGTTGTTTTTGTGATGGTTTATGGTTTTTTTTTGGGCGAGGGAAGAACAGCCCAACAGCGTCTTGGTCTTGGTGCGAAGTAGTGTTTGTCATCGAGGCATCAGTCATCGAGTGAGAACGGGAAGGTAGTGAGGAATGAGGAGTTTCCTCTCAAGAAAGAGCGCCCTATTGCCATAAGAATGCCCCCCTCTAGAGACGTGAATTGAAAAGGAAAGTAATGATTCCTGAGGGGTTTCTCAAGATCTCAGCTTCCCGTTGTCTGGTACATAAGCTGGATGGACCGAACTTTCGACAACAAAACGGCTTCCCGGAAGTTAATGCAAGTACAAAAGTATCTAGTAGATAGGGAGGTTTTATCCCCCAGAAAGGGACGCTTCTTTAGAAAGGAGAAAACAAAAAGTCAAGACTACTAAGTCCGTGATACGCTTTAGATAGTATTTTGATGACGAATACAGGCCAGGTATACGAACTGGTACTACAAATACCTGCTAGACCGTTGGTAACACTTTCGCAGAACTCTGTTATCAACCAAATGTAATCGCAACCCAGGAGCGCAAACAAGCTATCCAGCTTGGAAAGAGAATGTCCCATTCTTGCATCTCGTCCAACCGGAGCGTCCTCTTGTCAATGGGCGAAGCTGCGAGCGAAGTGAATAGAGTGCGACATAGTGTCCCCGGTCTCGGCATTCATCGCCAGTCTCCTCGACTGAAAAACGAAAGCGATCCATCTCTCCGTCCTCGTCGGTACACTCCGTCATGGGACGCTTTTGTGCCCTGCTCGGTGTGGCTGAAGTGGAGAGCGAGTCCGTTGTTGGAGAGTGATCCAAACCTCCAGCACTCCAGCACTCCAGCGATTCAGGAGGGCTTCGCCATCGCTCCGGATTCTGCCTACGTCTGCTAATGAGGCACACGAGTCGAGTGCCTCAGCAGGCCCCGAGAAGTAGCTGGCTCTAATGAACGACCATGGCATGCCTTGATGGTTGGCTGGATGATGGCCTGAAGGTGCTAGAGAGGAGAGAGAGAGAAAAAGAGGATATGTTTGCTGCTGCTGCTGCGGATTTCAAAAGATTTTTCGCTGAAAGGATGGAAACACTTCCGGCACACACACACATACACAAGATCGGGACCCACTATAGTATCACCACCCTTTTGGCGTCCTATTCCTCTTCCTTGAGCAGTGCCAGAGTTGGAGAGCTCGTCGCTTTCGTCTCGTCAGAGCCCTCGAGTGGATGAAGCCATTGCATCTCACACACATGCTAATTGCGATAACGTTGCATGTGGCTCTTCAGAGAGAGGGGGTGCGGGAAAAAGAGAGAGAGAGAGAGAGAGAGAGAGAGACTTTTTTTTGTTTTATTATGTTGTATGTGTACGAGCTATTCACCACGAACACACACCTCACCATCACCATCACCATTCTCCATTCCTGGCTTTCAGTTCACTTGCACTTGCCAGGCCAAGGAAAATGCACTTTCCCCTTCTACTCGTCTACGGTGTCACCCAACGCCCCCGAAGCGCCCATTGTTTGTCTCGAGTGCGTCAAGTGAAGGGCCGGCGCCGCTCGTACGCTCTCTGCGCTGCAAAATCCCCCAACACACATCATACCCACGGGAGTCCGAACATGCCATTCCATTCTATCCATTTTCCCGGCTACGGTTCGAAAAAAATGTGAAGCGAGTGGCAAACCAGAAATTGGCACGGGGGATAATACGTCACGAAAACCACAAAGCCACCGCGGCAAGTGTTTGGCAGCGGGAGCAACATCTGTGGGCACAGATCGCGGATGTCGCCTGGCGTTCGGTTTTTGGGGACCACCGGAAGTACCGGATGTGTGCGGAGAAGCGAACCAGAGTGGAGTGGCTTGTAAAGTGGTGTAATTTGCACCATAATTATCATCCCACTCTTGCTGCTGCTACTGCTACTGGTGGTGGTGGTGGTGCATGGTTCAGAACATGTGTTAATGACGCCCCCGGAACTCAGACATTGGAGGACTGAGGAGACTGGGGGTGAAAGAAGCTGCGGAGAGCGTGTTCGCTTGGCGCTAATGGAACTTCTTACACAAGGCATGTGGAGAAGGACTTCCACGGAGGAACACTCGAGCTCTGAGATTCTGGCGTCGTGTCGAGGATTTGCTGATTTTTCAAGAATCCACCAAATATGCTGATCGATCGATATGCCTCACCAGCAACATCAGGAGTATATGTATGGAATCTATGTAAGGGCTCTTCTCCAAATATGGTGACCAGCTTAAGTGAAAGCTCACCTTCAGATTTTGTTAGACTTTGGTCTGTAAATTCAAAATGTTTGTTCGCAAACGACGAGTGTTGTGTTTTTCTAGAAGTTTTAACATTCATCTTTCTGTTTCACATACTTTTAACTTGATTTTTGTGATAGTGATTTTGTTATATTCGTTTAAATAAGAGATAGTCGATCATGAGTATGTCAAAAGTAAAAGACCACTTCTCAATAAATATAATTGTGTCTCTGGTTAAGCCTTCTGGCTAATATATCTTTGTTTAGCCATTTGTTTACATATATTTTAATGTTTTAGGAGCTCTCTATTATTGTTTATATTGGTTTTAGTCCACCTATCGTTGCAGATACAGTAGAAATATCCGGATACAGTCGATTTACAAATGAACATGTAGAAAAAAACTGAAGATGAGCTTTTACTTATGCCGGTTACTGTATATTTGCTGACTTGTGGTTTTGTATAATAAAGATAATCCAGAGCTTCCAAGGTATCAGTTGAACGATCAGATGACTGAATAGATGAACCTATCATCAAGCATTTTATGTCTTTTTTATCATCAAGTATCATTAGCCCTTCAGCTACCTTTCGTCGAATAGCAAAACTCCTTCTTCAGCAGCAGCAGCAGTCACATCTCGAACTAATGATTGCACCTTATCCTCTCTCTCTCTCTCCACAATCCAATCCAGTACATTTCTGATTGAAAAAATGGAAAAAGAAAAGGAAAAACGTCGCGATGGTATTGCTTTCCATTGCGGGTTCCAAGTGTGGTCTAAGAAACGACCAGCAGCAGCAACAGCAGCAACAGCATCCAAGCCACTTCCCAGGGAGCAATGTGGCATCATAAATCAATTTAGCTAAATTGCACATGAAATTACCTTTCCTCCTCCCCACCTCTCCATGCCTGATAAATGAGCACCGTTTAATAGATTGATTAATGTGTGTGGCGCACCGCGCTAACCACCGCGTGAACCACCGCGCGACGACAACGCCCGTTTTGCGGCCGATTTTGGGCCGCCAAAGAGAGTGAAAGACCTCCCGGAGGTTGTCGGTGGCTGGGCACGTAATTGGCCGTAACTCTCTCTCTTTCTCTCTCCCTCTGTCTCTGTCTCTGGCGGTGCTTTGCCTTCAATTTAGTCGCATTAAAATCCGTCTCCATCTCAGCATCTCAGCAGCATTCTCGATTGCGCTCCGATCCGATGGAAGACCGTGGCCATAGCAACCAACCCAAGCCCAAGCATAGCCAACGCCGACATAGGAAAAGGTGTAATAGTTTTAATACCTTTCCATACTAGCATCCTCTTCGTCTGCTAACGGTGCAGGTTTGGTTAGAGGCACCGTAGACCGTAGAAGCAATCACTGATCGATAAGCTATCGGGAGCGTTATTTAATTGTTCGGCATTATGGGCGCACTACTGATGAAGTTATTGAGCCCGCGGGGTCGGTGTGCGCGCTGATTAAGCCAACTCAATCACTTCCGTTGGGATGCCGCGATTAATTGGAGCCGCGCCAAACGACATCCAATTTGCATCGTTCCGTGGCGCAGACCATTGAGGCCGCGTGCGTGATGAGTGATTGTCCTCGGTCCCATATCATGGAGCAGGTCCTGAGGTACACGAGAAAGGCAAATAAACCGAGTACAACGTACGGTACACCTCACAATGTCCCGAGTTGATCGGCCATTTTACTCGTACATATTCCATGCCATGTAAGCCATTTAAGATGATCATAAAAATCATAATCTTATTTCTACCCAATTACGCATCCCCGGCAGCAGCAAAATGGCCGCCCCGCAGGTTGTTGCGCAGAGACGCACACTTCACGGTGGTGGTGGCGTCTTGGTTGGAAAAATCAATTTTTGCTGCTTCGAGCGATCGAAAGCCGGAGTAAAGAATGAAGAAATTGGATTCTACTCCCTCTGCGCGCCCCCTTTCGTTCCAGGGCGACGGATAAAACCGGAAGCCAACCCCAGGAGCCACAGTGCCACATTGACGGACGAACGCCGACGGACGGAAAGATGGAAAATCTCGGGGCTGAACCGGATTCGTCGCACCAAACCCGGTTTCTCCTTGCCAACGAGGAAAAGCAATTCCAAAAATCCAAGGCCAGGACTGCAAACTACGAGGGGCCAGGGTAGCTCTGGCGCCGAGCGCAATTGCGGAGCGGAACGCAATAAATTTTCATTCAATTAGTGATTCGAAATCTAATTTTCCGTTATGGTTGCGTTTCGTACGAGGTGTGTGTAGGTTGGTGCGAGTTGGTACAATGCATATGCTAGCATCGAACATTACCTGGCAAGTATTTGAGAGTGTTCCCCCGTTCTTTCCAAAATGGAAGGAGAAAATATTCGTGTTAATTTCGTCGTCGTAAATTGTCGTGTAGAGTAGCACTCAAAGCATGTGCTACTGAACTGTAAATGCTCTCTTAGTGAAAATCCTAGCACTAGCACTAGATTTGGACAAAAAGGCACTGAAAAAAATGAATAAAACTCTATTTAATTAATTCAAAAACTCACAAAACCATGATTGAGCAGCGACAGCATTTGGAAAACGTACACCAAAGGTGCCCTAATTAACAAGACGCTGTCGTGGAAACCTTACTACCGCTGGGCGACCCTCTCGTTAGCTCGGATTTGAACCAAGAAAGAGAGCGAAAGGAAAAAGGAAAACCCAAAAAAAAAACAGAAGAACGCCGGAAAATCTTAATGAAAAAAGTTAGCGAAATGGAAACAAGCCGAAACCGAAGCCGGGAAAAAAATCCTGGAAAAAAGGAACATGAATCGTCAATGATTAGAAAATGGTGATTGCCATCGGGTGGGCTGCCAGCGGCCAGGCATGCCGCCTGCTCGTGGCATCGTTAGCATCATTTCACTTCTTTCGTGCCCTCCACCGTTCTCGGTGCACGGTGTGTGTGTGCTTTCTTTTTTTCACTCTCTCTGGCGATGAATAAAACAAAATGCCAAGCCATTTCCTTTCGATCGTTACCCGGGGAAACGCCGGAAGGACGCCTGCCGGACGGAGGAAACTTCATTTTGTTTTCACCGACCACCGAGGGCGCCCGTTCGTTCTAATCGAAGAAGAATCGCGGCGCAGCAAAATGGTAAACGTGCTCCCGGTGTACATAAGATTTGGAGGATTACTGCCGCGCGCGCACACGTAGAGGGTGCAAGGGGACGGGAAAAAAGAAAGAAAAAAAGCAACAAAAGGTGGGTGGTAATGTGGGAGGCTGGTGGTCTCTGGGTCGCTCAACATCTCAACAAGCCAAGCCACGCGAGGTAATGAGCACTACGGTGTGCGATCCATTTTATGCTCAGCAGTCCTCCCGCTGGGGGCAGAATGAAGAATGAGAGGGAGGAGGGCGGTCAGTGTTGAATATGGCGTCCGGGGCGAGGGTGCGCACCAAATCTAATAACGCACCACCACCAGTACCACCACGAGCACCATCATAACTATCATCACCATCATCACCTCGGCTTCATCGTAATCATCATCACGACCGTCGTTGTCGTCGTCGTTGTGCCATGTTCCGGGGCGACCGGAAATGGAAATACTCCTGGACCACCGTGTGCCTCGTGTACACACTGCTGCGTGATTGCACGTAATGGACTTTGACATGTTTCGCTTTTTCGCGGCCGTCGTCGTTTCTCTTACTCTTAAGCGGAGTTTTCTTTTTGAAGAAAATTTGTTCTAACCATTTTTTTTAACGGTTGAATGCGAATTTAGGCGTAACGAACGTAAGCATTACACATTAGGGAACGTTCGTGCCATAGGAGGAAGCTGCGTGTACTTGAAACTTGAAAGTAACGTTAACTTTTCGTTAAGAACAATCGAAATGTGGTCGAAATAAAGTTGTTATCGTAGCCGATGCGATGAAAGAAGCTTCCATTAAGATCAAAGTAGCCCTTATCCTGTTCGGTCAAAATTTCGCTCTAAAGAAGTGCCTGGATACGCTGTTGGTCAACTTATATCACCAAATTTATATCACCAAACGACTCTTATATCACCAAATTTATTTCTTTTATAATCTTTGCGTGAAAATATAATTTACAAAGAAGGGATTCAAACAGCTCAAAATTAATCACAACTATTGTTAAAGTCTCTATCAATTCAGTTTTATTTACTTCTGGCGAACAAACACGAGTAAACAAACAGCTCGTTCATCCTCAGAAAATTAAAAATTATATATATACTTTCAGTTGCGGGTTGCAAAAAAAAGATATTGTTCCTGTGCATGGTAACTAAAGATTTACAGCCCACTAAATGATAACTAAAGATAGTTTGTTTACTGTGAAAGTTGCTATCATAGCCTTTACGTTACGAAACGTTCGTTTCATAGACGGAGCAGTGTGTGCTTGAAACACAAAAATAGAAAATAAGCCTGAACCTCTAGTTAAATTTGATTACGCATTCAAAGCTCTCATGGCACCGGCTCACCAGAGGCGCGCTTGCAACGTTTTGTAACGATATTTTATACGTTGAGATGCTTTTGATAAGCTGCTCGCGGTAGATGTGTATCATTAACATCGGGTTAGAGGCGTCAGGCGTCACCAACGAAGCAACAACAGCCTCATTAGCATGCAGTCAGCAGTTTGAATGCATCGTTAAACCCATCCCCGTGCCTCCCCACTATAGCCGCCCAATGATGTGCAAATGGATGTACGGTTTAATGTATTTAATAAGATGCTACACTTCTTCGGTCGACCTTTCGCTGGAAGAAAGAAAGAATACGACCGGTAACGGCTCGGAGGTTCCTCGCTGTTGTGCCATCCTTTGGCATTGCAATCCTTATCGCAATGTTGGCGAGCATAATTTGGTGAACCACAACGGACAGCTCGAACCCCTTTCGGTCGATTGCCGGTGGCCCCTAGACAAGCGTTAATTTGTAATTAGCTAGCCCTTCTGCTACTGCATCGCGCTAGTGACGTTTTTCTAAATGACTCTTTGTGCAAAATGGCGCAAAACTGTTCGCGAAATTACAAGGCGAGCGAGGTGTGCGTGTAATTGTAAAAAGAAAAAAAAGAATCGATCGGGGTCCGCATCCGAGCACCGCCGAGGGCGCCAATAATCAACCGTTCGCACTTGAGCATCGAATTGAGCGGCCATTTTATTTTTTTTCGCCCAGAGGACGGTCGAAGAAACCACCCTAACAGCACACAAAAATGTATGCAGAACGCTCAAATGGGGTAGCGCGTGAACGAAAGCATTATCGCATCGCATCGGAACCCCTCCGAAACCCTCAAGTGTTCTCGCAGAGGTCTTCAGCTGACTTTGCACAACGCGTACCGGAGGGACGCAGGATGCATTCCCTGTCCTTTATTATTTTTTTAATTTTGCAAGCGAAACGCCGTCCCTTCTCGGGCTTCGGTTCGCAACCGTTCTGCTGCACCTATCCCCGCACATCCCTTCTAGGCAGTTCTATGCATTCCCGTGGCCGTGGCAAGGGCTTTGTGTAGCATCGGAGGCGTTGCAATGTGCAATGCACCTCAGCCAGCCACACTTTACGGTTGGCTGAACGCTTGAGAAGCTTTCCTTTACAAGGAGAGGAAAATTCGCTCGCACTCTTACAAACACACATGTGCAGGGTTTGCTTCGAATATGCAATTTCTTGCATCGCAGTCGAATAGGGAAGCCATGCTAGGGCAACGGGCATCGTATTGCAAACCCACACATTTGCCAGCCGGAGAGGAGTGTGTGGAGGGAACTTGGCACCAAAAAAAAAATGGCGAAACATCAGACAAGACTCACAAACAGACACGAAGAGACAGGCAGTGCATTTTGTATTCATCGCATTCGCAAAATCCTGTCACCAGAGACTCCAGTGATCAGTTGAAAAAGGATGTGTTGACGTCTATTTTTTTCAAAAAAATATGCATTCGTTGCTGTTTACATGAGACACTCGTTCTCTAGAGTTTCGCTTGTCAGTCTAAAGGAGAAAAATTGCATTCGGCCACCTTCTAGGCGTAAAGTGAAGTTGCAATTTAATTTTCACGAAAGGATGACTCGCACCGCTGCATATACGGATGAGCCTGAGAGTGGAGAATGCGCGAAGGAACATATATAATGCTTAACATGCGAATAACGAGGCAAAATAATTAATTGCTAGCGCCGCTAAAAGATAGTACCGTAAAGTAATTTGTTGTATCGCAATACCTGGAAAGTTTCAAAAACAAACTGTACTCATTGGTGGAACGAGTCCTTAGCAAACAGACACTCTTTCCAATCAAATGTAATCGCACTAAGTTTAATTTCGAGAGGCTCATTAATTTAATTATTTTGGAGATTTACTCTGATACTCCCTCGTCTGTCTGTCTGTCAAATAGTAGGCCTCGCACAAAAACGATGCTCGAATTCCACTTCAGACTTCTTAAATTCCTGCATTACGTTTGCTTTTTAAGATAATAGCAACGTTACGTTAAGAACTGTTTAAATGAGGGTGAAATAAAGTTGCTATCGTGGCCAGACAAGGTAATTTTTGTTATGATCGATTTCCAGCTTGGTTGAATACTCACCGCAAAGAACTGTCAAAGTTTTCTTTACAATCGATTTCCTTCTCGGTTGCAAATAAACTGTAAAATACCGACAAAGTTGTTATCATGCACCTTCAACATCTGCTGCTATGATATTGGTTCCTGTTTACAAAAAATGTGGTCATCGTTAAGCCCTCAAAAGAGATGATTATGGCCTGCAGGGGTCTCAAGCTCCGGTTCCAAAACCAAATGTCCGTTGGAGTACTCTAGCCGTTATGCGATGCCTAATGGACGGTAACAGCTTTTACCGGGGGGAAAAGGATAACAGCAATCGGTGCGGAACCGGGTGCTCGCTCATCATCACACCGGACCACGCCGCGGTCACCAACCACCACCAGTCCACAATAATCTCTCGAAAAGGACGACCTTATCAACGAGCATGATTTGCATACTGGAAGCATTCCCGAAAATCCGACGGCACGCACCATCGACACCAGCTGCATCGCCATCAATCAGCTGCCCTAAGGGCAGACACCGTCCAGCATCCATCCTGGTGCGTGCAAGAGTATGGCCGTACCAGGACCGCGGGTCACCAGCAGGATACCTGGACTGGTAGGTCCTAATTAACCCTTCATGTTGGTTCCACGAGGGACAAAGCTGAGCAGCCCGCCGGGGAACACACCCGGCCGGCCACAAGGCTTTAAATCTGTTCCAATGTATGCCCGCTTCAGGACAATGCCAGCGACCAGCTGGCCAGAAACCCGGATGAGATTTGACCAAACAGGAGGTGAAGAAGCAAAAAACAAATGCGGGAATCCAAACCTCGGGGCGAATGCCATAACCTCAAAAAACCGTTTGCATAAGGTCTAGTAGTCCGATCCTCGCGAGGCTACCGAAGACCAACAGACGCCTCGCGCGGCTTTGTTTGCCTGATTATCAATCAGAATATTATTCAATTTTCCCATTTCCAGTGTTTGTCCGCGTGGCCAAACGCATCATGGAAAGGGGCTGCTTGTAGTTAGTGCCCACCAACAACAACCCTTTCGGTGCGGTCCTGCATTGGAAGGGGAATACCAAAATTCCACGCGGTTCCCGGCCTCTGTTCTGTAACGGCCTTCGGACCCTCGAAAGGACTCCTGAAATGCCAAACCAAACCAAAGGGGTCAACGGTACAAAACGCGGCGCGGAGTTGCGTCACACAAATAATGGTCCCCGGGAGTTTTGTTCCGTACCGTTTTCCGGTCCGGTTTCGGTTCTGCTTGGTATTTGTGTTTCTGTTCGGAGGTCATTTTTTTTTTTTCATTATTTCTCTCACATCATCCTCAGCATCCTTTTATGGCGTAACCCTTTTCATGGAACGCGGACAACGCGCACAACAGGATCACTTCGGTTGGATATTCAAATGTTGGGCTCACTCTCTCCTTTTCCCCGCTCTGCTTCTCAAGCGACGGCAGGGAAAACCAGTTTTCCTGTGACGAATCCGGCGCTGCAAACCGTGTGAGATTTTTCTGTCCGAAGAGGCGAGAACCTCCGCCTGATTGCTACCTTCCCGCGATCAGATCCTTATTATCTCGCCAGGTTACCGCACGGAAGGATCTCTGTGGCGCATTCGGATTGTGTTACTTCGTTCAGTTCTGCGCCATCCATCGAGCGTTAGTTGTGAGCTGCATCGTGGACATGAAACACATTTCACTGTGCTCGACTAGAAATTGTGTTGAAGTTCGTCCCGTAGAAGCGCCTTTGTGAGTGTTAGAAATTGGAAGAAAATGAGAACGAGAATGTTTTTTAAATAATCGGGATTTATTACTGCTAAGACACCGCTCGTCAGTGATAAGATATGCTCAGAGTTTACGCACACACACGAACACACTCACTGACAACACAAACCATCTACCAGCTGCTGCCCCTTGCGACAATCGTTCGGTGTCAACGCGTACGCCGTGACGGACTGCTTCAACTCCTTGAGAAGCGGCCGAGCGGCCACGCACTGCAGTCCGTTTCCTTGCAGCTTCAGACGTACCAGAACCGGGAAGGAACCGCTCAAATCATTCACCGTGATCCGCTCGAGCTGATTACCACTCAGATCGAGCGTAATCAGACGTGGCACTTTGCCGAGTACCGTGTTTAGATCGAGCTGTTTCAACCGATTGTCGGCCAGATGCAGATACTTGAGATGATTCACGGGCGTCAGCAACCCATTGGCGACCGTCTCCAACTGATTACCGTTCAGCTTGAGCAGAACGAGCTTGCTGAAGCGAGCCACCGATTGAAGATCGAACTGACGGATCTGGTTGTGCGCGAGGTCAAGACTGATCAGCTTCTCGAGCGTCGGCAATCGGTCCACGCTGTCCAGCTTGTTGTGGGGCATCTTCAGGAGGATCAACTCCGAACTGACACCGTTCAGTTGCACCGACCGGATTCCATTACCGGTCGCGACAAGCTCACGCAAGTTAGACGGGATCATGACCGTCTGCAGTGCATTACCGCTCAGATCGATCACGTCAAACGACCAACGACGTTCGAACTGCTCCAGTTGGATCGCTTTCAGTGCATTGCGTGAGAGGTTGAGCTTCCTGAGGGAGGTACAGCCGGTGAGCAGTGTGTCACCGAGTGAAGAGAGTGCGTTACCCTGCAGTTCCAGTTCCTCCAGTTCGGTCAGATCACGGAACACTTCCTCCGGTAGCTGTACGATCTGATTGCCACCGAGAAGGAGCGTCTTCAGGTCACGTAATCTCCGGAACGCACTGCCCTCGATTGCGGTGATATCGTTATCCGAGAGATCCAATGTCGTCAGTCGATTAGCCCCAAAAAAGGCATCCTGTGGTAGGTTGTGAATGCGGTTACCCCTCAGATGGAGCTCCTGCAGTGTTTTGGCCGAGGCCAGTGTGTTTGAAGGGAACTGTTTCAGGTCCGTACCGGATGCGTTCACAATTTCGAGCTTCGGGAAGGTGGTAAAGAGACTGGAAGGCAGTGCGGCCAGGCTGGAACCGGTAAACTGTAGCTTCCTCAGGCTGGAGGGATTCGGTGAGATTATGGTGGCCTCTTCATTGGTCGCTAACTTCGCACCGATCACGCTGCAGCTACGATCTAGCTCCAGCGTACAGCGGAACTCCTTCGTCAGCACCGCCGGCAATAGCAGTCCGACCAACGTCCTGTAAAATACACAAAAACGAACCATTAGTACCAAGTGTTTCGAAGTGTCAAACAGAGCCACAAAACTTACAGACAAACGATCAATCTTTTCGCCATTCTTTGGAGTAACGACTGGATGCTGTACCAGCCTGAACCACGTATAAATGCCAACTGATAGAGACCTTGTTTTGGTCGACATCGAGCCGGTTAGCTGAGCTTCCTAGCATCATTTCGACGACGACGACGACGGATGCTGATAACGCGCGATCGTTCGCGGATGTTTGTTTACTTTCAACCTTAACCTCAGCGCCACTAACACGTAATCACCGTCGGCGGCGATGAGCCTCACGAATGATTCGCTCCGGTCTGTCTGTTTGTAACGTCAATTGTTATGAATCGCAACTTGGACTTTCCAGCTACGCAACGACGTGGCGATGATCGCTTTGCAATCTCATTCCAGGAACGGACTCATTCCACTTCCACTTCTGTCAAAGACACTCTGCATCTGCTCGACCTCAGCGTCCTCAAGCTTCGGTTCTGTCGTAGATTTTTCCGTTTTTTTTCGGTCAGCTGCTCAAAGCCCGTAACAGCAGAAAGTCCCCAAAAATTGAAGATAAATGTCTCACAAATGACCGTATCATTCATTGCCCACGGTGGCCACGGTGTGCTGGTGGTGACCAATTCATCAACCGCCGACGATGGATGCGCTTTGCAGATCTTCCACTGGTTGACCGTCTCTGACCGTCCGCTCGGTGGTGACGATAAGCCAGTGGAGTTGAGGTTAAGATGCGCTGCCAGGCGAACCAGCCAACCCGACGCTAATTCGTCACGCGGTTACGGCACTTAAAACCGAATAAATCAAACGCTAAAACGCTCAAACAACGTCACACCAAACCTACCACTTAGTCCGTCAATCAAAAGCCCATCAGCGGCGCTCGGTCGCGGTCCCGAAAACAAAAACCCCAGATGCACCCAGAGCACCGGAGCACCAGGAGTTGCAGTATAGTGCCGGAACCCTTCACTGCGCCATCATCATCACCATCATCATCGTGGAGAAGGAAATTTGTGGAGTCGGAAAAGGGCAGAAAACAGAACCGAGAAACCAAGAGATCCACCTCGGAGGCAACAGTGCTCCCTTCCGTGTCCACATCCGTCTGTGCGCGTCTCCATCATTCTAGAGATCCATTCGCGCCTCGCTCGCAAAACAGCTGAAGTCCGAAGCTGGCGAGTTTGCAAAAAATAAACCATAAACCAATATCGCATAACAGAGCGGTGCTGCGGGGTTTTTGCTGAACAGCGGGACAGATCGTGACCCACTGACAGATCCGGTCACTGACGGCGAGACGAGGAAAGAGATGGGGGCTGTCCATTACACGGCTCGCGGGGCCACCGCTGCCCGTCAGCGCATCCACCATAAACATCCACTTTAATAATGATTATTTGAAAACATTTATTATAAACTGCTTAATTACAGTGCCATACAGCAATGTACAGGGAAGGGAAGGAAGGAAGAAAGGTTTGTTGTTGGTCTGAAGGCGGAACCACCGGTCCAAACTGTCCAAACTGTTGATATCAGCAGCCGGTACCGGGAAAGGACTCGTTGCAGTGCCTCGAACGGTACAAGCGAAGCGAACGAAGGTCTCGCCAATTTTTTGAAGGTTACCAAGGAGATGGTTTGCTAATCACACGCAGGAGGCCGTTCGGCATACACACACACCCGGACACAAGAGCTCGGTGTGGTGAAGAGTCCTTTTCTTCGTTTCGCTAGTCGCTGTTTTTGTTTGTCAAGAGCCACGAGCAGCAGCAGCAGCAGCAGCAGCAGCGAGAAGTCCGGATAAAAACGTGCAAAAAGCACCCCCAGGCCTTTGAGGGGGTCCGAATGGTGCACACCTGGAAGCACTTGAGTGAGCGGTGTGAGTGGCGTAAGGTGAAGTGTTTGGCAAGAATTTCATGCAAAACTGTCGCTTTTTATGCGCTAAACCGGTGCACGGAGCTAGTTTAGCCTCGGGGAAGGTTAGTGGAATGCAGCTTTGTTTCCTGGCATCTTACTCGGGTAGAAGACGTCAATCATACGAAAGCAGCGATCGTAACTACGCTCGGTGACAGATGAACCACGGGATAACGGAATCAAATATGTGGGCAAACAATTTAAATATTATGAAAGGCATTTAAATGCGCGGAATAGTATTACATTGAGTTTTATGTTTCACATATTACGGAAACTATTATGTTAATGATTATGAACACTACAGTTAAGATGGAATAGTTCAACTATCTAGTCTAGGAAATGTTCCTTGCAAGCAAACATTTATGTTTGTCGCTTTTTTTTGCTAGACAATTATATTAGACACAATGTTTATGGAAATGATTGTCTCAAAAAATGCTATGCTACTTTAACTCATACAAGGATCATATTGGTTCTCTGTCTGGTTTTTTTTATTTCTATTGCCATTGTAGTTCAATCCACAGTGTAAAGCATTCGAAGAACAGTGAACAATCATTCAATCAATTGAAATAAAAAAAAAAATATAATCCATTTATCTGAATGTGATATCTACTCACAAACACTGTCATTGAATACCAAAAACCAATTCATTTAAATAATTCATCTCAAACTAAACTAATTCAGAGAATTAAAACGGTTCGTTAAACACTTCAATGTTCAATCAACATTTCAATAGAAATCATATTCCAATCAAATAGAAAAACAGAGTTTTAGCACAGTAAATGCGTAATGGAATTTCATTACCATTCAGGATGGTTTGTGTTATTTCTGTTCTGATTGATGATCCTTTCATGAATGATACCTTGAATTGTAATTTAAGGAAAAGCCATCAAAAGGTAACAGTTTCCAAAGCGCTCGCGCGTTTCCGAAAATGGAAGTTTTTTAACGCCGGCTCCCAGCATAGCCTCAAAACAGCTGCATCAATCCTTTGTAAATCTAAATGAATATAAGCTGTTCGTTCATCATTACACGCCAGTTCTGGTTATATTTGCTAAATTGGTTCATACATATTATTAATAATGAAAAATATGTTTAAATTGTTCCCAAAAATTGAATAGTCCACAAAAGAATACTGAACGATGAGTTTTTGCATGAGCAGTTGATACTAGCTCTAACTTTTTACATTTCTGAATGTTTTTGTTATGACTTGAGCGATAAATCATAATTGTTCATAATCACTAATGTTAACATCAATATAAAATTGAATTGATCCGGACTGTAAATGGCGCTCTCTGGTACACACACACACCAGTAATGGCGGAGAGTAAAATAGCTCCATCAGTACATTACGTAACACCGTTTGGGTGAATCATAAATATCTACCATTAAATGCACTAAGCCACAGTGTTTCACGCGTCATTTAATACACCAAACGGTCCGTCCAATTTTGCTTTGTGTTTGTGCCATAAATCCCCACAGCAACTAAACATCTCCGCCACCGTCACGGTGTGGCCGGCCGGCCAGTCAACATTGGCCGCCTTTGCAATCCAATTCGATCCGGGTGCCAACTCTCTCATAAACATGTAACAGCCCACTTTCCCATCGCTTCAAGGCTTCGCGCAACCCCAGGACCAGGACAGCAACGATGCTGGGATAATTTATCGCTCGATGTGGCCACATTAGCAACGGGCTGGTCAAAAACGCATCCACCCACCCACCAAAATCCCCAACTGGTCAGTGGACGTCAGTGTGACTCTCTTACTCCCACTACTTGCTCGGTTGCTTTGGAAGTTCCCGTTTTACGTTGAGGGTTTTATGAATGAATGGTGCATCCATTGCACCATGCACACTTCAACGGGACATCAACCCAACCTGGGAGAACCCAATAATGACCACCCGGGAAACGATCCGCATCCGGTCCGTATCCGCGGTTGAAGGCGTCCGGGGCTGAATTCACCTTCTGACGATGACGTTCACCACCAACTCCAGCCCCAACGTGTGCAATCTGCGTCGATCTGCTGCGTGCAGTGGATGGTGATTGGCTTCGCGGCCCTGGCACAGTGAGCGTGTGCGGCATCTTATATTTATTGCACCAGCACGCGAACCGACCGAGGGCCGATGGTTCGTCATTGCCACGCGAATTGAAGTCCTTCTCGCCGTCGCACCGCCACACACCGAAGCGAAGTCACGGAGTCAGTCGTTCGTGGGATGAATCAAACCAATGAGGGAGGGCGGGAGCCAGAAACAAGTGAATCCCGGAATGCTGGAGGAACCGCTAGGCTTGGAATGGTAACCGCATCATAAATTAGACGTCGACTGTTGCGTTGCGTTGCGACCGCGCGAAACTTCACATTCCTATCCCAGTTCTATTGATTTATCTGTTGCACATGCAAGGTGTTCCCACATTAGTGTGGCCAGGCCAGGCCAGGCGAGGTGGGTGATGGGCACCTAATGCGCATCTACAACTCGTTGGAGGCGAAACTAACGTTCAACATTCAATCGACGCGCACAAAAGTCTTCCTCAAGGCAATGTCTAACCTTTTCCTGGTGTTAAATGGCTTAGTATCGTTTCCTAAAACACCAGATGGTGCGAAGATTCTCTTCTCATCGAGACGAACTCCAATGGAATCGCCTGTGATTGGTAGCTCTCCTCCTCGATTTCTTAGAGGGCCTATTAGCTCGTAAGACTCACATTAAAACCGTCGAATCATTTCTGAACGTCTAATTTGTTCCTCACGAGTGTAAAATCTGTACCAGTTCGAATCTCGTCACTTTGCTATGCTGTTGACAGCATTTTGTTCTTATCAGTTACTTTATTTAGTGTTATTTTTTTAAGTCACAATCGAAGCATAAAAAAATCTACACACTGACTGTGAAAACCCGATAGATTGGATGCCATGAACGTAGTTTTTATCAAATCTTCCACAAAATACAATCAAATATTGTTCAATAGTTGTAGCTTAATATGAAATTTAGATAAACGAATAAAAATGAATGGATTCTTCACACAAAAAACATAAATAATTAGTCTTTTTGCTCAGAATTAACGTTAGCTCCATTTTAAGGCCGTACCATGCTACACAATAGCCAAAAAGAACCATAGAACTAAGCTTGATTCCCTACATCCGTACAAGGAAGCTGTACGCAAAAGTGTTGAACGAATTGAAAACTTGTATTTTAATGGATGATGGAAATCAAGTAAAAATGCATTAGGACAAATATAAGGAAACAAATTTGACTTTGCCAATCATAGAGGAAATGATTTAGGAAGGGTTTGGTTGATTTATGGATATAAATTTGCCCGTAAGATAATGATTTGGCATTGGGTTTCAATTTGTGGCGAAAAATCAAATGTTTGTGTTAAGACAAGGGTATCGAAAATGATTTTATCTTTCATATATGTACCAATCATTCTGAACAATTTTGCCCTGTGTTAACTTTTCAATTACGTTTATATCGACTTCATAGGAAAAACTACCAATCCACCAAATTGTCTGGATTTTCGTTCTATCGATTTCTATTGAGCAGTTATCAAAGCGAAACTTAAGAAATGTATCTGAAATTTATAAAATCCTGCTCAAATGGAATCGATGCACACTCGAGGGGCCTGCAGTACTGTACAAAAACCATTAGATGAGGTCAAAATAAAAAAAATGAAAATTCACTTGAAATAACGATTAAGTTGCATCAATATTTCTCGTTAAAGGCACGTCATTTCTTGGTTGAGATATGACCTATTCTCACTGACCAGATTCTAACTGGCACAGACTTTGACTCACATCACAGCCACATCATCTGAACTGAACATCGAATTTGCTCCCCGTGCACGTACTCATGGATTGCGTAAGTCACCTTCAAACCTGGAGTAAAACCTTGTTAGCAAAAAAAAAAGAATTGACGACGACCACGGCACCTATCGCCCACAGGCTACATATCCTCCAACGCGCACCACACAAAGGCCGCACCAGTGAAGCTCTGAGTGATGAAGTTAATAAGATGCCTGCGACCTACCTTCTCTTGACCAAGATGCAGTTTGCTTTCGAGGTGCAACGACGAGGTTCGCACATTCGCCATCATCTGCCAGATGTTTTGCTGACGTCGTCGTCGTTGTTGATTACATTCTAACAGTCTTCCTTTCTAACGATCAACCTACGGAAGAGAGGTCTGAACCAGCATCTGGGCGCTCATCGGGGCAAAGACGCCGTTCGTAACGACTGCTTTAATGCTTCATCCACGGGGCCCTGCGATAAAAAAAGGCGAAGAAGAAGGAATGCCCTCAGCCCCGATGGAAGGTTAAACTCTTCGTTTAAAGCCTCGCTCCCTGTGCTTATCGCTTACTCGAGGTTCACTCCACTCGTTCGTATGTGAAAGCGCTTCGCGTCGCTAAATCGCGATGCGGCCCAACCATAAGCATGTGACCCGAGGGGGTCGATTGATCGATGCTTGATAATAAAATAAACGGAAAACGGTATTAACACCTTCGACCAGTCGGGTTAGACACACACGGCGAAGCCGCTCGTGGTCATGGGAAACCTCCTCCGGTCGACCTTTTGAACCCCCGAGCGGGAACGAGTTGGAGATTTTCCTCCCGAAAAGGAAAAAAAAACAAAATAAATGTAGAGAAAGTAAACTGTTACTCTAATCGAGCTAGCCATTATCGTTAACCTGGGCCTTAAGTGGACGGTTTACGAGTCGGTCGATCGGTGATGACACTTGGACTGTCTGTCTTATCGCCAGGAATGCGGGAATCTTGGCGCTGCTTCCAATTCCTTTGCTGTTTGGCTTTCCTGGAAACGCCACAAAAACACATTGTAGCAATCAAACGAAACGAAACGTTTCATTCACTCGTCAGCAGCAGCCGCAGCCACAGCAGCATCATCATCGACAACAGCGCCGATCGGTCGATCGGCATCATTATGGTCATCGCCATGTCCTCGGCCGGGGCGATGATTATACGGAGCCCGTACCCGAACCCCGAGCGTACCTTATTATCATAAACCGTTAGCCCGTTATCATTGCTAATGCGTTCGCTTTACGGGTCCGTCACGATCGCACCAGCGCCAGCCAGCCAGCGCCCGGCCACGGTAATGAAAGGGGTCCTCCGGTGGCGGCAGCAGCAGTGGCAGCCCCGCCATCGACGTCCATCAATCCCTGATCGGTGCATCCGGGCAATGCACTTAAGGTTCGACCGTTCGGTGTGTTGTGGCTTCTGATTTTTGCATTTCACCTGGAACAGGGCGCCCGGCCATGGCGTGGCAGTAAATCGTTTTCTGACCGAAAATTGCCCAAAAGAACGTCATGGAATGGCTTTTTGCATGGAAGACGATCATTGGTGCGATGCAATGATTGATGGCACTCGGTCATGTCGTGGTAAGTTCGATCTTCTTCGTCCTAGAATCCTGATCGTAAGGTACGCAAATCGCGGCCTTTACCTCACGAATGTCGTTAGTGGTGGTCCTGGAAACGCAAGGAGTCGCCATTTCAGGCCAACATCTTCAACTGATGATGCAATTGCGCATCCTTAACCATAACACCGCTTTAATAACCTGCAATAACAACCAGAGGCTATGGAGAAAAGTCCTTCAGGTCCTTCGGCTAGCGAGCAACGAAAGTAACGTCCCACCAACGTCCTGCTTTCGTGCCGGTGGCGCCTTCTGGCGATCTCGAGCCGCACTGACCGGCCGTGCGAAAGTAGGTCATTGTAATTCTGCACTTTATTTCCGCCCGAACCAGTTCTCTGTGTTGTGTGTGTGTGTGTGTGTGTTCGGCTGCAGCGGTCGGTGTCTTTCGCGACGCGAAGGTTTAACCAATTTCGATCGATCGATGCGTAACGGGCGCTCGGGAGGCCCTTGAAGCAGGAGGCACCAAAAAAAATCAATTACATGTATCATGTTTCGCGGAAATTATGATTGCATGAAGCGTTGCAGCGTTGTTGTTGCTGTTACAGCCGACAGCAGACGAGGTCCAATTACGCACAAAAAAAGCGACATTTCTGTCCAGGATCGCCAGGAATTGAATACCGATTATCGGTACATCGGTCCGGCCAGCAGCAGCAGCACCAACGGAACGGGAACGGAACAGGGAACCATTAAATGCCACGATGTCAAGGAGCGGTGCTTGGGGATGCTTTAGGTGTCTTTCTGTCTTTAGGTGGTCTACTCCCGGGTTCGTGGGGCCTTGTCTTTGTTCTGTATCGGGATTGAGTTATATTGAAAGCAAGTTTTATTAGTATAGTCTGGGTTTCATTAGTGTTTGATTTTCATTTGTGAAGTAGCTGCTCAGTTCAAGGGGCCTGTTAATTAAACTCAGTTAAGATACTTCGGGAATCAGTTCGAGAACTTAAAAGGATGCAGTATACCACTTAAATATTCGACGCAATCTCAACCCCTTGTCGAAACTATAATATTTGTGTAAAAATTGCGGCCCCAAAACATGTTTGGGAATAGAGCTGTCCCTTTTCTTGCGGTTCTTCAATCGGTTTTGAATCAGGACTTTCAAACTGGCCAGTAGGTCTCGTTTTCTTAGCTATTATCGATAATAAAACGACGAAAAATCAGAATAATCATGCAATGTCTATCAACACTTTAGATTGTAAAATTGATTGAGCAGCTCCGTGTACCAGGTGTATGCATAAGAAACCGCCCTTCGTGTTATAGCTATATCTACGCCAAATGGAACCGTAGAACCGTTCTCGATGCTTCTGTTTGATCGTTCCGCATCTGTTAATCAAAATCGGTGTACAATAGTTCTAATTTCACACTACAATCAATATTTTCATTGTGCACAAAATGGCAAGTTCCGTCCTTAAAAACTGCAAAATGCGGGTATCGTTCATTTTCTGCCTCTATTTTCAAAACTAGGCGAAAGTATCGTATCAAATGCTTATTGTAGCTTAGCTTAGGTGAGCACGCTCTTCATGAAACACAGTGCAAAGTGTGATTTAAAAAAATTAAAAATGGTGATTTTGATGTGACAAACGAGAATCGCGGGAAACCACCGAAAACGTTAGAAGACACCGAATTGCATACCGTATTGGGTGAAACGGTTGTTGGCGAGCTATACAAGCAACACTTAATCGATTTTGGACAGTGAAATCTGCATAAATCGGTCGGAATATCGAAATCGATAAAACAGACCGAAATACACACAGCGGAATCCGGAACACAGCGGAAATCCGGCCACTAAGACTATACAAGACCTCAATTGCGAGTATTTATCGCTTGCGGCTAACTCATCAGACTTGGCTCTATCGAATCAACATTCATTTGCATCGTTGGGACAGATACTAGACCAGCAGCGCTTCCATTCTCACAGAAGTTTGAAAAAATCGACCTGTGATGGGTTCGAAACAAAAGATCGACTTTTTTTTGCGACGTATCTGTAAATTGCCTAAAAGATACGAGAAATGTATATCCAACTATTGCCATTTCTTTGAAAAATAAGAGTTTCTCCATTCATCCACTCTCGCATAATAAACTATTTTTTGACAAAAAAAAGGCGGTTTCTTATGCATACACCTGGTATTTAACAATTTGCCCATTTATTGCTCATTTTAAAACGATTTTTACAGATTCGATATGTTACAAACAATCGAACATTCACTTTTCAAAACAGACAAACATTCAATTCGCTATATTATTCAATTTCTGGGCCTAAAATCTCACAGTGTGGACGCTAGAAAATAGAAATTAGTAGCGTACATTGGCTAAGATTCTTAGAACCTAAACAAGTGATAAGAAAGAGCGTTGTTTTTCTCTAAAATATTGGAATAGGTGCAGGATCAGGATACTCACCAGAAATGCCGTGCGGTAAGAATACTGATCAATGTAACAGATACTAGAACAACTTCAACTACTCTAACCTTCAACTACTAGCAGAATTCTTCCAGAGAAAGCGGCATGTACAAGCACATGTAGTTGGAAGTCCCCTATTATACACTACTCTCCGGTGATATCCTCACACTCGGTGCATCGGCAGTTCATCTGCAAACACACATTCGATATCGTGACAACGAACAACTGTACAAAAACCAACAACCTCTGCGCATTCGTTGCCATGTCTCGTGCATAGCTACATGCAAACATTAGCATTTCGGTCGCGATCATGTGCGCGATTCGATCAGGCCCACGGCACGATCGAGGCCAAACACATCGCCACAGCGTGCGAGCCCGGGCATGCGCGAGAACCCACCACACGCCACCACGCCAAAGTGTGCCAACCACTTGCGGTTTCGCTAGCATTAGAGACGCTAGCTAGCGAGCTAGAGAGGACCTCCCGGTACGGCTGGTGACCTCCCGGCCAGGACCCGCTAGCGGTGTCATCAGCAGGCGACACACGGTTACATCTGCACGATCGTCGCCTTCAATTGACACCATTTCGGGACGACTGCGCCACATGCCAGTGTTTTGCGGTTTTCCTGGGAATGTCGCCGGAATTGGGGAGACGACGAGTAGTGGCTAGAGGTGGAGTTTCCCGCCCCTCTAACCGTCGGTTTGGCAAAGGGAATGACTGTCGAGATGGTTGACGGTGATGACCGCACAGCAACGGGTGTGAGCAGCAGCAGCAGCAGGAGTAGAGGTCACTTCTCATTGCTCCTTAGCCGCGGTGTGTCGAGAGCCTTCGACGCGAACAATCCGCCAACCGATGCTGGCTGGCTGGTTGGCTGGTTGGAGTTCGAACGATGCTGGAGGAAGGTCCGCGCTGCCCAATGCCCTCCGTAAATCATACGGAACCAAACGGCACACGACGACGACCGCGGGTTGGGTATAATAAAGTTGTGCAACATGGCGATGGACATGGGTTGATCTTGTAGCATAACCTTTGCACCGCCCTTCGGTTGTGCCTTCGGTTGTACGGTTTGACCTACGGTTCCCCTCGGGGCCGTCGCTTCGCTGACAGTCACGCCACGCCACACCACGCCAGCATGCCCGCTAGAGATACGAGATCGTTTACGGGGAAATGTATGATTAATCGTGGATTGGCTGCGTTGGTGGTGCTGGTTTGGTGGAAATGTTATGTTTGACGCAGCGAAAGAGAAGAGACCCCGGCTGATGGCCATCGGACATGTGCAGCAAGCAGATGTTTGAGTTGTTGGAGGTTCGACAAGACCAGCGCACCAGCATTCTGTATCGAATCCAACAATCGGAACGTTGGTCTGTTGGTTTAAGTTACGAACATTCTCGCTATTTACATTTATACAAAGACATATAGGCTTAGTGCATTTTAGTAGAACAACGCGCTTTGTGTATTATACCATATTTGACATTCGGCAAAGCATTGAACTCGGGATTCTAAACCTCGCTCCTCGTGTCTACTTAAATCAACAAATCCCATATGGCGTCCGTTGTTGGTTTTAATGGAACTTTCTCCGGCACCAGGATCTTCCAAGAATCATTTATTAATGCCGCGGAATGACAACCAAACCCAAATGGAACCTTGCGTTGTGGCCCGCGATTCGATTTCCATTCTTTTCAGCAAACAATACCATTCCACGATGCACAGGCGGACGGAATGGACGGTTCCTTGTTGGCGGTATGTAATCAAAACCCCCCGAGAGACTCCTGGACTGCTGGACCTCTGGACCAGGGCGCCCGCAGCACCACCGTCGTGGCACCGTCCGAGCGAAAGTTCTTCTCTCTCTCTTTCTCTCTTTTCTCTGCCCATCAACCATCGGTTTCGGAGCCATTGTGCGGCTCCATAAAGGACCAAGCGCCAGGCTGAATGCGTTAAGGTCTTTCCACTGGAATGTCTCTCCTCTCCTTTCTCTCTCCGTTGTCCAGGCCAGATGGTGATCCCACCAGCAGTGTGTGGTTTCTCGGGCGAACAGATTTTGATGTAACCGTCCCCTTGCGCGATCGCACTAGAGGTTGAGGTTAGGATTGCAACCACAAATGGCCGCGTGTCCATCCGCTTAGCCGGACGGTGCAACGAACAAAAGCATACTCCTCCTCCTTTTCTTTCTGGCCTCAACTTTCCACCACATTTTGCATGTCCATCCCTTGGTCTCTGTACCAATACACACACACACGCGCACCGAGCGAATGATGGAGATTCTGCAAAAATCTGTCAAAACGACAAGACAACCGACCGACTGGCCGACCGACCGGCCGCCCGGCGGTTGGATGCGTTTCGCACAGAGGTTTTGGGCCAAATTAAGTGCATGTTGCCATCCTCGCGTCCTCTTCCTCTTTGCCCCTTTTCCTCGAGATGAGTTACGAAGAGGTTGTTGTCCGTTTTTGTTTTCTTTCGAAAGAAGAATCGCACCGAAGCTCCGAGGGAAGCGTCTTTGCGTTTGCGGTCCGTACATTGGCCCCTTTGCTTGCTTGCTTGGTCCCTCCACACACCCGAAATTCTGCATCACGCATTGCATCTTACAGCAAAGGTGACAGGGACTGCCAATGCCGATGCTGTTGCTGCTGCTGCTGCTGTCGGTGAAGCTTCGCCGCAAACTGCAATCTCATCATATTTCCTGCAATCTCCTGATGCTCCGGCACAAGAGTGGCAATGGAGGGAGAGGAATTTCATCTGCGGGTGGCCACCAGTGCCGCGTTTCGCGGAAACCGTATGTATAGCCGCATGTGAAGGGAAGGGTTGGTGGCCACCGGTGAAGTGGTGAAGGTTAATTAGTTTGATATCGGGCTGGTGGGACCGATCTTGAAGACCTGGCGGTGCAATGGACCGTGCAATCGGGACCATCGGAACAGGAGGAGCAGGAAGGAAGGGGACTGCGGCTGCTGCTGTTATAATAATGATATCAGATGTAACAATAATGAAAAGCGCATCCGTCGATAATGATTTCTCGCAATCACTTCGTCGTCTCTCCGGTCTCTCCTTTTTACCAGCCAGCGAGCGAGCGGCTTGCGAAGTCATCACGTACGTTTGGTTAAAGGAAAGGCGATCGTCTTCGTCGTCCTCCTCCGTCATCATCCTTCCTTCGATCTTCCGTCGTCGTCGTTGTTGTGGTCATAGCGACCTCCTCCTCCTCCTCCTCGAGCCGCGTAACAAACATTAATTAAGTAAGTATAACTCAACTGTAACCATCAAGATTAAGTTTTGTGTAAATATAATCTTCGCAACGGTTTTCTGGTTTTCACTCTCCTCCCCACGCCTAGCCTTCCTTATTCATCGCGGTTCTTTGTGCGGATCAGTCCTTTGCTTCCCGAGCCGTATCGTTGCGTTCCGTCATTTATCTGATGCGGCATGCAGCATTATGGCATGCAGCAGAGACGTCTTATGACATTCGTTTGTTGGTTTTTTGCTTCGGTTTCTCTCAAATTGTTAAATTGGCTGGCTCCTCAATAACTATAACTGCACAAATGATGAATTAATGACGGGTGTCTGTAGTGCAATCATTAGAGGACTGGCCGGGTCCGCCAGCCTCAGTTTGATGCCTGGGATGGAGCAGTTGGTGGGCAGGGTGCAACCCGTGAACATTTGTGAAATGAGTATTGAGTCTAGCTACCGAATGAATTTAATTTCAGTATAAACCATTTATTTAAATATTAATTTACCTCAGGATCAAGCACAATAAACGTACAAATATGGTTTGAAATTTTATAATCAACGTTCAGTTTTCCCATGTTCTTTTTTTGCAAATGTGGCTAATGAACCGCCAACTACTTAAAATCTGTTCTGTTGCTTCAAACACTCATGGAAAATTTTCCAAATGTTTCCTATATTCGATGTCGAACATGACACAGAAAATAGTTCAAATAAAGCTAACTACTATTCCAATATGAAGGACTTGGAGCAGCTTAATGCATATAGCGGCCAATATCATTCCGATTTGCTATACAAATTTATGACAGAAATCTAATTCCTGGATATATGGGAAATGCCGATTAGTTGTCTCTGTGTACATTCATATATATCTGTGTACATTCATATACATTCATATAGTTTCTCGCGAGTAAATTTAAATGTTGGTTACGACGTTTAGGTAAATTACAAGAAACAATGAGAAATAACTAATTTTGATTGTTGCACAAAAGAAACAAATTCATTTTCATACAGCGCCAAAACAAATGTGTTGTCCTATTTTACTAAGGATACTAGTATTGTAAAATAGGAAATAAGTTTTTTCAGTATACTTGTATAGTAATATGGCAGTAGTGTTTAAAAATAACAATATCATGTAGTAAAAGTAGAAAAGATTTAAAACTGTGAATGGAAATTCTCACAAATTCGATCCAAATTGTTTTCTATACAATTTTTATTTACATTTGTTCATTAAATGATCGATCATCGTTTTTCGACAAAAAGCAGTCAAGTTGAATAATTAACATCGAGTGTAATAAGTTTCATTGTTTGTTAGTTTCCGGGGTATTCTTGAAGAATTTTCACTCAATCGTCTCTCAAATACATTTTAAATTCTCGCTTTAATCCAGTCTCATAGTTTCTCTTTTTTCACCTAAGTATTTGTACAGTAATGAAATCATAACGATACATGGTTGGTGCTATGGTTCTTCAGAGAATTCAAATCCTTCATTTGGATCCATTTTCCGCGCAATTTTCTTCATTTTTTCAGAATGTTGCACAGCACTAGATGCTAGTGGATTCCATTCCATCAAAAAAGCTCAGTTTCTCACACCTTTTAGTGACATGCAACCCCCAAACCATGATAACTGTTCTGATAAGCAACAAAGCATATCTATAAGATTATTTTAAACATGAAACTGACAACAGTGAAGGTATCGTTCAGTGTATTTTGTCAAATGATGTCAGCAGAGCACATGGCATCATATAGGTTTCTCGAACCTCCAAATAAACAACAACAGTCACCATCTCGGCTAACCAGAAGCAACATCAAATCCCCTTTCTCACCGTTGCGCTTCTCACGATCAGCGGCAATGATTTCGTGTGGCCCTTTGCCGAGGCTCTATGCAGCACCCAACCCATTCCATATTAAGATACCATACCCGGCACCATCCTGGATCCTGCCAAACAAACGGGCCAACCGTCGCCCCGTCGGTCAAAGTAATTCCGCATGCATTCCGAGCCGCGATTTCGCCTAATCTGATGCTGGCTCGCCGTAACGAAGTTGTACTTGCCTAATTATCCGGCGCAATGCAAATCGTCCACTTCACAGTGACAGCAGTTAACTGCTGCTGCTGCTGCTGCGGCATCGCGTCAATAAACAAACTCAGCCGCAAAGCGGGAAGGTTAATCGCGCACGAGCAAGACGATGACTTCCAGCAGCAACAGCAGCAGCAGCACCATCAGGAGAAGGAGCAGCCTCTGTGGCCTCGATCGAATCGAATTTGGCACGTAAAGTCACGAGCAGCTACGCGATGCGATCATACACGGCACAACAAACAGACAGGCGCAGGCACATAGGAGCGCTAGAGAGCTAAGGCTAAGCACCGTACATGCTCCTCCTTCCGTCTTCGTCGATCGTTTGGAAATTATGAAAATGAAACTCGCGCACGTTTCCCCGCAACTCTGGATGGTTCTGTCCGCTGCTTTGCGAAATCTTGCGACACGACAAACATGCCACCATGCTGTGTGTGTGTGTGTGTGTGTGTGTGTGTATGTTGCGCCGAGGATGTTGTGTCCCGGCACGGAAAAACGACGTTCCGTGTGCCAAACAAATTACCACCGGGGGTTCCCTCGAACCGGTGTGCAAACGTTCGTTCAGCATAATTGAATCTGATGTTGATGTGCGCCGTGGGTGCAATTGATCGCCTGCCAGCCCAAAGTCGTGTGGCGGCCAATCCTTTCGGCTTTTGGGGTGCCAGAACTCGACACTACAGTGTTAGGCACAAAAAGAAATGCACCGGTTTGAAAGCGCTACAAATATTTCATTTCTTTCTAAATTTAAGTGAGTTAAAGATGAAAGTTATAGCAAATATAATTAATTTTTAAAATAAGTTTAATTTTTTTTGATATGTCGCTTTTTTTATAAACTATAGCCTTGAAACGGCAGCTGAAAGCATCGCGCGGTGCCTTTGAAAGGCTTTGCGGTATTATAGCCCAAAATTCTTCAACTTCGCTTCATAATTTACGAACCATTTCCTCCGAAGTTCCGGTTTTTGTGTGACTTTCTGGACGTTTGTCAACGTTATCAGCACAACAATAAGGAACAGTATGGTCCGAGGCCCAAAGAATTATTCACATTTAGGTTTTAGGGGGGGATGACAAATAGTCGCTGGTGCCTTAACAGCCATATTCGAGGCAATTAATTTAACAAATATGGTTTCTACTGCGTGTAAGTTTTTTTGAACTTAACCATTTTAGGTTTCAAAAGAAATTTAGAGAAAAAATGCCTTTGCATACTGGTAAACATTAGTATGGACCATCATTGAACACATTTTTAGCACATTAGTTTAGAAAAAAAATCAGAGAGAAGTTTGCTGCATTTTTTATGCCCAACCCTGTAGAAAATAGCATCACATACTCACGCTCATAACTCCCTTGTGTGTGCTTTTCTAATTTGCGCTTATTAATGATTTGATCTGCAATCCTTTTCCGTTGGTAGCATTATCGCACCCAAATTGCATTACGCATTCCCAGCTTCCAGCTTCCAAAAGTGAGCGGAATCCAATTCGCTCAATCAATCTAAATGTCAGATTCCACCGAGAGGCGGTCCCTTAATCAACAGTCCGCTCGAGTGCCATTTGCAGCCTGCCAATTACACTGTTGCACTGGCCCAGTGCACTGGAAGCGGATCGGCTGCGGGGGATTACTGTTTGTGCATTACATTGTTTTAACCAATTAATGGCGACAGCTAATCTCACTGTGGCCCCATTCCCCCCCCGGGCAGATTTGAGGGCCTAAAACGCCTTCCACCAACGGTCGTTTCGGATGGAGCGTTTGATTGAGCCACCCGCTCGCGAAGGTAGTTGTCGCTGATGGGGGAACGTCGCGTTGTGCGAAGGGAAACCGAGGAAAGGTCACGTTCTGTGGGGTTGAGGAGGTGGGGAGGGGGTGCTGTAGTGCTGCCGTGATGATGCAAAGTTCATGCCGGAGCGTGGCTGGATGGTGTTTGGATTTCTAATTTGCTGATCGTGTGTAAACATAAGCCACCACCAGATTGGGGCGTGCCAGCCTTAGGCACTGTCATCACCACCAAGTGTGTGATCCAAACAGCCGGAAAGCCCTTCTTGGAGGGAGGTAAAATCGAGCAAAAAATGGAACTTCTTCGCGTGAAAATTAGAATGGATTGCTCATCGTCGTTGCTTGAAGCAGTCGCTATATATGGTTGTTTCATAAGTAATTTGCGTTTCTTTTATTAGAATACCACCATAATACCATTTCTCAAAGACTTAGAAAGACGGTTAAGCAATGATGAAATTGAATACAACATTTTTTTTTTGATGATCTTTTGACTTCGTTTGAACTTATGATGAGTGCATCATAAGATGCCAACCAAGAATCAAATTTTTGACAGGGACACAAAGCTGTATGCAGTCTGATGATGTCCTGCTGGAGTATGAGATCTTTGCTATCGATAAATATCGTTGTTCGTTGTTGGTTCCAGCTTTTTGGCAATATAAATCCGAATCAATTGTTTGGTTCCCTGGAAGTTACTCAAAAGATATCATAGTCTGCCTGTCTCACCAAACTGTTAACATAATCTTCTTTTAGTGAGTTACTTTTTTTGAGGTCATTTGAATTAACTCATCAAGCTTTGACCGTGATTCTTTTCTGGCATTATTGTAAACAATGGAATTTTGAGCAGTTTTGAACATTTTTGATGATTTTTTTCTAAAATTGATTGAATATATGACATGAAAAGCAAATCACAAGCTTTAAAGTGGTTTTGTTAAATAAAAAAAACTTTCAATTCATATGGTATCCAGCATTATCGAGCTGTTTTACGAGTCAAAGATCCTTTTTATAACATCTGCCTATTATTGTTAATATGGTGAACCTTTTTTCAACCTAATGCATCATTACAATGCGATGTGCCTCGTTTAATGCCTTGATTTCTTTAAAATTAAATTCACTTGTACGGCTAGAACGTTTCTGATCTTTGAGTGGAAAAGAATAACTCCAGAGTCGAATTTGCCAAATGTCTTTTAATGATTCCCAACCAAACCTGTCTCATATTTTTGTAGCACATGCTTTTTACTTCTCTAAAAATAAAAACTAAATTGCGTGGAAAACGCTCGCTTTTAGACTCCATAATGAAAGTTGACGCCTTAAACAGAATTATTAACGAAATTACAAGTACCTTATATCGTAAGAAGAGCAAAAAATTACAACTAATAAATGCTAAAAGATAAATCTTTAACTTTGCCAGAAGATAACACAATTATTTATGAAACAACCTAATAGCACGCATAGAGCGTCAGCATCAGTGCGAACGTCCTACCAGCACATAAGCACCCCTCCGGCTTAGGCACAAGACTGTGGTCTGGTGTTGCTGAAACACTTCCATCATCATCATCATCAGCGGCAGCAACAACAGTCTCAGAATCGCCTACAGCCACCTGACACACCGAACATCGCTTCTTGCGGATAGACAGAAGACGGATCTCGGAATGAATGAATCCTGGCAAACCTGGCACCCTTCCCTTGAGAGCCTTGAGAAGGTCCTGCTCCCATTCCGTGCCTGACGAGCTGGACACGTTAACACTCCAACACACCCCTCTCCTCGTCTGCTCATCGTCTCGACTGGAGTGAATGAATTTTTAATTTGATTTCTCGAACCACGCAGACCCACCAGTAGACACAGAGCAGGTGTATGTGCGTGTGTACAGGTGTGTACCGCGATGTCCAAACCGATCCTATCCGAACCGGAAGGATGGTTAAAAGGACGACAGACACATCGCATTCGATGCTCGACGCTCGCGCGAAAAGCAACAAAAGTAAAAGTGAAATCGACGCAAAGCGTTACGCAAACGGCCTGCAGCGGCCTGCAACGGCCTGTAGCAGCCGCCAGTTGAAGGCCGAACAACGCCTGGTCCCCTGGTCGCAAACGAGGTCACATCTGTGCACCGGGCCGGCTGCTGGCCGGGTGGTGGAGTGCTCGATCGAATCGCGATTATCCCGCGACGGGCGGCCACCAGACGGACGGATGCAAGCGGATGCATCAAGTTGTTGTTGCGGCTGACGTCTGGCTTGATGCATCTCGATCTGCCGAGATCAATGAAGCTGTTTCAAACCATCCAAACGATGATGATGATGATGGCTGATGGTCGATACGATGGTCTCCCGCCTGCGGGTTGGGAGGGATAATTCAAATAATCTAACCTCTCCCGAGGACCGAGAGATGTTTAGTTCGCTGACAGCTCACTTACTCCGGAAAAGATCTCCTCGGACCATCGGACGATGCGTCAGTTGCAGGTCCCGTCAACGACGACGACGACGACGACGGCGGCTGGTGGCAATTTGTGGCCCGCTGCTGGTCGATGAGAGGTTTTAACCACGTCCAAACAATCAAAACGATCATCGAACAGGCAAAAGGCCTCGTCCAATCGATCTCCGGCCTACGCCATGGCGTGGTTGCAGCCTGTCAGCCCGTCCACCGAGAGCGAGAGATGATGATGATGGTCATCATCATCTCTGTTTACTCAACAACAACATGAATGCATCGATGCAGCAGCAGCAGTACGAGCAACATGGAAACTATGTAAATGGTAAATTTACCTCTCGCCTCAGGGTCTGAAGCCATAACAAAACGGATTCCGGAGACTGCAACAGCAACAGCAACAGCAGCAGCAGCAGATTATTGCTAACAAGCGAACCGAAACGTCGTTCACGGACTCGTGCGCCCACGTTCGCCCTCTGTTGGGTGTAAATATTAGACAAATTTGCAAAACCGCGCGAAGCATCCAGGACGGTGCGGCCAAAGGCGTTAGTCCGCGCGGATCTAGGACGAGGATCGCTGCTCTGGTCGGTAATTGTGGCTTCGGTTGTAGAAGCGCTGGACCTATAATTTGCCAATAGTAGTAGTAGTAGTGCGTCCCCTCGCGTGAACCCATCACACCGGCTGTCCATCATTTACTCCGCCGCCCCGTTGAATGTTTTGCAAATGGTGGGCGCTCCTGTTGCTGGCGGGGTCTTTTCTTTTGTGGAATTTTAAACGCTTTCCACACGACAGACAACCCCGTGCTGTCTTCTAATCGCACCCACCTCTTGTGGTGATTGGGGCGAGCGAAAGTGTTGTTGTGGCAGCAGCCATTCCGTTGATCCCGGTGGTTCGGTGGAAAACGGTCCCGGAACTCATCCATCTTCGACGCAAATGGCGCACCGAGCAACCATACTGCTGCTGACCAACTGCCAAAGGGGTGCCACCTTTCGCCAGCTTTCGGGCCAACCAGCCAGCCGGCTCACCGGCTCTTGGCCATTTATTTTCGCAACACTTCCGCCACCCGGGTGGTGCGCGAAAAAAAAAATTGATCATAAACCGGGACGGACGGGACACCTACGATGGAGAGGTGGTGACTATTAATTTATTAATCTATAATCAAGCGTGACTCGCGCCGTAAATCTTCCATCCGTTCTCGGCCACGTTTCCGATCCCCTGAACGATCCCTGAAAACCACCAATCGCCAATTGTAGTCGCCGTGTGTCCGGTGCTGCGGTGTGCGATGTATGCTGCAATATGCACCTAGAGAGCGCACACCTTGCGCGGTCTAGTCGTGGGCTATTTTTTTCTCTTTCGCAAAAGGATGCCGACAAGCTCCTGGTGGTTGTGATGGTGGCGAAGAACAGAACGGCGTGGCCGTCGTGCGCAGTATCAGGTGTAATTGCATCCACCGTTCAACACTCGTTATAAATCCCATCAACAGTTGGGGAACCGCCCGCCCGACCGCCCGCCCGCGTAATGGTAACAAATTATTTCAATTTACTGCGTCTAATTAGAATGTAATTAACGAGCAGCGGCATGAAACGGCGTCCCGGGGTCTTAGTCATGTCGTGGCGATTCTGCGGCGAAGATGCGATTCCTCCTCCCCCATTCCATGCCGTGCCGTGCCGTTGTGATGATGTCAGCGAAGTGCACTGAATCATGCAGACGGTTGGCTTCACTCGGTCTGGACTAAACGGGGCGAGGACACGACGGTGGAATGATCCTTCCGGTTGGTTAGAAAGGCGATAAACGATGGACTCGCGATGCGATTCACGGACAGTTGACCAACAGGCGTTGATGACTTGTTGGTCGGTCACATAAATCTGATCTAATTGGTCGTTGGAAGCAAGCGTTTTTTTTTGTGTACTGTGTGTGTGGAATGGATTGTAAAATGTGCAACCAGATACAATGATATGTTACAACGACGGCCTTGGTACAAACAACTTGAACATCATCTGTCACAACTGTGATGCCAAGGGGCTGTGGACTGATGGATTAGTTGGTTTAATATGTGTTTAACATGCCTGCGTCTTGCAAGATGAATCACAAAGAATCTGCTGGTGATGGTGCTTCTTTTGTTCGACGATCGTCGAGCCTGTGTCGTATCCCTTTCTGTGTTTGAAATGCATAAAAAGCTATGACGATCTGTAACGCTGCTGGCTGGACTCTCGACTGCGTTCTAGGTTGTTCATTCAAGGTGATAAAGTGTAGCAGTGTAGATTGCGTCGATCTAGAGAAACCACCATTCTTATGTTGTTGTTAAAGAGTTTTAAGCATTCTAAGCGAAGGTTTGGTTTCCGAGCCGTATTTGTACACTAACTAGTTTTTGTTTGTTGAATGAATTGAGATATTACATTTATTGCAAGAAAGGTAAATTCATAGTATTTGGTAAAGCTATAGAGTATCAATCAAAAGACAATTCTTTAATGCGACATTACGTATACATTCTTCACAATAGCCTGTGAGGAGAAATGTTCTTTCTTGTTCCTGATTTTTCAGATATTTTAATCTTCCGCCGTTTAACGTTTTCCTTGTCCTTGCTCAAGCTTAGGTATACCATAAGTCTACTTTAAGTTTGCTATGATCTATTATATTTACAATCGTGTTATGGTCACTGCATCGCTTGCTTTTAATATGACTACTATCGTGCAAAAAATAGCAATTAGTTGGTGGCGTTTGTGTTTCATTTAAAAACTACCGACGGCTGTAGCGCATCGATGGTCGATCTTAACCGGAGATGGACTTATAAGTGGCTTAGAATTAAAGTGGTGCGAGTGATTTCTATGGATAAGAAACCGATTATGCCGACTTTTAATTTACCAGAAGCCCAATACAATTGATGACAAAGAATTCGTGGCAGATTTTTGTCAATCGCACGTCAAATCGATCGTGTAACAATCTAGTGCTCGATCTCTCGATAGCGAATCGATAGAAAGTTACATAGAAATGATAAAATGGAATTGGTGGAAATGATCTCTGTCGAAAATCCTGCTTATTCCCTAGTTTAAGGGGGGCTTCGGTATTTTATTTTATTTCTTTGCATTTACTTTTTGTAATTTTTTTTTGTGAGTGCTCATGCTTTCAATATTATTGCGTAAAATTTTGGGATCAATCGAAGGAAAACTGACAGAGATATTGATTTTTGAAAATACTTTCTTACAAGGCTCAATGCATCTCGCTACTTTGAATCGCGATTCCCAAAACCTGCGTTTTCAAAGTCGGTGCTTATCGTAGCATGAAAACTAGTTAACCGATCGATTTAAAATTTTGAACACATAATCTTTACTCTCTATACCAGGTAGTCGAGTTTTTATAAAAATGGTTGAACCTTTTTTTAAAATAATTCGTTTAAATTATGTAAAGCTCGTTATTTGAGGTAACATTGAAAAAAGCGTCAAAGTAGATTTTTGCAATCTTGCCTTTCTAGACTGGATGCCATGAACGTAGTTTTGATCAAATCTTCTTCAGAATAGAACCAAATCTTCTAAATAAGTTGTAGTTCAATATGACATTCACTTGAAAAGATAAAGTTGAAAGGTTTCTTCACTAAAAATCGTCAAAAATAAGTCTATTTTTCACCCGAAACAACCAAACCCGAGGGCGCATCATTTGGTATAATGATTTAGAAAATAAAACTTGCGTAATGAAATGAACACAAATAGAATACTCGACCATTAACTTTTATTGGCCCGTTGGCAGATTTTCAAGAAAAATCACTCAAAACGAATCCTCCTCGCGGTGCAAGGCGCACACAACTACTACTACCGCGCCTAAGTCTCGCCGCAAGGACTCTCGCGTTGCCAGCTAGGTAAACTTACACATAGATGGAAATGGAGATAAAAAAAATCCGCGATACTCCACTCCACGCTGTATGTAGTAGCTGACCAACCGCTGACAGACGATGCAGGATGGCTGCAGCGCGAGAGCGAAAAAAGTCATTTTCTCGAGAAAACTTCTCCGGGAAATGGTGTTGGTGAAGAAAATGCTCGCCCCATCAGAGACTGTGTGAGTGCAAAGGCACACCGTACACGGCGGAAGGCGGCCATATTGTTTTTTTTTTGCTTCTCTCCTATCGTTTGTCGGGATTTTTTTATGCTTTTGTGGGTTTTATGCGACTTATACGCCACCCTCGTTATGGCCGCAATGAGGGTGGGTGAGTTTTTTTCTTATTCCTTTCCGTTTTCCTTTTCTCCCCCGGGGGTGCAGCTTCGGTGAGGGTTAGAATGCGGCTCTTTAGATGCGGGGATTGGTCCAGGAAGCTCTCCAGGAGGTGGGTTTGGAAGTGAAGAAAAGCGGAACGCACAGAGAGAGGCATAGAGAGAGAGAGAGAGAGAGAGAGAGAGAGAGAGAGAGAGAGAGAGAGAAAAGAAGGTGAACGGCGCGAAAAACTCCCCTAGCAAATATTTGGTGCGTATGTGTGTTTGTGGCTGGAAGGGGCGGGAATCGCAAATACCTCGTGCCACGCTCTATTGCGTCCGTTGTTACTGCCACGGAGAAACGATGATAGAATCATTGTGAGGTAATGATGATGTGGTGCGCATTTAAGGATGGATTCCGCGGATCCATAAAATGCTGTTTGAGGGATGTTACCTCAAATGATTACAAAATGGCAATTCATTGTTAATTCGGCTTTTCGATACAACAGCCTCCCAAAAAGTGTGTGCGAGAAGATTCTCAGAAGTCCTTAGAACGAATCTGATCTGAGTTACACAGATAGAAATAAAAGTATGGTGCAATTTTGATCGCAACCATCCTAGCTTTTTACTCGGAACAAAGCTCTTTCAATGTACCGCACGAATGTCGAAAGGATCACTAAAAAGATCGAGAATAAACAATTGGTAACATAATTTAAACTACAATTTTCCTTATCAATGCCACAAACGATCGTTTAACGACTGTCGAAGACATGCCCCCTTGTGCAGTAGATCAGCATGTTCTCCCTCATACTTTCTCTTGGAACCCTTTCCATTTGTTTATCAATAGAAAGGAACCTTTATCGTCATGCAGCAGCTACTAATAAGTTAACTAAGGATATTTTATGATGCTGCTTGTTGGATCTTCTTAAAGCCGAGTTAAAAATTAAACATGTTAAACAATAACAGCATTCTCTACGTGGCATTATTGGACGCGAATAGCGTATGGGATTGTGGCTTCTATCCCGCTGCCGTTTAGTAAAATATTGGCAAAAACCATCAATTTTCTTTCGATTTTTCCAATTTTTGTGGAAAATTTCGGAAAATCCGGCCGATTTAAATTGTCCTTCAAACGTTTGCTACTAGAGTGCGCTAGTATCGCGCCATCTAGCGACAAGCGATTGAAACGAACTGTTTAAATCTGAAACGTTCGATACTCCAACGACTCGTTCAGAAAAGTCTCAGACATTTTTTTTCAAAGATTTCATAGCTCCGTATTATGAGTAAGTAATTGATAACACAATTCCCGAACCATTTTTTTTATTTAGATATTTTTAGAAAAAGACTTCGATCCATTTGCTGTTCCAATCATTGCCTGAATCATTGCCAATCATTGCCTCTCTCCTATCAAACGCAGCAGATACCTTTCTCTTGTTTCGGACAATGGTGTTGTTTCCCTTCCTGCTCCGATTTATGCCACAGTTTAAGATTGAAACGATCCAGATCCAGCCCGTGAAGGAAGTCGCAGCTCCAGTTGCCTCGATTACCGTCGAGACCGATCGTCCGCAGCTTAGTGTATTGTTTGGTTAAATCCTCCAGCGAAAAGCTATCGATCTGATTGCCACCAAAGACAAAATTATGCAGTGAGGGAAGCTGCAGACTACCTAACTCCGTCATGCCGGTAATATTATTATTGGAAACATCCAGATGAACAAGGGGTGACTCATTATCAATGATAAGTGGTACCGTAATATTGTTCACATAACTATCGGATGCGTTCACTACCATTAGGCCAACCAATTGGCTTGTCAATTGCTTCAAATCGAATGTTTCAAATCGATTAAACGACACATCCAGCTCCAAAAAGAAAAAGGTAAACTGGTAAAAACTTTCCAGGGTCGTGAATCGATTACGGGAGGCGGAAATCTGGATAAGGAAACTAAACATACTCTCCTCATCAAGCTCGATTGCGCTCAGCTCGTTGTTATCTACTGATAGCCTGTGCAGTTTTGATGTAATTTTGATCGTCGTCAACCGGTTGCTATTCATATTCAACGCAAAAAGTTGTCTCTCGGAGAACAGAGCGGGCAGATCGAAGGTGGAGAATTGGTTATCCGATAAATCGAGTATCCTCATACGATGCATGTTGGCGAATAAACGATTGTCGAGGAAGCTCAGCTGATTGCGTCCTAAGTAAACTTCCTCTAAACTAATTAAACCATCGAAAACGCCGGACGAAAGGTTGCCTATACCGTTGTCTTGTAGCAGCAGTATCTCTAGTGAATACAATCCCTGAAAGATACCATCTGATAACTCATTCGATAGGTGATTAGTGCTCAGATCAAGCTTCTTGAGACGGTTAAGTGAATTGAATAACCCAGCTGGTAGGACAGTCAGGTTGGTACACGAAATGTCCAGCATTTCGAGACTGTATGTCTTGGCGAACACGTCTGGCTGGAGCGTTCGCAGTGGATTGTTTCTTAGGTACAACTCTTCTAGAACCCCTAAATAATCGTATACTCCTTGCTCTAACGTCGACAAACTGTTGTTCACTAGCGTTAGTTTTTTCAAGTAGGGTATATGCTGGAAGAAGGTGCTAGGAAGTCGGTTGAACTGCTTGTTGTCCGAAATAGACAGGATGGATAGTTTACCGACGTAAAGGAAAAAGTCACTTGGGAGAACGTTGAACTGCGCTCCTTCAATGTAAAACTCTTCCAGCTTCGTCTTGTTGGCCAACAAATCTTCCGATGGAGTCAAATTGCTGTTCGAAAGTGATAACAGCTTAACGTCATCTAGCACAGACAAACCACTCAGGTTGGCCCCGGTGAAGTCGTTGTTGTTAAGATACAGCTCACTTACAGCATTGAGTCCTTGTACTTCCTCTAATCCAATGGTACTGATTTGATTCTCGGATAAATCGAGTATGTTTAGTTTTTTCAACGAAGCGAAGGGACTACTATTCAGATTCGTAAGGCTTGTGTTCTTCAGTTTAAGTGTCTCCAACTGGTTTAGACTGCTGAACATATCGGCGGAAATACGACCAAGGGGATTATTATCAAGCTGCAGCATTGTTAGTTGACGCACTGGAAGCAAGCAACGGTCTAGCGGTCCGGTGATCCTATTGTTGGCCAAATACAGTGTTTTCAAGTTGACATTCGTCTCGAACGCATCATCGGGAATGCTCTCTAGTAGATTGTTTTCAATGTTCAGTTCCATCAACATCGGGAACTGTTTAACCTGAAGTGTATTAATCAAGTTATTCGCCAGATCAAGTTGAACCAGAGCAATGAACCCATTAGCGCCCGGGGATACCGTCGATTTGATCCTATTTCCAACCAGTGACAGTTTGGCCAGTTTGGGTAATTTGGCTAGCGCTGCCGGAATGTCCTGCATGAAGTTGTTATCTAGTTTTATCTGCGTTAGAGCGTCCGATCCAGCGAATGCATCATCCTTTAGCGAACGCAGACGATTGTCGGAAAGATCGACGAAACTGAGAGAACTCAGATTGGACAAAACGTTCGAGATGTTGTTGAGGAAGTTGTGGCTAAGGTCAATCTGTTCCAGCGTGCTGTTCATGACGTCGAACGAACCGGGCTCGATCTTTCGTATTTCATTAGACCGGAAAGAGAGTAGCTTCACGTTACGGCAATCGGAAAACATATTCTTATCCAGGTACTCAATCATGTTCCGCTCCAACCAAACATCCGTAACGGCAAGCATATTGACGCAGGAGGGAATGTCCGATGCTTTTAGTTCGTTATCGTTCATATAAAGGTGTCGCAGCTTGGCTGTTTTTATGAGTGTTGCGGGATCAAACTTCTGCCTAACGTTGTTATCCAATATCAGCGTCGAAAGTGAGCGATTCTTCGTCTGGATTGATGAATATGATGGTACGTAATGTTTTTGATTGGACAGCGACAGAACCCCAAACAATATTTCCATCTCTTCGATCATCCCGAAGTCAGTTATCAAATTTCCGCTTAGGTTAAGCATTTCCAGCTTGCCGAGGTTCTTAAACATTTCCGCATCAAAATATCCAATCAATTGATCTCCCACCAACAATTCCTTCAGAAGGGTCAACCTATCGAAAATAGTTTCATCCAAAGAAGCGATTCTATTCTTCGTCAACCGTAGTATCTCTAGCTCTCTATTATGGTCAAACAGTATCTCTGACAATGTTTCCAACACATTCCGCTCGAGATCGAGTTCCTTAAGCTTGCTCAACGGAACGAACACTTTCGGTGCGATCGTTTGCAACATGTTATCCTGCAACCGCAGATGAATCAGATTCTTCAGTGGAGTGAATGTGTTGCGTTCGATGGTGGCAATTCGGTTCGATCGTAGTTCCAACGTTCTAAGTGCCGTTAAGCCAACGAATGAACTGTCGGTGAGGTTCTGGAGAAAGTTGTAACTAAGATAAAGTTCCTTCAACGACGACAGATCCTCGAACGAACGATCAGCCAGCAACTCGATACGATTATGATCGATGTTCAGATTCGTGAGGTGCTTCATTCCAGCGAACAGTTTGGCAGGCAGCATCTTGATGTGATTGCGTGATAATTGGAGCGTTACGAGTTCTGTGAGACCTTGAAAGGCCTGTTCCTCAACTTCGACGATGCGATTCCATCCGAAATCGATTCTCTCGAGTTTGCTTGCGTTGAGGAACAAGTGGTTCGGTAGTCTCGAGATACGGTTCCGGGGAAGATGCAACTCTTTTAGCTCGTGCGCCTGATCAAAAGAAGACGGATCCACGCGTTGTATGTCGCACTGTTGCATGTCGAGTAGACGAATAAGGTTGCCATTATTGCCAGTGAACAGTGACGGTGGCACAATTGGTAGCGAAGATTTTTCGAATGTCACCGTCAGTAATCCGATTGCTTCTGCTTCCGGTTGAAATTGAAATTTGAGCAAACGAACACTGTCCTCAGAGTGCAAGACGTTCACTTCGATGCGGCAATCGTTTATCTTACATTGTACGATCGTACTGTTATTCGAAGTAACACCAAGCAGGCAACACAGCAGAAGTAGTGCTGCGCAGTACCAAGGCCTACCAGAAAGGAGCACGTACGAAGGATGGTTTTCATTTATCCAGAAGCACATCTCACGGTTTTCCTTCACATACCTTTTACTAGGAGAACTCATCATCATGGAAAACACAATTCTTACACCAATTCTGACGATGCTACAAACTGTGAAACTAAAACGATGCCACTGGTGATCCTCACTGCTGCCGAAATGAGACTGATCATCCCGGTTGTTCTTGGTGCTCTCATCGGGTTCGTTGGAGTTCTTTTGATTATGCTAATGATTTCGTCTTTCGACCTTTCCAGTTCCAACATGATTGATTGCGGTTGGCTTATGTTAGATTAGCAACCGGATTTGTGCAGAGAATGTGGTCCACCTTCTAACATATTGATTCAGAATTCGCGCAGCAATCAACACTCTTCCTCCCGGTGGGCAGCTAAGATTGCAAAAAACGACTGGTTTGGTATCAGCATCAGACCATACACAATCTCGCTAGAGTTCTAAAGGTCAATAGAGAAGCCTAAACAATGAACAACTGATCGTGCTGCATATGAATTGAGATGGAGCAGAGGTATCGACAGTGATTCAGCAATTGCTGGGCTTACGAATACGAATGGCAGGCGATTCCATAGAACGAATAAAGCAGCAGATCTGGTGTCTTCCGGTTTGATAAAGCGTATATTTCATCAAATCCTTTTGTGGTTTTATCTTGGTATGGTCACCTCAATAATTTAATAAGGCCACTTTTAAAAAAAATACACAAATTTTCGGAAGGACTTCGTTTTACTCATTTGTAGACGGAACGAAAATACTTTTCCATGTGTTCTGCACAGGTGGAAGGTGTATGGAATTCAATAGCATCGTAAGGGGGCGCGGCTACCATTCATGCAACGATCCAGTACAACGCAATCTCTCCGTTTTAGCTCGCGCAAAAAGGAACGATGCCTTCGTTACTGTCCCTGTTGCTCCTTCTCCTACTCCTCCTATGGTTAGCCGTAGCGTGAGGTGTTTTGCTCTTTGATGAAGGTTCGTGGATCATACACCTCCGCTCTTTCTCTGTATCTCAATCCAATCATCCAATGGCACTTATCGAAACGAAGCATGATAGCGCATAAACCGCCGATTTCATAATTGTGCCTTCGAAATCGAAAAAGGAATGTTTCAACGAAGCCTAGAGGTGCAAAGGGGGGTAGAGGACGCTCCTACCATAACCGTCTATAGAACTGTACTGTATACTGTAGTAGTATCTGTCTGCCTGCCTGCCAATGCACAAATGGCAACCTAATCGTCCCAAAGTAGTATCTTGCCAGGGTAGGGATGATAGCTCATCGAAAAGAAGTGGATATAGGTTCGCATAACCACTGCACCGGACCACGCTATGGATAGTTTGTTAGCTTAATAAATAAAAATAAACTCTTCTCCCTGCTTGCTGCCCTTGATTACTCTCTGTCTCTCTGTGATAAGTACTTCAATAGCTGCTTGTTGGTCGCTGGATGATTTTCAGTAAAAGAAAAAATAGAGAAACAAAACATTTTGCGCTTAAAACCGGATCACGTTAAACCTGAATGGAAGGGGAAGCTCGGGTGATCTGTTGTTGGTTGGCGTTGTTTTTTTGTTTTTGTTTAAGTATTGTTCAACTAACAGGTGAAGTATTTGTTATTTTCTCACTTTTCTTTTCACGAAATCTAAAGAAACTCGCCACGTGCTTCTGACTGTTGTGCAGCACTCATGCTTCATTCTTCCCCGAGGCTGCCATTTTACACCTGATTGATAGGGGCGTATCGGTGCACCTTCGGTGTGGTCGGTGCAGCAATGTCCTCCGTCAGCTTCTGGTAGACGAACGAGTTCTTCGACGCAAGGATGGCCTGACGGTAACGCTCGCCACGGCGCCTCACCATCATCGCGATAATGCTACGGACCAACAACAGGAGCACGCACAAGCCAAGCAGCATGCTAGCGAACACGATCCAAATGTACGTCAGGGCGTAGATACCGCTGCCACCCTCCAGGATCACTACCTCATCCGCGTTCGAATCGTCACC